>NW_027142406.1:3838985-3916055 GCF_026170545.1 Melanerpes formicivorus
TTGTTTTTGATGGATGTTTCTGGTTTTCCAGCCTATTTTTGAGCCATGCTCTTGGTGAGCCTTCTCAGTCACCACTGAGGCACCAGGCAGTCCTCCCAAGGGCCTCTTTCAGCTTGCAGCTTTTAGCTCCTGTGTCACAACAGAAGGCAGAGCACAGCTGTACACAGACATTTCCCTTTCCCAGTGAAGGCTTTTGGCCAAAGACTCTTACTGGCAGTTTTGGGCCCTTTCTCACCAAAAATGTTCAAACCCAGCTGACCCTCTCAATTGTTAGAAAAGACAGGAAGCAACACACATAGTTGATGCTTTTACACTGAATCACAGAGTGTTAGGGGCTGGAAAGGACCTGGAAAGCTCATCAGTCCAACCCCCCTGCCAGAGCAGGAGCACCCAGAGCAGATCACACAGGAACACATCCAGGTGGGTCTTGAGTATCTCCAGAGAGGGAGACTCCACAACCCCCCTGGGCAACCTGTTCCAGTGTTCTGTCACCCTCACAGGGAAAACATTTCCCTCCTGTTTCCATGGAACTTCCTCTGCCTCAGATTCCACCACTGCCCCTTGGGCTGGCATTGGGCAGCACCCAGCAGAGCCTGGCTCCAGCCTCTGGGCACTCACCCTGCACATCTTTATCAACAGCAATGAGGTCACCTCTCAGGCTCCTCCTCTCCAAGCTACAGAGCCCTCAGCTCCCTCAGGCTCTCCTCATAAAGAAGATGTTCCACTGCCTTCATCATTTTTGTGGCTCTGTGCTGGACTCTCTCAAGCAGCAACCTGAGGTCCTTCTTGAACTGAGTGGCCCAGAACTGGACACAAGATTCCAGCTGGAGCCTCACCAGGGCAGAGTAGAGGGGGAGGAGAACCTCTCTCAACCTACTAACCACAGCCCTTCTAATCCACTCCAGAATGGCCTTGGCCTTCTTGGCCACAAGAGCACATTGCTAGCTTGTGGTCAACCTTCCACCCACTAGTACCCCCAGGTCCATTTCCCCTTCACTGCTCTCCAACAGGTCAGACCCCAACCTGCACTGCTCCATGGGGTTGTTCTTTCCCAGGTGCAAGACTCTCCCTTTGCCCTTGTTGAATTTCATTCAATTTCTAGGACAAGCTCTGGTATAGCCTTGAAATGTAATTACCACAACCCATCAGTGGCCAACTGGCTGTAGATTACATTTCTTCACTATAGCCTTCCACTACTTCCAGTGACTAAAAAGACCATAGATATATATAGTGGACATCACCAGAGCAGAAGTCTTTCCTCTGTCTTTGCAGGCAAGGTTCAGAGCACAAGTCCTGCTACAAGTGGGTAAAAGCTTACATGCTTTCATACTCTAGCTCTCAGTCACAGTAGTAACTTTATAGGTTGGAAAAGACCTCAGAGATCATCAAGTCCAACCTATCACTCACCATCTCGTCAACTAAACCATGGCACCAAGTGGCCTCATCCTCTCTCTTTTTAAACACCTCCAGTGATGGTGACTCCACCACCTCCCTGGGCAGCACATCCCAATGGCCAATCTCTCTTGCTGGGAAGAACTTTCTCCTCACCTCCAGCCTTAACCTCCCCTGACACAGCTTGAGACTGTGTCCTCTTGTTCTGGTGCTGCTTGCCTGGGAGAAGAGACCAACCCCCACCTGCCTACAACCTCCCTTCAGGTAGCTGTAGAGAGCAAGAAGGTCTCCCCTGAGCCTCCTCTGCTCCAGGCTACATAGAATCATAGAATCAATAAGGTTGGAAAAGACCTCAGGGATCATCCAGTCCAACCTAACACCTCATGACTAAGTAAACATATAGTGTCTCTGACACAATACATTTGTACAGCATTACAGTGTCTCTGACACTTTGCCCACACTCTCTCCTAAGTTTAAACATCACCTCACCTTTCTCTGTGGCTTGGATTTAGCTAAGAGTTCCACTGGGGATTCCTTGAGTAATTTTTCTTCACTGGCTTCCCTTAAAAGCTGAAATCCCGCTGTGCTGCAACAGCTTTGTCTTGAGATTTAATGCACATGGACAGCAAAGCTGCAGGAGTTGCTGCCAAGAGGGGCAGGCTTACCACTTGCACTGCTTTGCTCAGCCTCCGTGGTAGTTTTAGGCTGCACCTTTAGCATTTTCCACAGACCTTGAACAGAAAGTGGTGAAATGTAAATTAATCACTACTGGGTGTAAAAAGGAGAATAATGGTTAAGTTCTAAACTAATCCATTGGGCAGATATCTGCCATGAGAATCAGTGTGGTGAACTTTCTGTCTCTCTTTCGGCTTCCTCGCTCTGGGAGATACTAACTTTGTGCTGTGCTGGCTTCTGCTTCACCTTGGCTGCATTGCTTTGGCTAAGCTCTGACAGCTCTCTGCTCTTTCACTAGTCCCTTTGTGACTGGGGGGGGAAGGAGCTGGGGGCAGGGAGTGGAAAAGCTATGAGAAGAGAAGGGGAAGAGAAGAGAAGAGGAAGAGAAGAGAAGGGGAAGAGAAGAGAAGGGGAAGAGAAGAGAAGGGAAGGGAAGAGAAGGGGAAGAGAAGAGAAGGGGAAGAGAAGAGGAAGAGAAGAGAAGGGGAAGAGAAGAGAAGAGGAAGAGAAGAGAAGGGGAAGAGAAGAGAAGGGGAAGAGAAGAGAAGGGGAAGAGAAGAGAAGGGGAAGAGAAGAGAAGGGGAAGGGAAGAGAAGGGGAAGAGAAGAGAAGGGGAAGAGAAGAGGAAGAGAAGAGAAGGGGGAAGAGAAGAGAAGGGGAAGAGAAGAGAAGGGGAAGGGAAGAGAAGGGGAAGAGAAGAGAAGGGAAGATAAGAGAAGGGGAAGAGAAGAGGAAGAGAAGAGAAGGGGAAGAGAAGGGGAAGAGAAGAGGAAGAGAAGAGAAGGGGAAGAGAAGGGGAGGAGAAGAGAATAATCAGGTTGGAAAAGACCTTTGAGATCATCAAGTCCAACCTATCACCCAACACCATCTGATCAACTAAACCATGGCACCAAGTGCCTCATCCAGGCTCTTCCTAAGCACCTCCAGGGATGGTGACTCCACCACCTCCCTGGGCAGCACATTCCAATGGCCAGTCTCTCTTGCTGGGAAGAATTGCTTCCTACCATCCATCCTAAACCTCCACTGGTGCAGCTAGGTCCCCTGGTTTTTGGCCAGGGGAGTTCTGGTGCTGTTTATAAAATGTAAGTACTTGTAAATATCTATAAACGTAGTATATTTTGTCCATATTCATGGCATTTCACTGCAGACTGTAGCTCTGCTTGTAAATACAGCTTGATTTGCTTCCAACTGGGCTGGGCTGGCAGTCTCAAACAAGAAGGTAATTGGGAAAGCACAGGCTCACAAACTGCACCCTAGGGCATAGAGCATCCATTTGGGATCCCCAAATCCCAACTCTCCCCATCTCAAGTACATGCAGGTCCATCACTTACCTAACCAAATGCTTCATGCTACAAAACCAGCTTGAGTCCTGCATATACCCCAAGTACAAAGGTGATGTGAACAGCCTGGCTGAGTGTTCTGCTTCAGAAGCTTGCTCATGGTAACAACCCAGCCAAAATTCACAGAACCACAGAAGCACTCAGGTTGGAAAAGAGCCTCAGGATCACCAAGTCCAAACCAGAACCCTACCCTACAAGGGTCACCCCGAAACCATAGCCCCAAGCACCACAGTCAAACCTGTCTCACCTGGCAAATGGAAAGCATGGTCCTATAGAGCTAGGGCTTCTTCCATGTGCTGTGGGGGAAAGCTCTTACTAGACCAGTAGACTAGGTTGGACTCGATGATCCCCGAGGTCCTTTTCCAACCTAAGTGATACTGTGATACTGTGATACCACAGGTTAATACTATGCTCTCCTGTAGCTTAATCAGCTCTGGCAATTCATCTCCCATCTCAGTTTCTGAACCTGAAATTTAGGAAGCAGAGACGAAGGTGACTGAAAAATGCTTTGAGGAAACAAAATTAATCCCAGTGGATTTCCTGACAGCAGAGTCTTTCCAGGCACTCTGACATGTTCTTGGGGCAAAATCACTGTCATGCCTGGCAGTCCAGGCTCAAGTGATGGCCTGGCATCGCTTCATGCTTCACTGCAACGCATCACTGTGCTTCAGAGGGCCTGGGCATGCAGCTGGAGCTGCTTTGGCACTGCCTGCTCCCTCTCCTCACAGAGAGAAAAGGGACATGCTGCCTCTTTGGGGACTTATCCTTTTAATAGATTTTATAGACATGTCTATTGCCAATACCCAGATGCAGAAAATGTGTGCAGTTGTCTATGAAGAGAAAGAAAAGTAACAAGAAAGGGTCAAACTTCAAGGGAAACCCAGAGCTGCATAAATGAGAGCAAACAGAACCGAGAAGAGAAGAGAAGAGAAGAGAAGAGAAGAGAAGAGAAGAGAAGAGAAGAGAAGAGAAGAGAAGAGAAGAGAAGAAGAGAAGAGAAGAGAGAGAAGAGAAGAGAAGAGAAGAGAAGAGAAGAGAAGAGAAGAGAAGAGAAGAGAAGAGAAGAGAGAAGAGAAGAGAAGAGAAGAGAAGAGAAGAGAAGAGAAGAGAAGAGAAGAGAAGAGAAGAGAAGAGAAGAGAAGAGACCGAGAAGAGAAGAGAAGAGAAGAGAAGAGAAGAGAAGAGAAGAGAAGAGAAGAGAAGAGAAGAGAAGAGAAGAGAAGAGAAGAGAAGAGAAGAGAAGAGAAGAGAAGAGAAGAGAAAAGAAGAGAATTAACCAGGTTGGAAAAGACCTTTGAGATCATCCAGTCCAACCTATCACCCAACACCAGGTCCCTGTCCCTCCTGAACTGGGGAGCCAATCAATTAAGAGGCTAATTCTGTTTTCTGTGTGTTTTCCTTGCAATGCTTTTTGCAGGCTACTCAGCTAAGGTTAAGGCAACACACAGACAGGCAGATGATGTTGGTAGATGTAGCTCAGGAAACAACCACAGCCAACACAGATTTTACTGCCTTGTATTTCACCTTTGCTGCTGGACTCCTGATATTTTTGATCATTTGGAATTGCAGTTTCTCTTTTCCTACCCAAACACTGTTCAAGCTTATGAAAAGCTATGAGAAAAAAACAAATTAATACAACCTGGCAGCTTACCTTCAGCCACTGGAGTCCTCAAGAAAACAAAGCTGGCTACTGACTGAGAGCATTAGCAGCAATCCTCAGCCCACTGCAGCATGACCTCTGTTGACACAGTATCCCCTGCTGCCTACAGCATCTTCCCTCAAGCACCAAGCTGAGCCACAAGTCTGCAGGAAGCCCACTACCAAACCTTATGTTCTGGAGCCCTGTCTGCCATGCCTAACCCACAATAAGAAGCCAGCTACATTAACAATAAACTTCACTACTAACATGGCCGCTTTCTCATAACATATCAAGTAGGAATAAAATAGACTAGAATAGAATAGAATTAACCAGGTTGGAAAAGATCTTTGAGATCATCAAGTCCAACATGTCACCCAACACCATCTCATCAACTAAACCATGGCACCAAGGGCCTCAGCCAGGCTCTTTTCAAAACACTTCCAGGGATGGTGACTCCACCACCTCCCTGGGCAGCACATTCCAATGGCCAATCTCTCTTGCTGGGAAGAACTTTCTCCTCACCTCCAGCCTAAACCTCCCTGGCACAGCTTGAGACTGTGTCCTCTTGTTCTGGTGCTGCTTGCCTGGGAGAAGAGACCAACCCCCACCTGCCTACAACCTCCCTTCAGGGAGTTGTAGAGAGCAATGAGGTCTCCCCTGAGCCTCCTCTTCTCCAGGCTAAGCAACCCCAGCTCCCTCAGCCTCTCCTCCTCTGTGCTCCAAACCCCTCCCTAGCCTTGCTCTCCTTCTCTGGACACATTCAAGTGTCTCAATGTCCTTCTTAATTTGAGGAGCCCAGAACTGGACACAGGACTCAAGGTGTGGCCTAACCAGTGCTGAGCACAGGGCAGAATGACTTCCCTGCTCCTGCTGGCCACACTGTTCCTGATGCAGGCCAGGATGCCATTTGCCTTCTTGGCCACCTGGACACACTACTGGCTCATGTTCAGCTGCTGTCAACCAGTACTCCCAGGTCCCTCTCTGCCTGGCTGCTCTCCAGCCACTCTGTCCCCAGCCTGTAGTGCTGCATGGGGTTGTTGTGGCCCATGTGTACAACCTGGCACTTGGGTCTCTCAGATCAAGTCTGAAGATGTTGCAAGGGAGGTGCCTGGGTCGCAGAGAGCTGCCTTTGGCATAGTGAGGTTGTCTGATCGAATTTGTCTTGGTGGATGAGGCACTTGGTGCCATGGTTTAGTGGATGAGATGGTGCTGGGTGATGGGTTGGACTGGATGATCTCTGAGGCCTTTTCCAACCTGGTTAATGCTGTATTCTGTCTTTTCCAGCCAAAACAGTTCTATGATGTGCTGTTCCATTAGAGCAGCACAGGGAAACCACAGGGAAGTGATAGCTGGAGCTGAAGGCCTGGCCTTATGTGTTTGAGCTTCTGAGAGAAAGAAAAGCAACCCCCAAGCAAGGTGTGGGTGTGTGTTAACTTGTCCAAAGCACTTCCAACCACCACTGCTTGTAACCAAGTCCAATCTGAAGCATGTGCAGCACGACTGTTCAGGAGGTGCACTACCTTCCTATGCACCAGCATTACTATTACATTAGAGATCTCACTGTGTTAATCATTAAGAGCCTGAAACCTCACGCTGAGAAAGAGCTAGGATGGGAATGTGCAGCCATATTCACTGACATTTAATACAGTCACTTTGATTAATTATTAAATCTCTGGGAGAAAAAAGAACAATCTTGGTTCTTGAAATGGCTTTTCAAAGGGTCCTGGATTCCCATTAGCAAATTAGCTTCCCTCTCCACAGCTGGCATTAGTTGCTTGGAAACAATTACATTATTGAAGACGTCTAAGCACACTTCCTTTTATCCACCAATCCCCCAACTGATTTCCTCCACAACTCTCCAAGTCTGTCCCTGATCAACAGGTTTACACATTTTTGTTGCTATTCCTTACACAGTCTTGACATTAAGCTCCCCAAACCAGCACCCCTGCAAGCACTGAACCAGGACACTGTGGCAGTTTCAGGCTATGCCTTTAAAGCTTTGTCAGAGATTTCGAGCAGAAAAGTAGAAAAATGTAAATAAATCAGCACAGGGAGTGAAAAGGGAAACCAAAGATCATTCTAAACTATTTCATTGGAGGGATAATCTGCTGCAAGACTGCTTGTGCCAAAGCATCCTGAAGGGGGCTTCCCTTCTCTGCTGGTTTCAGGTTCTGAGGGGAGACTAAACTGCTTCTGCTGCACCTTGGCTGCATTGTTTTGGTGAAATCTAACAAATGGAATGAGATGGGATGGAATGGAATGGAATGGAATGGAATGGAATGGAATGGAATGGAATGGAATGGAATGGAATGGGATGGAATGGAATGGAATGGAATGGAATGGAATGGAATGGAATGGAATGGAATGGAATGGAATGGAATGGAATGGAATGGAATGGAATGGAATGGAATGGAATGGAATGGAATGGAATGGAATGGAATGGAATAGAACAGAACAAAACAAACCAGAACAAACCAGGTTGGAAAAGACATCTGAGATCATGGAGTCCAACCTATCACCCAACACCATCTCATCAACTAAACCATGGCACCAAGCACCCCATCCAGTCTCTTCCTAAACACTTCCAGTGATGGTGACTCCACCCCCTCCCTGGGCAACCTGTTCCAGTGTTCCACCACCCTCATGGTGAAGAACTTGTTCCTAACATCCATGCATTTATAATGTTGATGCATTTATAAGATCTCCTCTTAGTCTTCTCTCTTCCAGGCTAAACAGCCCCAGGTGTCTCAGCCTCTCCTCCAAAGAGAGGTGCTTCAGTCCCATAATCATAGTATAGTATCATAGTATCAGTCAGGGTTGGAAGGGACCACAAGGATCAGCTAGTTCCAACCCCCCCGCCATGGGCAGGGACACCTCACACTACATCAGCCTGGCCAGAGCCTCAGCCAGCCTGGGCTTAAACACCTCCAGGGATGGGGCCCCAACCACCTCCCTGGACAACCCATTCCAGGGCTTCACCACTCTCATGGGGAAGAACTTCCTCCTCACCTCCAGCCTGAATCTCCCCACCTCCAGCTTCATTCCATTCCCCCTAGTCCTATCCCTACCTGAGATCCTGAGCAGTCCCTCCCCAGCCTTCCTGTAGCCCCCTTCAGATACTGGAAGGCCACAATGAGGTCACCTCAGAGCCTTCTCTTCTCCAGACTGAACAGCCCCAACTCCCTCAGTCTGTCCTCATAGCAGAGCAGCTCCAGCCCTCTGCTCATCCTCATGGCCCTTCTCTGGACACCTTCCAGCACCTCCATATCCCTCTTGTAATAGGGGCTGCAGAACTGGACACAGTACTCCAGGTGGGGTCTCACCAGGGCTGAATAATAATAACCCATCTGGCCCTCCACTGGACTGTCTCCAGCAGTTCCCTGTCCCCATTGAACTGGGGGGCCCAGAAGTGGACATAATCTTCCAACCTGGTCTATTCTATTCTATTCCAGGTGGGGCTTCATGAGGGTAGAGGGGGGGGAAGAACCTGCCTAGACCAGCTGGCCTTAGTCATGTGGGTGAGCTAGTTTAATTTCTGTAGACACAGATCTCACACCCTCACATTTTCCAACATCTTGGTTTCCAATTAAATGCTGTGAGGAAGTGAAAACAACTTTTCTTCCTTCTCTGCAACAGTGGTGCCCCCCCTGCTGACAATAAACACAAGGAGTCACCGGCCCTGGAGGTGTTCAAGAGGGGATTGGATGTGGCACTTGGTGCCATGGTCTAGTCATGAGGTCTGTGGTGACAGGTTGGACTCGATGATCTTTGAGGTCTCTTCCAACCTTAGTGATACTGTGATTCCAAACCAAAGAAATAGCTGACTCTTCATTTTCAGGCAGCATCAGATGTTAGACACTTGAAAAACAAGATGTAGGCAGACTGCCATTTTCAAATGCTTCCATAATTCTGCATCTCTGAAGGGCTCCTGGAGCTAAAGGTTATCCAAAAGCCACAAACCTTTGCCACAGAGCAGACTTGGAACCTTGCGATGGACACACACTGCTCTGTACAGAAAACAATGCACAGAGGAGAAAGGTCATCTCTCCCTGGATCCACTTCCACCCTACAAAAAATCCTGTGCTTACCCTTCAAATTCAGTATGTCAAGATAAAACTGAAGAGAAGCTACAAAATAGGAGGTCTTGGGTAGGATTGTATCTGGTGTACCAAAGGAGAAGGTGGCCTGAGGCCAGACTTGATCACAGGATGTCAGGGGTTGGAAGGGACCCAAAGAGATCATCCAGTCCAACCCCCCTGTCAGAGCAGGACAAGACAATCCAGCACAGGTCACACAGGAACACATCCAGACAGGGATGGAAAGGCTCCAGAGAAGGAAACTCCACAACCTCTCTGGACAGCCTGCTCCAGTGCTCTGTGACCCTTACAGTGAAGAAGTTCCCCCTTGAGTTGAGGTGGAACCTCCTGTGCTGCAGCTTACATCCATTGCTCCTTGTCCTATCCCAGGGAGCAAGTGAGCAGAGCCTGTCCCCTCCCTCCTGACCCCCAACCCACAGATATTTATGAGCATTTATTAAATCCCTCTCAGTCTCCTGTTTTCCAGACTAAACAGCCCCAGGTCCCTCAGCCTCTCCTCACCAGGCAGTGCTCCAGTCCCTTAATCATCCTCGTAGCCCTCTGCTGGACCCTCTCCAGCAGATCCCTGTCCCTCTTGAACTGGGGAGCCCAAAACTGAAGACAGTACTCAAGATGATGCTAAGGTACACCTAGGAAAAGAGTGCTTGTGCTTGCTATGTGCAGTGATGGGTATGGAATGGGCATGGCCAGCGTCCTGTCCCTGGCACCTCCTAACCCACTGCCTCTGTTCCAAATCTCCACTGTAAACAGCAGAAATACATCGGCTGGAGATGGAGTGAAAAAGGAAACAACAACCAAAAAACCCACCCAAATTTTCTCTCACACTTCAATCATTCTTCAGCAAATGACAGGATGTGATCTGCCAGACTATTTATCAATGATTAGAGAATATTAGCATAGGAAATTGCCACAGGCCAAGTGCTGTCCATCAGATCTTAAGCAGCTCACAAGTATCAAACCCCAGGGAACAGAGGAGACAGCCTGATGGTGGACAGGCCTGGGGGGGCCTTCAAGCAACTTGAAAATACTCATTTTCTTATTCCCCCCAGCACAAATACAGAGCTGGGGAAATCATTCAGACAGAAACTCAAAAATGTTTAAAGTCATCATAAAGGTCTGGAGCCATCAATGCAGGAGGGACATGGACCTGATGGAGAGGGTCCAGAGGAAGGCCATGAAAATGCTAAGGGGGTTGGAGCAGCTCTGCTATGAGGACAGGCTGAGGGAGCTGGGGGTGTTCAGCCTGGAGAAGAGGAGGCTCTGGGGAGACCTAATGGCAGCCTGCCAGTACCTGAAGGGGGCTACAAGAAGGATGGAGAGAGACTGTTTGCAAAGGCCTGCAGGGACAGGACCAGGGGCAATGGCTTCAGACTAGGGAAGAGCAGATTTAGATTGGATGTTAGGAACAGGTTATTTACCATGAGGGTGGTGGAACACTGGAACAGGCTGCCCAGGGAGGTGGCTGAGGCTCTATCCCTGGATGTATTCCAAGTGAGGCTGGACAGGGCTCTGGGCAACTTGATTTAGTGGAGGATGTCCCTGCTGACTGCAGAGGGGCTTGAATTGGATGACCTTTGGAGGTCCTTCCAGCCCAGCCCATTCTGTGATTCTATGACCCTTGAGTATACAGGAAATGTGCATTTTAGGAGCTTGCCCATTTCTCTCCTGAACTATTCAAACAGGCTTGCTGTGCAGGAATGCAGCTTATCTACACTTGAAAGGGGATTTGGTAGATGCTATTCTTGAAGTAAGTTTCTCCTCAGAAGTCATGATTCCCAAACCATCATTATTCACCTGCACACAGCTGTAAGTCAGAATTTCAGGGTTCTTCATTACAGATGCTCTCACAAGAGAAGCTCAAAGGAAGGAGTGGCCATGCCCTGTCCCATTTAGAATGGAACAGAATAGAATTAACCAGGTTGGAAAAGAACTTCGAGATCATCAAGTCCAACCAGTGCTGTTCCTTCAGATGTATCAAAAGAGAGACCTGAAGAACTTGTAAGAAAGTGGAGACTTCTGAAGTGCAATCACTGCAGAATAAATCATTTCAGCCTGGAGCTTAGAGTTGCAGCAGACAGATCAAACATGCAAAGCTTGGTAGAACTGAGTGAGTGCCTTTGCTGCGTGAAGGTCCTTGTGATGTTTGGGGCTGAGGAGGAGAGCTGTCAACAGCTACTTGAAGGGAGGTTGTAGCCAGGTGGGGGTTGGTCTCCTCTCCCAAACAACCAGCACCAGAACAAGAGGACACAGTCTGAAGCTGTGCCAGGGGAGGTTTAGGCTGGAGGTGAGGAGAAAGTTCTTCCCAGCAAGAGAGATTGGCCATTGGGATGTGCTGCCCAGGGAGGTGGTGGAGTCACCATCCCTGGAGGTGTTCAGGAAGAGACTGGATGAGGCACTTGGTGCCATGGTTTAGTTGATGAGATGGTGTTGGGTGATAGGTTGGACTGGATGGTTTTGAAGGTCTTTTCCAACCTGGTTAATTCCATTCTATTCTAGCACTTCCTTCCTCAGCCCCCTGCCATTATTACAGTTGAAAACGTTGTTGCTCTTATTCTAACATTGTAAATGCTAAGTAAAAGTAAATGTATAAAGAGATTGGCAAGAATAACTGGCTTTTTTATCAAAGAAAAGAAATCAGCAGTAAACTCTATTAATCAATGATTATTGAGTTCCATGCTCCAGGCTAGCAGCTCCTGTCAACAGCAGTCCTTCAGACCCAGGTTTTCCACTTCAGCTTTAATGAACAAGGTTGAACAAGCGTGCTGTGAAATCAAACAATGCAGAACTACTCAAGTGCCTTTCTTTTGCTGAAGACTGAGCAATTTCACTTGCAAAACCAAAATGAAATAAACCCAAGCATGCTTGCAAATTATCTTAAAGGAAAACAACCCAAGGATGCTGATCTCTGGCTCAAAACACCGCTTTCATCCCTGCCAGCAAGTGGAGCAGAGTACAGAAACAGACAACAAACACTTAGCAGCAACTCTTAGAGTGACCATTTTATTCTACCTAAACACACCATGTGCTTCAGGGTTCACTGCAGCAGACCCTGCCATCTAACCTCCACCAGTGGAGCTACTCACACTAATGGAGTTCATAGAATCAATAAGGTTGCAAAAAACCTCAGAGATCATCAAGTCCAACCTGTCACCCAACACCTCCTGACGACTAAACCATAGCACCAAGTGCCACATGCAGTCCCCTCTTGAACACCTCCAGGGACACTAACTCCACCACCTCCCTGGGCAGCACATTCCAATGTCCAAGCTCTCTTTCTGGGAAGAACTTTCTCCTCACCTTGAGCCTAAACTTATTCCTAACCTCCAGCCTAAACTTCCCCTGGCACAGCTTGAGACTGTGTCCTCTTGTTCTGGTGCTGGCTGCCTGGGAGAAGAGACCAAACTTTGCCTGTCTACAACCTCCCTTCAGGTAGTTGTAGAGAGCAAGAAGGTCACCCCTGAGTCTCCTCTTCTCCAGGCTAAGCAACCCCAGCTCCCTCAGCCTCTCCTCACAGGGCTGTGTTCCAAACCCCTCACCAACTTCGTTGCCCTTCTCTGGACTCCTTCCAGCAAGTCAACCTCCTTCCTAAACTGAGGGGCCCAGAACTGGACACAGGACTCAAGGTGTGGCCTAACCAGTGCTGAGTACAGGGGCAGAATGACCTCCCTGCTCCTGCTGGCCACACTCTTCCTGATGCAGGCCAGGATGCCATTAGCCCTCTTGGCTGCCTGGGCACACTGCTGGCTCATGTTCAGCCTACCATCAACCAGCACACCCAGGTCCCTCTCTGCCTGGCTGCTCTCCAGCCACTCTGACCCCAGCCTGTAGCACTGCATGGGGTTGTTGTGGCCAATGTGCAGAACCTGGCACTTGGATGTGTTCAATCTCCTGCCCTTGGACTCTGCCCATCTGTCCAGCCTGTCGAGGTCCCTCTGCAGAGCCTCTCTACCCTCCAGCAGATCAACTCCTGCCCCCAGCTTGGTGTCGTCAGCAAATTTACTGATGATGGACTCCATGCCCTCCTCCAGATCATCAATAAAGATGTTAAAGAGCACAGGGCCCAGCACTGATCCCTGGGGCACACCACTGGTGCCTGGCTGCCAGCTGGCTGTGGCACCATTCACCACCACTCTCTGGGCTCAGCCTCCAGCCAGTTCCTAACCCATCGCAGTGTGCTCCAGTCCAAGCCATGGGCTGACAGCTTGGCCAGCAGTTTGCTATGGGGGATGGTGTCAAAGGCCTTGCTGTGGTCCAGGCAGACCACATCCACAGCCTGCCCCACATCCACCAGGCAGTCACCTGATCATAGAAGGAGATGGTGAGGAGATGATGAGATGGTGTTGGGTGATAGGTTGGATGCTGTGATCTCCAAGGTCTTTCCCTACCTGGTTAATTCTGTATCCTGTGCTCTGACTAGAACAGCTGAATCTGCAGATGCAAAGGCTATCTAAACTTGACTTTCTCTGCTTCTTCCCTGCAGAGCTTCCTCTTAAGAGGGTTTTTTTGACCTAGCCTTAAGTGAAGGCTTCTCCAGCGGCCTTAGGTCATGCATAAAGGCAGGCCACAAGCATCTCCATCCGCAGACCCTGCTGTCACTGTCAACAACTGGCCATCCTCCTGCTTGGCTGAGCAGTCCACACCATTCTGTTTCAATAAATAAGCAGAAATTGCAGCTGGCAGCCACACTACCAGCAAATTGTGCATTTTAACAGAAAAACACATGTGCTGTGTCACAGAGTGACAGTATGGCAGAGGCTGCAAGGGACCTCCAGAGATCATCCAGTCCAACCCACCTGCCAAAGCAGCATCACCCAGGGTAATCCACACAGGAATGCATCCAGGTGGGGTTTGGAAAGGCTCCAGAGAAGGAGACTCCACAACCTCTCTGGGCAGCCTGCTCCAGGGCTCCCTCACTCTCACTGTACAGAAGTTTCCCCTCATGTTGAGGTTTAGGCTGGAGATGGGGAGAAAGTACTTCCCAGAAAGAGGAATTGGCCATTGGAATGTGCTGCCCAGGGAGGTGGTGGAGTCACCATCACTGGAGGTGTTCAAAAAAGGCTCGGATGTGGCACTTGGAGCCATGGTTTAGTTGTCAGGAGGTGTTGGGTGACAGGTTGGGCTTGATGATCTCTGAGATCTTTTCCTACCTGGTTGATTCTATGATTCTATGAAACTGTCCATGTTCAAGTTTGTCTCCATTGTTACTTGGCTTATTCCTCTGCACCACCCAAAAGAGCTTGGCCCCCTCCACTTGACCCCCACCCCTCAGCTATTGACAGACATTGATCAGATCCCCTCTCAGCCTTCTCTTCTCCAGACTGAACAGCCCCAGGGCTCTCAGTCTCTCTTCCCAGGGGAGATGCTCAAGTCCCCTAAGCATCCTCCTGGCTCTCCCTTGGCCTCTCTCCAGCAGGTCTCTGTCTCCCTTGAACTGGGGAGTCCAGAACTGGACACTGGATTGCAGGTGTGGTCCCATCAGGGCAGACCAGAGAGGGACAAGAACATCCCTAGCCCTGGAGGCAACAAGCAGGAGTTTCCTGCTTTGTAGCAGTAAGACACACACCTATGTATCAATACTTTCCAGTCTGACCATGACTAGAAAGCTGTTGCTTGTATGAGGGTTTAAGTGACTGCAGATGGGATGTGCTTCCTTTCTCCTTTTTGCAAGGTGATCTGACTTTATGACAAAAATGCAAGGGGGAAGAAGAAGAACCAAACACTTCCTTAGACTGAGAGTTCATGGGGGTAGCATGTACCAGAACTGTGTGTTTCAAGTGCTTTGAAAGGACTTCCAAGATGCATGAAGAGCAAGGAGTTTCAGGCTTGTTATTCAGACAGCTAATTCAATTCTCTCTTTGGTAATACAAACAAACAAATAAAACAGGGTCACTCAACTGCCCAAGGCCCAGTTGAAGGATTGAAGTACATTCAGCAGTAAAGGAAATAAAACAGGAAAAAAAGCCACCCAAGATGCTCACAGTACACAGAGAGAGAAATATAACACCAAAATACCACAATGTGTGTTCTCTTGTTTAGATATCATGAGCCAGCAGGGTGCCCAGGTGGCCAAGAAGGCCAATGGCATCCTGGCCTGCATCAGGAACAGTGTGGCCAGCAGGAGCAGGGAGGTCATTCTGCCCCTGGACACTGCACTGGTTAGGCCACACCTTGAGTCCTGTGTCCAGTTCTGGGCTCCTCCATTTAAGGACATTGAGACACTTGAATGTGTCCAGAGAAGGGCAACAAGGCTGGGGAGAGGCCTTGAGCACAGCCCTGTGAGGAGAGGCTGAGGGAGCTGGGGTTGCTTAGCCTGGAGAAGAGGAGGCTCAGGGGAGACCTCATTGCCCTCTACAACTACCTGAAGGGAGGCTGTAGCCAGGTGGGGGTTGGTCTCTTCTCCCAGGCAACCAGCACCAGAACAAGAGGACACAGTCTCAGGCTGTGCCAGGGGAGGTTTAGGCTGATTGTGAGGAAGAAATTAATCCCAGAGATTGGCCACTGGAATGTGCTGCTCAGGGAGGTGGTGGAGTCACCATCACTGGAAGCATTTAAAAATAGACTGGATGAGGGACTTGGTACCACGGTTTAGTTGTCATGAAGTGTTGGGTGATAGGTTGGACTCAATGATCTCAAAGATCTTTCCCAACCTGGTTAATTCAGTGATACTTCCAGTCAAGAAGTTCCTCCTCATGATGAGGTGGAAGTTCCTGTGCTGCAATTTACATCCACTGCCATTTGTCCTATCCCAGTCTTCTCAGAGCCTTCTCTTCTCCAGATTGAACAACTCCAGCTCCCTCAGTCTGTCCTCACAGGAGAGGAGCTCGAGCCCTCTAATTATCCTCATGGTCCTTCTCTGGACAGTTCCAGCACCTCCAGATCCTTTGTGTATTAAGGACTCCGGAAGAGGATGCAGTGCTCAGGGTGTGGTCTCACCAGAGCAGAGCAGAGGGGGAGAATCACCTCCCTGGCCCTGCTGGCTCTGCTTCTCTTGCTGCAGCCCAGGCTCTGCTTGGCTCTCTGGGCTGCAAGTGCTCACTGCTGACTCCTGTTGAGCTTCTCCTCCCCCAGCACCCCCAAGTCCTTTTGTTAAAGCTATGTTCCTATAGCGGAGCAGTGTGCTACCTTGGCTGCCTTCTACCCCTCACACCGATGTAACCTCCTGAATAACCACGCCGCCGGCACGACATTTTTGTAAGGCTCTTAAACCAGCAGCTAATAAACTTCTGCCATTATCCACGGGGAAGAAAACAACCTCCTGCTAACAGCCAGGTGGCTGCAAAAAAAAACAGCCCAATTATCTGCACAGCACAAAGGCCCACCAGCTCTGGGGCTGCAAGCAGGACGGCCTTCCACAGCTCTGCTCGGCCTCTGGAAACAATTTGCTCGACACAATCTGCCCTACAAAATCCACAGCCCTTCAGATTCGGTGTGAGAGCCAAAGTGCAGAGAAGCAGTCAAAAAACACAAGAAGAAAGGGCAACAAAGCTGGGGAGGGGTCTGGAGCACAGCCCTGTGAGGAGAGGCTGAGGGAGCTGGGGTTGCTTAGCCTGGAGAAGAGGAGGCTCAGGGGAGACCTTCTTGCTCTCTACAACTCCCTGAAGGGAGGTTGTAGCCAGGCAGAGGTTGGTCTCTTCTCCCAGGCAACCAGCACCAGAACAAGAGGACACAGTCTCAAGCTGCACCAGGGGAGATTCAGGCTGGATGTGAGTAAGAAATTCTTCCCAGGCAGAAAGATTGGCCATTGGAATGTGCTGCCCAGGGTGGTGGTGGAGTCACCATCACTGGAGGTGTTTAGGAAGAGACTGGATGAGGCACTTGGTGCCATGGTTTAGTTGCTGAAATGGTGTTGGGTGATAGGTTGGACTTGATGATCATGAAGGTCTTTTCCAACCTAGTTAATGCTATGCTATGGTATCCTATGAGGAGAAAGTTCTTCCCAGCAAGAGAGCTTGGCCATTGGAATGTGCTGCTTCCAGTCCAACCCCCCTGCCAGAGCAGGAGCATAGAATCCATCACAGGTCACCAGGAACACATCCAGACAGGGCTGGAAAGGCTCCAGAGAAGGAGGCTCCACAACCTCTCTGGGCAGCCTCTTCCAGTGCTCTGTGACCCCCCCAGTCATGAAGTTCTTCCTCATGCTGAGGTAGAACATCTTGTGCTATAGTTTACATCCATTCTCCTTTGTCCTATCCCAGGGCACAAGTGAGCAGAGCCTGGCCCTTCCCTCTTGACCCCCAGCCCTCAGATATTCATAAACATCTACTGAGTCCCCTCTCAGTCTTCTCCTCTCCAGCCTAAAGAGCCCCAGGTCTTTCAGCCTAAATGCAGTCTCTTATTCCTAAATACACTTCCATTTTTGTGATTATGTTTAGAGTGTACCAAGAAAAATTCAATCAGCTCATTAATGCCCTAGGCTGGAGAAGACTCCTCTCTTTTTTCCAGGCAAGGCATGGCACAAGTGAATGACAACAGATACAGAAGTGCTGGGGATGCCTGTGTAACTCCTCTGAAAATCCTCTGGGAATCCCAGATGCAATATGGGAGAAGCTACAGAAGGAGCATTTCAGAGACTGCCAAAGAGCCACTAACTGCATAGGAATTTCAGAGAGGCCAGTGGTGGTTCCACTAGCCTGCTGCACCCCGTTTAATTATTGATGGGCAGCTCTGAGCACCACCCTGAACAGCTAGTGCTGCAGCCTGCAGCTCCTGCCTGCTATGAATCACCTCCTGCTGACTACACAGCTTCAACTGGGCTCCTGCAAATGGGGTGCAGGCAGCAGGTCATCAGGGCTTGAAATTATTTTCTCCCCTAGCTTGCAGAGAAAGCAAGGGCAAAAGGCCAACCCCACTCTGTATTTAAAACAATGTATTGGGCTAGCATTCTTTTTTCTGTTTCTACTGCATTTTTTGTTTGCACAATCCACACTGAATTACTTTAATCAAGTTTTTTTAACCTTTCCCAACAGAGATGCTACCAGAACAGCAAGGGTGTCAGGGAGTGATAGGACCTGGGGGGCAATGGCAAAAAAACTGAAGTGGGTAGATTCAGATTGTATGTTAGGAAGAAGTTGTTCCCCATGAGGGTGGTGAGAGACTGGCACAGGTTGCCCAGGGAGGTGGTGGAAGCCTCATGCCTGGAGGTTTTTAGGGCCAGGCTGGATGTGGCTGTGAGCAACCTGCTGTAGTGTGAGGTGTCCCTGCCCATGGCAGGGGGGTTGGAACTGGCTGATCCTTGAGGTCCCTTCCAACCCTAACAATTCTATGATTCTATAAAGAGCCAAAATGACAGCTGGTTCCCCCCTCCTCCATTCTGCAGCCACCCATGGTGCTCCCAGTGTCAGCACAAGGACTGTGCTGAAGAATGCCCTGAAGTGCTACACGTGTGATCAGACCCTATGGCCACTCAGCAAAACTGACTCCTGCTGTTTGAACACCAAGGAGACTCTGGTTGATTTATAGCAAGCATTATGTCCCTCATCTGCTGCTATGGAATTTACATTGCATGCTAAAGCCCAAGGAACTGCCACTCCATATTTCTCTGCTACATAACCACACCATCACCAAAGCTGCAAGTGGCAGACCTGAGAATTCCTAACAAGCCTCAACTTGGCCTCCTTTTGCAGATCATAGAATCACAGAATCAATCAGGTTGGAAAAGACCTCACAGATCATCAAGTCCAACCTATCACCCAACACCTCCTGACAACTAAACCATGGCTTCAGATGCCACATTCAGTCCCCTCTTGAACACCTTCAGTGATGGTGACTCCACCACTTCCCTGGGCAGCACATTCCAATGGCCAATCTCTCTTGCTGGGAAGAACTTTCTCCTCACCTCCAGCCTAAACTTCCCCTGGCACAGCTTGAGACTGTGTCCTCTTGTTCTGGTGCTGGCTGCCTGGGAGAAGAGACCAACCCCCACCTGCCTACAACCTCCCTTCAGGGAGTTGCAGAGAGCAAGAAGGTCTCCCCTGAGCCTCCTCTTCTCCAGGCTAAGCAACCCCAGCTCCCTCAGCCTCTCCTCACAGGGCTGTGCTCCAGACCCCTCCCCAGCCTTGTTGCCCTTCTCTGGACACAATCAAGAGTCTCAATGTCCTTCTTCAATTGAGGGGCCCAGAACTGGACACAAATGCATTACAATGCATTACTGGACACAAATGCATTACAACGCAATCTTTAATTACCTGATGCCCTACTATTTGCATGAGACCTTGTCTCATTTAATGCCCCAAATGAATTAACTCCATGAAAGATTACTCAAGGCCTTGTTTTCCCCTGCACTGCTCAAAGCATAAATCCCATGCCTTAGTTCCCACAAGCCCTTCTCTCCAGGCAGACATTAAATCCTTCCTGAGTTGTGCTATGGTGCTCATCCCTGCAGCATTTGAGTGCTCAGCAAACACTAATTTACTTTCATAGCATAACTGTGAGGGAGAGGTACCATTAACCTCATTTCATAGGTGGAGAACTAGAGCACAGAGAGATTATCATCAAAGGCATGGAACAACTTAAAGGTTACATCCTGGGATGCCTTATGGCAGGATTTTCACACTGGTTAGGCTTGTGCAGTTTTTATATGCACAAACCATGCTTTCCCTTTGCATGCTGCAGCAGCAGCTTGTGCCAGACATCTGGCAATTCAAGCTCTCAAGGTAAGGTGGTGGGTTGAAATGACCCCCAAAATAAACTGGCCAGACAAGCTCAGTGGGAAAGCAAAAGAAGCTGCACATACAGGCAGACTGAAACCTGGAGATGTGAATGCAGTGAATGTGTACAAAGTATGCGAGATTTACATGGATGTACAATTCATAAACAACACAAGAATCCCCTAGGACAAAACCAGGGGGTTACCAACAGCTTCCCCCTCTCGACTCCCTTCCACCCACCCCATACAAGGGAAAAGAGAAGAGCAGGGAGTAGCTTGTTAGAACTCAGCCACAACAAAGAAGCACAGCCAAGGCTACCAAGCCAGCAGAAGCAACCAGCTAGTATCTGCTAGAGGCAAGACGCCAAAAAGAGCAGGACTTAATTTATACAACTGACTTTATGTTAGGTATCCCTGAATCAGCCAGGTTGGAAGAGGCCTTGGAGATCATCAATTCCAACCAATCACCCAACCCTAATTAATCAACTAGACCATGGCACTAAGTGCCCCATCCAGGCTTTTCTTAAACACCTCCAGGGATGGGGACTCCACCACCTCCCTGGGCAGCACATCCCAATGGCTAATCTTCTCCTCACCCCCAGCCTAAACCTCCCCTGGCACAGCTTCAGACTGTGTCCTCTTCTTCTGGTGCTGGGTGCCTGGGAGAAGAGACCAACCCCCACCTGGCTACAACCTCCCTTCAGGGAGTTGTAGACAGCAAGAAGGTCTCCCCTGAGCCTCCTCTACTTTAGGCTAAGCAACCCCAGCTCCCTCAGCCTCTCCTCACAGGGCTGTGCTCCAGACCCCTCCCCAGCCTTGTTGTCCTTCTCTGGACACGTTCAAGTGTCTCAATGTCCTTCTTAAAGAGAAACTACAAAACCCTCTGAAGAAAGCTGATAGTGTCTGGGCCATCAGCAGGATGGTGAGGCCATACCTCAAATATTATATGCAGTTTTGGGTTCCTCAATCCAAGAGAGATGTGGAGGTGCTGGAGCCAGGGCAGAGGAGGGCAAGGAAGCTGCTAAGGGTCTGGAGAATAAATCTGATGGAGAGCAACTGTAGGAGCTGGGGATGGTTAGTGGGAAACAGAGGAGGCTGAGGGGAGACCTCCTGGCTCCCTACAGTTGCCTGCAAGGAGGTTGTGGAGAGGTTGGTGCTGGTCTCTGCTCCCAGGTCATTAGTGACAGAACAAGAGGGAATGGCCTCAAGCTGCCACTGGGGAGGTTCAGACTGGACATTAGGAAAGCTTTTCTCAGGGCAAGAGTGGTCAGGCATTGGAATGTGCTGCCCAGGGAGGTGGTGGAGTCCCCAACCTTGGAGGTATTTCAGGTGCTTTGGATGTGGTGCTTGGGGCTATGGTTTAGGAGTGAACCTTGTAGAGTTCTGGGTTGGCCTTGCTGATCCTGAGGGTCATTTCCAATCTGCATGTTTCTGTGAGTTCTGAGAGCTCCTGTGCCCAGCCACAGCATTGCCCCTACCCTTTGCAGCTGAAAAGCACCACACAAAGTCACCCAGCAATGCCAGCACATCCAAGGAGGACTCTCAAATTTGCCTTACACAAACACTATTTATGACAAATGGGTATTTATATTCATGCTGATGATTAATTCTAGCTGCTGGCATGCCCTGCTGAAGAAACCCAGCAATCATTCAATAAATGTTTATAATCTCATCAACAGGAGGCTTACATTGTCATCTCCCTCTTTGCTCCAATAATTGTTTTAAGTTTCCCATTGGAACTCAAGGCCAATATTAAAACTGACACCTCAGTAGCTGCTTTTACCTCTCTCTTTCATCTCAGTTCCTAAAGCCTGGTGTTCCACTCACTTGACAGCATCCAAGGGGAAAATATAACCTAATTGCTCCATGTTCAGGATGTAAATGGATATTCATTGTTAAAATCATCCACTGGCACAATACTGCAGAAAGCAGGACATCCACATCTCTCTAAACTGCATTATTTTAACTTGAATATCATAGAATCAATAAGGTTGGAAAAGACCTCAGCGAACATCAAGTCCAACCTATTACCTAGTACCTAACACCTCCTGACAACTAAACCATGGCTCCAAGTGCCACATCCAAGCATTTTCTGAAGACCTCCAGGGACAGTGACTCCACCACCTCCCTGGGCAGCACATTCCAATGGCCAATCTCTCTTGCTGGGAAGAACTTTCTCCTCACCTCCAGCCTAAACCTCCCCTGGCACAGCTTGAGACTGTGTCCTCTTGTTCTGGTGCTGGGTGCCTGGGAGAAGAGACCAACCCCCACCTGGCTACAACCTCCCTTCAGGGAGTTGTAGACAGCAAGAAGGTCTCCCCTGAGCCTCCTCTTCTCCAGGCTAAGCAACCCCAGCTCCCTCAGCCTCTCCTCACAGGGCTGTGCTCCAGACCCCTCCCCAGCTTTGTTGCCCTTCTCTGGACACATTCAAGTCTCTCAATGTCCTTCTTAAATTGAGTGGCCCAGAACTGGACACAGGACTCAAGGTGTGGCCTAACCAGTGCTGAGCACAGGGCAGAATGGCTTCCCTGCTCCTGCTGGCCACACTGCTCCTGATGCAGGCCAGGATGCCATTGGCCTTCTTGGCCACCTGGGCACACTGCTGGCTCATGTTCAGCCGCTGTCAACCACTACTCCCAGGTCCCTTTCTGCCTGGCTGCTCTCCATCCACTCTGATATACAAAAATACAAGGAGGCAGGCAGCAAATTCTCTAGAACACTGAAAGCAGAACCTTGTACCAGCAGCCAGCACAAAGGGAGGATGACCTCTGACACACACATCTCTTTCACAGGGACAGTCAGGATCGTGTAATTATTCAGTAAAGAACAGGACCAGAAAGTAAATGAAAGAGAAGTAGCAGAGAAATGGTAGGCTGCTAATTGCCAGCAGGAAGGAGTGTTTACACTTCATGCAATGAATTACATAACTCAGGTCTCATTATTTCAGTGACTTAAACCAAACAAGCTCGTTTCCCTCGAGTCACTCCAAAGCCACTCCATGCTCTGCCTGCACTGCCCCAGGAAGCTAAGGGCCACTTGCAGAAGAGCCACAAAGGATCATGTAATAAAATGGTTCTATTACAAACAAACTCAGACTAGCTGTTGGTGGTGGGTTGAAATTACCCCCCACACACAATAAAACTGCCAGACTAGCTCAGCTGAAAGCAAATGAAGCTCGACATACAAGCAAAACCACACTTCAGAACCAGATGTACCAAATATACAGTATCTGCATGTATTTGCAACTTATAAACAACACAAGAACACCCCAGGACAAAACCAGAGGGCTGGAGCTGCTCTCCTGTGAGGACAGACTGAGAGAGTTGAGGTTGTTCAGTCTGGAGAAGAGAAGGCTCCAAGGAGACCTAATTGTGGCCTTCCAGTATCTGAAGGGGGCTACAAGAAAGCTGGGGAGGGACTTTTTAGGGAGTCATGGAGTGATAGGACTGGGGGGAATGGAGCAAAACTAGAAATGGGTAGATTCAGATTGGATGTTAGGAAAGAAGTTCTTCCCCATGAGGGTGGTGAGAGACTGGCACAGGTTGCCCAGGGAGGTGGTGGAAGCCTCATCCCTGGAGGTGTTTGCAGCCAGGCTGGATGTGGCTGTGAGCAACCTGCTGTAGTGTGAGGTGTCCCTGGCCATGGCAGGAGGGTTTGGAACTGCATGATCCTTGAGATCCCTTCCAACCCTGACAATTCTGTGATTCTATACAAGGGAAGAAGAGAGAGGAAAAAAGCAAAGAGCATCTTGCTGGGGCTTAGCCACAACAAGAATGCAGCCAAGGTCAGCAACAGCTAAGCAGAAGTACCCAGCAAGTATCAGCTAGAGTGAAGAAGCTGAAAAGAAGAGTGTTAGTTTACACAAGTATTTTTATGTTCGTTGTCAGACTTCCCTTTTACATCCATTGGTAAATTATTTACACTCTACCATTTTCCTGCTTGATCTGTGGAAAACTTTCCTAGGCTCAGCCTAAAACTGCCACACTGTTGCATAAGCCATGGTTTAGTTGTCATGAGGTGCTAGGTATTAGGTAACAGGTTGGACTTGATGATCTCTGAGGTGTTTTCCAAGCTGGGTGATTCTATGATTCTGTAACTCCCTGGTGGTGGGAAGGTAAAATTTCTGTGGCCTGTTTCACCAACAGAACAAGAGGACACAGTCTCAAGCTGTGCCAGGGGAGGTTTAGGCTGGATGTTAGGAAGAAGTTCTTCAGAGAGAGAGAGATTGGCCATTGGAATGTGCTGCCCAGGGAGGTGGTGGAGTCACCATCCGTGGAGGTGTTTAGGCAGAGCCTGGATGAGGCCCTTGGTGCCATGGTTTAGTTGATGAGATGGTGTTGGGTAATAGGTTGGACTCGATGATCTTGAAGGTCTTTTCCAATCTGGTTAATTCTATTCTGTTCTGTTTTACAGGCACTATTCAAACAGCTTAAGCATCATGGAAAGCAGCTCCATGGAGAAAGACCTTGGAGTCCTAGTGGACAGCAAGTTCTCCATGGGACAGCAGTGTGGCCTTGTGACCAAGAAGGCCAACGGTATCCTGGGGTGCATGGAATGTGTCCAGCAGGTAGGGAGGTTATTTTCACAGCGTTTTCAAGGCCTGCCATATTCTCTGCTCAGGTTACCAAGCATTTCTCATAGGCTGCAAGAAAGGTATCAGTTTCAATGAAAGTTGAGATTTTACTATACAGACAAGACAAGATCTGTGACGGGAAGAGAACCTCCCCCATATCCAATTAAGCTGCAGACAAGTAACACACACTCTTTGTAAAATGAAAAGCAGTTGTCCTGTATGCCTCATCCTCAAGATCAATTAACATCTCTGCCACCTGAGCAGGAGATAGTCAATGCCCTTATCACCACATTATTCACACACCTATTAACTCTTTTACAACCTCCATCAAATCCATGAGACTTCTGCAAACAAGAGCTGTTTGTGCCAATGTACAGAATGGAGACAATCCTGCCAAGAGTGATGCTGCCACTGACTGCAGCATAAAGAAACCATAGGCTTATCACTTCTCCTCAGTGTTTCATCTTAGTGCTATTTCAGGAGCAAGTCTCTTCCATCAATATTTAATACAGCTTTAAAGCCACCCAGAGTATGAAATGCAGAGACATTTGTTAGTAAGATTTTGGCAGCTGAGAGAGTTTTTGCAGCACATCATTGAGCCATATTGGTTAGAGTAACAGCCAAGCAGAGCTGTGCTGCTGACATTATCCCAAGCAGTGTAACACACACCCAACATTCAGTTCAACTAATTACTACAGCATCACAGAATTGACAGGGTTGGAAGGGACCTCAAGGATCAGCCAGTTCCAACCACCCTGACATGGGCAGGGATACTTTCCACTAGATTAGGTTGCCCAGAGCCACATCCAGCCTGGCCTTCAAAACCTCCAGGGATGAGGCTTCCACCACCTCCCTGGGCAACCTGTGCCAGACTCTCACCACCCTCATGGGGAAAAACTTCTTCCTGACATCCAAGCTGAATCTAACCACTTCTAGTTTTGCTCCATTCCCCCCAGTCCTATCACTCCCTGACACCCTCAAAAGTCCCTCCCCAGCTTTCTTGTAGCCCCCTTCAGATACTGCAAGGCCACAATTAGGTCTCCTGGGAGCCTTCTCTTCTCCAGACTGAACAGCCCCAACTCCCTCAGTCTGTCCTCATAGCAGAGCAGCTCCAGCCCTCTGCTCAACCTTGTGGCTCTTCTCTGGACAACCTGCAGCACAGATTTAAGACCATGGAGACAAAAAGTCCTCCAAGGGCTAGATAGTCTAGTGGGTGGACACAGAAAAGTGTAATCTTTGTTATTCCATCCCATTCTTTCATGACCCTATATAAAGGAAGTTCACAGTCAATTATTTCTCTTTTTACTCCCTAACATCTAATCTAAATCTCCCCTCATCTAGCTTGGATCCATCCCCCTCCAAGTCCTATCACTCCCTGACACCCTCAAATGTCCCTCCCCAGCTTTCCTGTAGCCCCCTTCAGATACTGCAAGGCCACAATTAGTTCTCCCCAGAGCCTTCTCTTCTCCGGACTGAACAACCCCAACTCTCTCAGGATGTCCTCATAGGAGAGGTGCTCCTGGACCTTTTGGGTTAGTGGGAGCTCACCAGTAGAATCAACATCTTTTAGGGATCATTCTTTAGTATTTTTATTGTAACAAGACAGAAAACAAAACCTTGATGCCAAGGGCCTACGCTGCTGCTATGTTGGGAGGAATGACACAATGAGGAGGAAGCAGCAATGAGAAAAAAGAGTAACTTTCAGAAGGAGATGGACACAAAATTAGAAGTAACATAGGACACAATTTCACAGTTAGCATTCACAGCAATGCCCTCTGGGCCTTCATGGGCAGCTCATGACAACCATGCTTGGTGCAACTTGTGAAATTCCAGAATCAGTTGGAAGAAACCCAAACCTTTCAAAGTGTCTTGCAAACTGAAAGTGCTGAAATGGGATTGGGTTGGAGTGAGAAGGGTTTTTCTCTTTGGACAGAAGAGAACAAACCAGCCTGGGTCCCCACAACACCTTCTTGCTCAAGACTAGGCTGAAACTCAAAGGTCTTGGCAGAGTATCTTGATGTAAGAGAAAGGCCACATGTCTTTTTTTGGGAAGCATTCTGGGCAGCTCTACTACACAGGATTCCTGAAGTTCATAATGAGTCTTGGAAATAACATAACCAGAGCCTTTCTCAGGCAAAGCCTGATCCAAAGGAACAAGCTGAATGGCACTGCCATAATAGTTTCATAGTTTCGTTCAGGGTTGGAAGGGACCACAAGGATCAGCTAGTTCCAACCCCCCTGCCATGGGCAGGGACACCCCACACTAGATCAGCCTGCCCAGAGCCTCAGCCAGCCTGCTCTTAAACACCCCAGGGACAGGGCCCCAACCACCTCCCTGGACAACCCATTCCAGGGCTTCACCACTCTCATGGGGAAGAACTTCCTCCTCACCTCCAGCCTGAATCTCCCCAACTCCACCTTCATTCCATTCCCCCTAGTCCTATCACTACCTGAGATCCTGAGCAGTCTTTCCCCAGCCTTCCTGTAGCCCCCTTCAGATACTGGAAGGCCACAATGAGGTCACCTGGGAGCCTTCTCTTCTGCAGACTGAACAGCCCCAACTCCTTCAGTCTGTCCTCACAGGAGAGGTGCTCCAGCCCTCTGCTCATCCTCCTGGCCCTTCTCTGGACATGTTCCAGCACCTCCACATCCCTCTTGTAATAGGGGCTCCAGAACTGGAGGCAGTACTCCAGGTGGGGTCTCACCAGGGCAGAGTAGAGGGGGAGGATCACCTCCCTTGCCCTGCTAGCCACACTTCTCCTGATGCAGCCCAGGATCTGATTGGCTTTGCGGGCTGCAAGTGCACACTGAGAGCTCCTGTTGAGCTTTTTGTCCACCAGCATCCCCAAGTCTCTCTCCTCAGATAATGTCAGCAGTGTGCCCAGGTGGCCAAGAAGGCCAATGGCATCCTGGCCTGCATCAGGAACGGTATGGCCAGCAGGAGCAGGGAGGTGATTGTGCCCTGTCCTCAGCACTGGTTAGGCCACACCTGGAGTCCTGTGGCCAGTTCTGGGCTCCCCCATTTAAGAAGGACACTGAGACACTTGAAGGTGTCCAGAGAAGGGCAATGAGGCTGGGGAGGGGTCTGGAGCACAGCCCTGGGAGGAGAGGCTGAGGGAGCTGGGGTTGCTTAGCCTGGAGAAGAGGAGGCTCAGGGGAGACCTTCTTGCTCTCTACAACTACCTGAAGGGAGGTTGTAGCCAGGTGGGGGTTGGTCTCTTCTCCCAGGCAAGCAGCACCAGAACAAGAGGACACAGTCTCAAGCTGTGCCAGGGGAGGTTTAAGCTGGAGGTGAGGAGTAATCTCTTCCCAGCAAGAGAGATTGGCCATTGGAATGTGCTGCCCAGGGAGGTGGTGGAGTCACCCTCCCTGGAGATGTTCAAAAGAGGCTTGGATGTGGCACTGGGAGCCATGGTTGAGTTATCAGGAAGTGTTAGGTATTTGGTAATAGTTTGGACTTGTTGATCTCTGAGGTCTTTTCCAACCTGGGTGCTTCTATGACTCTGTAATGCTTCACAAGATAAATATAACACTTTGCAAAGCAGTTCGTGCAATAACCACCAACTTGTCTGAGTAGGCTGAGTAGCAACTTCATCACCCACTCTGTTCACACTACAAAGTCTCACCAAAACAAGTATGACACCTGCACTGCTTGCTTGTGTACCGAAATTACTATTTTAGTGTGCTGGTTTTGACGGGGAGAGAGTTAATTTCCTTCACAGTGCCTCATATGGGGCTGGCTCTTGGATTAGTACTGAAAATTGTGCTGTAAACACAGAGTGGTAGTTTTAGGCTGATGCCTAGGAAAGTTCCCACAAATCTGAGTAGTAAGTGGTAGAATGCAAATATATTACCATTGGATTTACAGGGAAAATAAGAAGTTCTAAATAATCCCAATGGGCAGGAGATTGAACACATCCAAGTGCCAGGTTCTGCACATTGGCCACAACAACCCCATGCAGTGCTACAGGCTGGGGTCAGAGTGGCTGAGAGCAGCCAGGCAGAGAGGGACCTGGGGGTGCTGGTTGATGGTAGGCTGAACATGAGCCTGCAGTGTGCCCAGGCAGCCAAGAGAGCCAATGGCATCCTGGCCTGCATCAGAAACAGTGTGGCCAGCAGGAGCAGGGAGGTCATTCTGCCCCTGGACACTGCACTGGTTAGGCCACACCTCGAGTCCTGTGTCCAGTTCTGGGCCCCTCAGTTTAGGAAGGAGGTTGACTTGCTGGAAGGAGTCCAGAGAAGGGCAACGAAGTTGGTGAGGGGTTTGGAACACAGCCCTGTGAGGAGAGGCTGAGGGAGCTGGGGTTGCTTAGCCTGGAGAACTTTCTGTGAAGAACTTTCTCCTCACCTCCAGCCTGAACCTCCCCTGGCACAGCTTGAGACTGTGTCCTCTTGTTCTGGTGCTGGTTGCCTGGCAGAAGAGGCCAACCCCCACCTAGCTACAACCCCCTTTCAGTTTTCCCTTGTACGGGGGAATTGGGGAGGAAGGAGAGGGGAAGCTACTAGTAGCCCCCTGGTTTTGTCCAGGGGGTCCTTGTGTGGTTTATAAACTGTAAACACATGTAAATACTGTGTATTTTGGAAATGGAACAAAACTAGAAGTGGGTAGATTCAGATTGGATGTGAGGAAGAAGTTCTTTCCCATGAGGGTGGTGAGAGACTGGCACAGGTTGCCCAGGGAGGTGGTGGAAGCCTCATCCCTGGAGGTTTTTGCAGCCAGGCTGGATGTGGCTCTGGGCAACCTGCTGTAGTGTGAGGTGTCCCTGCCCATGGCAGGGGGTTGGCCCTGGCTGATCCTTGAGATGCCTTCCAACCCTGACCATTCCATGACCCTATACTTTGCACATATTCATTGCATTTCATATTTCCACATTGTAGCTTTGCTTGTAAATACAGCTTCAGTTGCTTTCCAACTGAGCTGGTCCTGCAATTTTATTTTGGGGATAATTTCAGTGCTCCACACAGAGGAATGGTTTAGTTATTGCTGAGCAGCACTTATACAGCATTCAGACCTCTTCTGCTTCTTGCATCACCTCTTCAGAGAGCAGGCTGAGGGGGGACAGAGGAAGCTGGGAGAGAACACAGCCAGAAGAGCCAAGCTCATCTGACCCAAAGGGGTATTCCAGACCATAAGATACTGTGCTTAGTATCTAAAGCTGGGGGAAGAAGAAGAAGTTCAGAGTGCTGGTGTTTGTCTTCCCAAGCAACTGGTCCCTGGAGTTTTTTAAGGCCAGGCTGGATGTGGCTCTGAGTGACCTGATCTAGTGTGAAGTGTCCTTGCCCATGGCAGGGGGGGTGGAACTGGCTGATCCTTGAGGTCCATTGCAACCCTAACAATTATGTGACTCCATGAACACCAGCCTGCTGATGCAATGTACTGACTGAATTCCTTGGTTTGCCTTGCTTGCCTGCACAACTTCTGCTTTACTTACTGAACCACCTGTCTCAGCCCATGAGTTTTCTCACTTCTACTCTTCCAAATCTCTTCGCCATGCTGCAGAGAGTAGGAGGGAACAAGAGAGTGACAGTGTGGTCTCAAGCTGCCATTTGGGGTTAAACCATGACTTTAAATTTCCTCTTACACTATGTAGTACAGAAAGAGATTCTTGAGAAAGGCAGGAGAGCTGATGTTGGTTGTCAAAGCAAGGACACCCATTTAACTCACATCCTGGGCTGCAGCAAGAGCAGCAGAGCCAGCAGGGCCAGGGAGGTGATTCTCCCCCTCTGCTCCACTCTGCTGAGACCACAGCTGGAGCACTGTGTCCAGTTCTGGAGCTTCTGTCCCAGGAAGGATCTGGAGGTGCTGGAAGGTGTCCAGAGAAGGGCCATGAGGATGAGCAGAGGGCTGGAGCTGCTCTGCTGTGAGGACAGACTGTTCAGTCTTAGTAAGAAAAGGCTCCAAGGAGACCTAATTGTGGCCTTCCAGTATCTGAAAGGGGCTACAAGAAAGCAGGGGAGGGACTTTTGAGGGTGTGAGGGAGTGACAGGACGGGGGGGAATGGAAAAAAAAAATAAATGGGTAGATTCAGATTGGATGTTAGGAAGAAGTTCTTCCCCATGAGGGTGGTGAGAGACTGGCACAGGTTGCCCAGGGAGGTGGTGGAAGCCTCATCCCTGGAGGTTTTTCAGCCAGGCTGGCTGTGGCTGTGAGCAACCTGCTGTAGTGTGAAGTGTCCCTGCCCATGGCAGGGAGGTTGGAACTGGATGATCCTTGAGATCTCTTCCAACCCTAACAATTCTGTGCTTCTATCTGAAGGCACATGGATGTGCTGTCCAAGGCAAAACGACAGCTGGTGCAAGAGCTGGGGTCTCTTTTTTTTTTTACCCAGGGAGCTTTAAGTATTCCTGCACCCTCCAGTCATTCAGCTGTGTCCTGATATTACAGCTTCAGAAGAGTAGAATAGAACAGAATTAACCAGGTTGGAAAAGACCTCAGAGATCATCAAGTCCAACCTATCACCCAACACCATCTCAGCAACTAAACCATGGCACCAAGTGCCTCAGCCAGGCTCTTTATAAACACCTCCAGGGATGGAGACTCCACCACCTCCCTGGGCAGCACATTCCAATGGCCAGTAAGAACAGTACACCCAACAGCAGGAGCTACAATATCCCAATACCTGGGCACAGCTGGGCTGAGGAGAAACTAAAGTCCCCCTTTTCCTGCAATTCCCAGAGGCCTGTTCCATTTTAACCTTGCTTTGTTTCTGTTTGGTCCTTTGGCCATTCTAATGTAGTTTCTGCATGGCTTTTTTTCCCCTCCAATAATTCTGCCTCCATACAGCACTCTAAGGAATACTATGAGTGGGAAGAGGGGAGAGTAACAAGCTCATCAAGTTATTGGCTCAGGCAATCTTCAAATACACTGCCTAATTGGATACATAAATCATAACCAAGGGAGGAGGGATGGATAACAACGCACAGAGAGGAAACTAAGTCTAAACCAGCTCCAACTCCATTCAACTGAGCAACCAAGAGTTCAGAGAATCTATCAGGACAGGCATCTTTCTGAATATGAGCACTGCTGCAGGAGAGAAGTGCGCTGCAAGTGTTTCCAGGAGTTCATAGAATCAACCAGGTTGGAAAAGACCTCGGAGATCATCAAGTCCAACCTGTTACCTAACACCTCCTGACAACTAAACCATGGCTCCAAGTGCCACATCCAAGCCTTTTCTGAACACCTCCAGGGACAGTGACTCCACCACCTCCCTGGGCAGCCCAGTTCTTTGATTTCATTACTCCAATATGCTGAAAGTCATCCCAATAAATACACTCGTATTTTCAAGAAGGCATTCTTCTAAACATATGAATGCAGAAGGAATTGTGGCCTAATTGTGGCCTTCCAGTATGTTAAGGAAGCCTACAAGAAAGCTGGGGAGGGACTTCTTAGGGTGACAGTGATAGGACTGGGGGGAATGGAGCAAAACCAGAAATGGGTAGATTCACATGGGATGTTAGAAGAAGGGGGGGGTTGGGACTGGATGACCCTTGAGGTCCCTTCCAAGCCTGACAGTTCTGTGATTGGCTTCTTGAAAGCTCTGCAATTACTCCACATTTGCACTGTAAGCAGCATTAACACCAGGCCATCATTAAATTAAACACAAAACATCTCCTTGTCCCCATTACACCAAATTCAATTCCAAGGAAGCATTTCAGGTAGCACCAGCAGCATCTTTCTCCTAGTCTGTACATTGCTTTTTAAGTAGCTACCACACCTGTCCAACCAAAGCAGTGAGAAGTACAGCACAGGGAAGGAAAAGCAGCACTTGAGGAGCAACCAGAACCACCTTTGTCATCAAACTCTTTTCAAGATCCAAGTACCAAATGAATGGTCAGGTTAACACTTTCCTCACAAGAAAGTCACAGACCTAACTGTGGCCTTCCAGCACCTGAAGGGGGCTACAGGAAAGCTGGGGAGGGACTTCTGAGGGTGTCAGGGAGTGATAGGACTGGGGGGAATGGAGCAAAACTAGAGGAGGGGAGATTCAGATTGGATGTCAGGAAGAAGTTCTTCCCCATGAGGGTGGTGAGAGACTGGCACAGGTTGCCCAGGGAGGTAGTGGAAGCCTCAGCCCTGGAGGTTTTGAAGGCCAGGCTGGCTGTGGCTGTGAGCAACCTGCTGTAGTGTGAGGTGTCCCTGCCCATGGCAGGGGGTTGGAACTGGATGATCCTTGAGGTCCCTTCCAACCCTGACAATTCTGTGATTCAGTGACTGTTCTGTAGACTGCTACCCCCTAATGCTTACAGAGTGATGAAATAGATTGCATCAGAGTAATCACAGTATCATTCAGGGTTGGAAGGGACCACAAGGATCATCTAGTTCCAACCCCCCTGCCATGCCCAGACCTTTATAAGCAGACTAGCTGCAATATTTTTCCTTCTTCTGAGAAGCGTGCCTGTGGGATCAGCCAGAGGGCAGGAGTCTACTTACAGAGACAAACGTAACACAGCACCGAGGCATTGAGGAAAAGAAACAAAATAATCCTTCAAGTGATTCTGTGAGGTGAGCAGTACTGCACAGCACCTGGCAGAGAGCTCCCTGGACCCATGCAGTGCTACAGGCTGGGGTGACAGTGCCTGGAGAGTGGCCAGGCAGAGAGGGACCTGGGGGTGCTGGTTGATGGTAGGCTGAACATGAGCCTGCAGTGTGCCCAGGCAGCCAGGAGGGCCAATGGCATCCTGGCCTGCATCAGGAAGAGTGTGGCCAGCAGGAGCAGGGAGGTCATTCTGCCCCTGTACTCAGCACTGGTTAGGCCACACCTCGAGTCCTGTGTCCAGTTCTGGGCCCCTCAGTTTAGGAAGGAGGTTGACTTGCTGGAGCAAGTCCAGAGAAGGGCAACAAAGTTGGTGAGGGGCTTGGAACACAGCCCTGTGAGGAGAGGCTGAGGGAGCTGGGGCTGCTTAGCCTGGAGAAGAGGAGACTCCAAGACCTCCAGAGGTCCTTTTCAACCCCTCACACCCTGTGAGCTGTGTTTGATGTGGTGTCTCTGCATTGTAAAGACTTCATGGAATCTCCTCTGACATGCTTGGTTTAAGCAGCTGCGAGAAGCAGGGAACTCTGCTTGCACCCAACTCCATTTTTGCCCGTTCAGCCTGAGCACCACGACGCTGGGACCGGAGGAGCCTTGAGGTCCCTTCCAGCCCTAATGATTCTGTGATCACTGCTGCAAACACCCCTTCATAATCCAACAGAGATTCATCCAACCTGAAATACTCAAGACCTCCACAGGCTGAAGTGTGGACTATCATTTTCCTAGCAGAACAAAAGGGAAAACCTACCAGACACTTATCATAGTATCAGTCAGGGTTGGAAGGGACCACAAGGATCAGCTAGTTCCAACTCCCCTGCCATGGGCAGGGACACCCCACACTACATCAGCCTGGCCAGAGCCTCAGCCAGCCTGGGATTAAACACCTCCAGGGACAGGGCCCCAACCACCTCCCTGGACAACCCATTCCAGGGTTTCACCACTCTCATGGGGAAGAACTTCCTCCTCACCTCCAGCCTGAATCTCCCCACCTCCAGCTTCATTCCATTCCCCCTAGTCCTGTCACTACCTGAGATCCTGAGCAGTCCCTCCCCAGCCTTCCTGGAGCCCCCTTCAGATACTGGAAGGCCACAATGAGGTCATCTCGGAGCCTTCTCTTCTCCAGACTGAACAGCCCCAACTCCCTCAGTCTGTCCTCATAGCAGAGCAGCTCCAGCCCTCTGCTCATCCTCCTGGCCCTTCTCTGGACACCTTCCAGCACCTCCAGATCCCTCTTGCAATAGGGGCTCTGGAACTGGAGGCAGTACTCCAGGTGGGGTCTCAGCAGAGCTGAGCAGAGGGGGAGAATCACCTCCCTTGCCCTGCTGGCCACACTTCTCCTGATGCAGCCCAGGATCTGATTTGCTTTCTGGGCTGCAAGTGCACACTGAGAGCTCCTGTTGAGCTTTTTGTCCACCAGCATCCCCAAGTCTCTCCTCAGGGCTGCTTTCCAGCCAGTCCCTGCCCAGCCTGGATTTGTGCCTGGGATTGCCTCCACTCAGATGCAGGACCCTGCACTTGCTCTTGTTGAAGCTCATGAGGTTGGCTTGTGCCCACCTCTCCAGCCTGTCCAGGTCCCTCTGGATGGCCTCCCTTCCCTCCAGCTGTCTGCTGCACCACACAGCTTGGTGTCATCAGCAAACTTGCTGAGGGTGCACTCAATGCCACTGTCCATGGCACCCACAGAAATGTTGAACAAGCCTGGTCCCAGGACTGATCCCTGAGGGACTCTGCTTGTCCCTGGCCTCCACTGGGACATGGAGCCATTGACAGCCACTCTTTGGGTGCAGTCACCAAGCCAGTTCCTTATCCATCTAGTGGTCACCCATCACCCATGTGTCACCAGCCTGGAGACCAGGATGTGGTTCAATCTTGGCTCAATCTTAGTGCCTGACATCAATCAGGTCAAGAGTTAATAATTCATTAATCAGCATTGAGGAAATCCTTATTCCAAGTGACAGTTTATGGAAGGGCTTTAGCTCTCTCATTTAAAAGACCTTCAGCAACAACAAGCAGCTAGGGAAATATTTTGACATGCTGCTTTGACATGTCCCTTGATTTACATATGAAAGCATAAAGAAGTGAGGTGCTTTCACTAGCCTGCATCACTTTCACCTTTTCCCAGTGCTAAGTTGATTTTCAATGTTCATCTCTTTCGTAGAAGGCTTTATGCATTGCCCCCAGAACAGAAACTCTGCCTTAACAACATAGAGAAACTGTAAAATTCTCATGCATGGTGCATCTTGTTTAGAGCAGCAAGGGATGAAGATTGCATTAAGCAGAACACCCTACAGTACACTTCTGGAGATAACCAAGAAGGAAAAACTCTTGCTGCCTAATTTGCCAGAGGCTCTGGTGCTGCAAGGCACAACCACATTCATTGTTTTGCCTTAAAACAAATGCAAGGGTCCTGTGATTCATTTCAACAAAGTGACAACGAAGCCTAATGATTAAAAAAAGCAGCCCCATACAAACAAACAAAAGGCACCAGGAGCCACTGGCATCACAGAGAACACCACACACAAAAAAGCACATCAAACTCAGCTGCTCAACGTGAGGCACAGCTTGACTGCCAAGATCCCAAACCCCCAGCCAGAACAGCAGAAACCTTTTCAAAAGGTGATTTCTGTGCATGACCGATTCTGCTGCCAGTTCCTTGCCCTGACAGCGCTGCACAATACCCTGGGTGGGGGCTTCCATCCCCATGGGCACCTCTGGGCATTTCCCCTCCTCTGGGAGAAGCCTAAAGCGGCTCTGAAGCCTGACAGGTGTAGGCTTAGCCTACAGGGAAGCCACAGGGAAGGGGGCACGGTTTGCAGAGGGACTTCCGAGCAGGCAGGTTTGGTTTCAGGTAAGCTGCTGCCCTCACACGAGCGCAACCAACTAAAACTGACCACTTAGCCCTTCACTCCAGGAGTGGTCCTGAACTTCCAGCGAGGAAGTGGCCCACCTGAGTTACTCGCTGCCGAAACGACCAGGTCACAGTGGAGGCTGGGAGGACCGACTCTCCCTTGTTAACAAACGCTCAGCGGCAGCTCCTAGGCACAAATGAACGATTGCTGCCGCTTCAGAAGTACCCACGCAGCTTACTGAAAGCGCTCCACAAGGCGCTGCCACCACCCTGCCGCTTTCTCAACACCAACAAAAGGTTTCCAGCAGCCAGACTCAAGTAGCAGCACCTGAAACCTTAGCCGGCCCTGCAGCCGGACCCTGCTTACTTTGGGAGCCGTCTGTGCCACCTCAGCTGCTTTGTGCTGTTCATCGGCTGTCAGCGCCAGATAAAGCCCTACCAGGAACTGATACTTTAATACTCCGGACGCGAGGCTCAGATTCTAGCCAGGGAGGAGCATTGTTTGCATTGGAGGCTGTTGCAACCTCCTGAAAAGCATCGCGTTTCATCGCAGCCGAAGGCAAACGAGGTGATGCAAAATACTTACTTCGAAAATGCTCCGAGGCGTAATAGTAGACATCCTCATAGCCCTCATGGTAATCCTCCTCCGGCCGGTACTTTTTGCCTTTTCTTCTTCTGGATCTTCTTATCTGCTTGACAAAGCCCAAGAAGCGCTCCATCTATCTCCTCCCTCAGCGGCACCAGCCGGCGGCCCCCTTCGCCCTCTGCTTCACAAAGAGCTGTCCCAGCATGAATGAACAGCAAGCCCCAGCGCAAAGCTGCAGCCTCAGGCCAGCCCTTCGGGTACCATTAAATAAACCCCAACGAACCAAACCCCACCAAAAGCCCTCCCTGGTATCTCAGCAGTGCCCGGGAAGCATGTTGTCTTCCCCTTTAAAAAGAAACACTTGATCCAAGCTCCTAGCTGGAATATTTCAACGTCAAAACAGACAAAGGAGGGAAATGGTGAAGCTGGAGGAGAAAGTCAGCGTTTCCAGCAGGCATTCAACAGCAAGAGGACAAAGTTGCAGAAACCTGCCTGCCAGCAAGGGGAAAGCCCAGCGCTGAGAGCTCCCTATCCTGTGTCTCCATCATTTGAAGAGGGGCTGGGAGGCGGGGAGAGCTGTTAGTCAATGGGCTGAACCATAGCTCAGGATAGAACAGGTTCGGCTTTTATTCAGCACTTAAACGCTGCCCTGCTATCTACCCGGGGAAGAGGCTCAGAAGCCCGTTTGATTTCATTTGCCGTTAAGGTGAGGAAAGGCACTGGAGCCGGTTCCCTCCCACCACAAGGTGCCGGCTGAATAAACAGCCAAGTGGTTTAACCCATAGACAACAGCCCCCTCACCGGCAAGCGTGTGTGCTGGATGTGTTAATTGGAGCAGCAGGGAGAAAGCTCGGCAGCTGTTAAAAAATGACACATGTACCCACTGGGCATTAGTGTATTCTCATCACTGCCAGATCTGAACATGAAAAAGGCACTCCACAGACAGCTCTCCTCCTCGAGGGCTGGCCAGGCTGTAGGGCAGTGGGCAGCAAACAAAGGGAGCGGCCTCAGGAGCGCACCAGGACAAACACCTCCTTTAGAAGAGTTTGTTAAACTTCCAATGGAATGCCCAGCAGGGCTACCTCTGCCACAGGAGGAGGGTAGTTTTAGGATAGGCCTTTACAAATGTTCATAGAGCAGAAAGTAGTAAAAATGCCAATAAATCACTGTTGCGTGTGAAAAGGGAAATGAAGATCATTCTGAACAACCCCATTGGAAGAGACAATAGAGTCACACAAGCAGCCAGGCTGGAAAAGACCTCAGAGGTCATCAAGTCCGACCCATTAGCTAATACCTAGCACCTCCTAACAACTCAACCATGGCTCCCAGTGCCACATCCAATCCGCTCTTGAACACCTCCAGGGATGGTGACTCCACCACCTCCCTGGGTAGCACATTCAAATGGCCAATCTCTCTTCCTGGGAAGAACTTTCTCCTCACCTCCAGCCTAAACCTCCCCTGGCACAGCTTGAGACTGTGTCCTCTTGTTCTGGTGCTGGGTGCCTGGGAGAAGAGACCAAGCCCCACCTGGCTACAACCTCCCTTCAGGTAGTTGCAGAGAGCAATAAGGTCTCCCCTGAGCCTCCTCTTCAGGCTAAACAACCTAGGGACTAAAACTAGTTGTATCAAACCAATCTCCCTTCTAGCTTCTTCACTCTGGGAGAGACACTAACTTGCTTGTGCTTGACCTTGGCTGCACTGCTTTTGTTGTGACTGGTATTAACTTCTCTGCTTCTGTCTCTTCCCCTTTTGTACAGAAGGATAAGGGAGAGGCAAGGAGGGAGAAGCCAGAATCTTCCCCTGGTCTTTTGACCAGGGAGGTTCTTGTGCTGTTTATTAATACTAAGTCCCTGTAAACATTATAAATCCTGTAGATTTTGCACCTATCCCTTGCATCCCACTGTAGAGTGTAGTTCTGCCTGTAAATACAGCCTCCATTTGTTTCCAGCTGAGCTGGGCTGGCAAAGTTAATGCTGGGGGGGAGGGAAATTTCAACCCACCGCAAGGATGACAGAAGGAAAAAGCCTGCAAAGGCACTGCCTCTCTTCTCTTGGTGCATGGCTGAATCCCACACACATCCCCCAAGCTAAGGCTGGAATTTCATCCCTGTTTCTGATGAAGTTTTACTCCAGCACGAGAACAAAAGCACTGCCTCCTCAAATCCTATCACGCTGACATCCAACACGGCTGCTTGGGTTCTTTTCCTCCTGTAATTGCACTCCCCTGAGCCAAGTGAGGTCTCTACTCCAGCAGGACCTCTAGCACAAGCCAGAGATCAATTAGTTGCCTCAGTTAAACCCATGTGTTTCAGTGTTCCAGTATCTGAACAAGGCCTACAGGAAAGCTGGGGAGGGACTTTTGAGGGTGTCAGGGAGTGATAGGACTGGGGGGAATGGAACAAAACTAGAAATGGGGAGATTCAGATTGGATGTTAGGAAGAAGTTCTTCCCCATGAGGGTGGTGAGAGACTGGCACAGGTTGCCCAGGGAGGTGGTGGAAGCCTCATCCCTGGAGGTTTTGAAGGCCAGGCTGGATGTGGCTGTGAGCAAACTGCTGTAGTGTGAGGTGTCCCTGCCCATGGCAGGGGGATTGGAACTGGATGACCCTTGAGGTCCCTTCCAAGCCTGACAATTCTGTGATTGGCTTCTTGAAAGCTCTGCAATTACTCCACATTTGCACTGTAAGCAGCATTAACACCAGGCCATCATTAAATTAAACACAAAACATCTCCTTGTCCCCATTACACCAAATTCAATTCCAAGGAAGCATTTAGGGTAGCACCAGCAGCATCTTTCTCCTAGTCTGTACATTGCTTTTTAAGTAGCTACCACACCTGTCCAACCAAAGCAGTGAGAGGTACAGCACAGGGAAGGAAAAGCAGCACTTGAGGAGCAACCAGAACCACCTTTGTCATCAAACTCTTTTCAAGATCCAAGTTCCAAATGAATGGTCAGGTTAACACTTTCCTCACAAGAAAGTCACAGACCTAACTGTGGCCTTCCAGCACCTGAAGGGGGCTACAGGAAAGCTGGGGAGGGACTTCTGAGGGTGTCAGGGAGTGATAGGACTGGGGGGAATGGAGCAAAACTAGAGGAGGGGAGATTCAGATTGGATGTCAGGAAGAAGTTCTTCCCCATGAGGGTGGTGAGGCACTGGCACAGGTTGCCCTTGAGGTCCCTTCCATCTGTAACAATTCTATGATTCTCTGTGCCAAACATGGCCACCTGCAGCCACGCTCCCAGGAGATAGCATTTTGCACTCCTGAGCAAGGGGAAGTCTCCCTGTAAAACAGATTTCACAGGATCATCATCTGGAAAAGGAAGAGCAGACAGAGGTGGGATTAGTCCCTGGTGATGCAGAAATTTCAGTGAGTCATTATTCTGCACAGAGCAAATCAGGGCAACGTTTTTAAGAGCCCAAAAGGAGAAGGAATGCAAAAGGCAGAATTGCAGTTCATCACTCTTCCAACAGAAGTGAGCAGAGATTGATCAGAATCGACCCAGTGGTTTTTACTTCTGAACCATATTAATAGTTATTAGCAGAGGTTACCCAGACTTGCCTTAAGGCCTTAAGCAATCATACACTAAATGCACACACTGGATCTGGCAAGGCCTCACCCTGAGTACTGTGTGCAGTTCTGGGCCACTCACCTAAGGAATGATATTGTGGTGCTGGAGCAGGTCCAGAGGAGAGCAACCAGCCTGGGGAAGGGACTGGAGGGAAAGTGCTGAGGAGAGGCTGAGGGAGCTGGGGGTGTTCAGCCTGGAGAAGAGGAGACTCAGGGGGGACCTTATCACACTGTACAGTTACCTAAAAGGAAGTTGTAGTCAGGTGGGGGTCAGGCTCTTCTCCCAGGCAACCTGTGACAGGACAAGAGGGCATGGCCTGAAGCTCTGCCAGGGGAGGTTTAAGGTTGGATATTAGAATCAGAATCACAGAATCAATAAAGTTGGAAAAGACTTCAGAGATCATCAAGTCCAACCTATCACCCAACACCTCCTGACAACTAAACCATGGCTTCAGATGCCACATTCAGTCCCCTCTTGAACACCTTCAGGGATGGTGACTCCACCACCTCCCTGGGCAGCACATTCCAATGGCCAATTACTCTTTTTGGAAAGAATTTCTCCCTAACAGCCAGCCTAAACCCTTCCCTGGCACAGCCTGAGACTGTGTCCTCTGGTTCTGGTGCTGGCTGCCTGGGAGAAGAGACCAACCCCCACCTGGCTACAACCTCCCTTCAGGTAGTTGTAGAGAGCAAGAAGGTCTCCCCTGAGCCTCCTCTTCTCCAGGCTAAGCAACCCCAGCTCCCTCAGCCTCTCCTCACAGGGCTGTGCTCCAGACCCCTCCCCAGCTTTGTTGCCCTTCTCTGGACACCTTCCAGCATCTCAGCATCTTTCTGAAGAGCCCAGAACTGGACACAGGACTCAAGGTGTGACCTAACCAGTGCTGAGTCCAGGGCAGAATGTCTCCTACCTATCCTGTATGTAAAGCATCAAGGGGCTCAGGGGGAGCACGAGCACTCCTTGGATAGGCACAGGGTGTTTGAGCTCTGCTGCTCTTCCCTGTATCCCACCAACTGCTACTGTCTACAAAGCACAGGCTCCATCTCTCACACCAAAGGTGCTGAAGCAGGCCCACAGTTTTTAACACACAATCTGCCAGTCAGGACAGCAGGTAAATGATAAACTTGTTTCCTTTTGCATGAATGCAAACAATTTCAGCTGCTTTTTTTTCCCCCCTCTTTTAATCCTAGAACAAGCTGAGGATTTTCTCTCTCCCAAAGTATTCAGGGCAATCTGAAGAGAAGAAAATACCTTAAAGGGAGGCAGTGTTGCCACATCTTAATGGAAGGCAGAGTATTAAGTGTTTCACTGTACTAGAAGGATTTCTGGGCAGAACTTATGTTTCACATGCATTAGATACTGCATCTGTTGCTTCACTGGGTACACTGGAGACATTCATTAGCTACTCCTGATGCCATACCTGTAAATATTTTATCATAGTCCTACTTTCAAAGGTATATGCAGAGAATTCAGTTTCACAAACACAGTTTACTGTAGTTAGGGGAAAAACAACCCAAAGAGCTAACTTCTGCTTTCCCCATTGCTGAGGATAGAAGGATAGGATAGGATAGGATAGGATAGGATAGGATAGGATAGGATAGGATAGGATAGGATAGGATAGGATAGGATAAGATAGGACAGGGATGGGATGGGATGGGATGGGATGGGATGGGATGGGATGGGATGGGATGGGATGGGATGGGATGGGATGGGATGGGATGGGATGGAATAGAATAGAATAGAATAGAATAGAATAGAATAGAATAGAATAGAATAGAATAGAATAGAATAGAATAGACCAGGTTGGAAAAGCCCTTCCAGATCATCCAGTCCAACCTATCACCCAACACCATCTCAGCAACTAAACCATGGCACCAAGTGCCTCATCCTGTCCCTTCCTAAACACCTCCAGGGATGGTGACTCCACCACCTCCCTGGGCAGCACATTCCAATGGCCAGTCTCTCTTCACTCTCTCTGCAGCATCTTGTTGCTAACAACTCACTCTTGCTGTGGAAATTAAGGTGGCTCTTACAACCTTCTGAAACAATAATAGACACCACAGTTCCAGAAAGGCATCTTGATCTTTTGGGTGGAGGAGCAGAGAGAGAAACAAACATCAGCTTTCAAGTTGTTTAAATAAAACATCAGAGAGGACAATGAGTTTCACCCCTTAATGACAAAGAGAATAGAAGAATTATGCCTAGAGAGCATCAAATCAGGTGTTGGGTGAAATTCTGAAGCTCTTTCTAATTTGGAGGATCAGTTTTCTGGTCTTGAAATGCCACAACAGGAAAGGCAGAAAGGCCTGGGGCTGGTTAGTCTGGGGAGGAGAAGACTGAGAGGGGATCTGATCAATGTCTATCAATAGCTGAGGGCTGGGGGTCAGGAAGGAAGGGACAGGCCCCTGTACACTGCACTGGTTAGGCCACACCTCGAGTCCTGTGTCCAGTTCTGGACTCCTCAGTTTAGGAAGGAGGTTGACTTGCTGGAACGAGTCCAGAGGAGGGCAACAAAGTTGGTGAGGGGCTTGGAACACAGCCCTGTGAGGAGAGGCTGAGGGAGCTGGGGTTGCTTAGCCTGGAGAGGAGGAGACTCAGGGGAGACCTTATTGCTCTCTACAACTACCTGAAGGGGGGTTGTAGACAGGCAGAGGTTGGTCTCTTCTCCCAGGCAACCAGCACCAGAACAAGAGGACACAGTCTTAAGCTGCGCCAGGGGAGGTTTAGGCTGGAGGTTACGAAGAAGTTCTACACAGAGAGAGTGATTGCCCATTGGAATGGGCTGCCTGGGGAGGTGGTGGAGTCACCATCACTGGAGATGTTCAGGAGGAGACTTGATGGGGTGCTTGGTGCCATGGGATAGTTGTTTAGGTGGGTTGGATTGGTTGATGGGTTGGACATGATCTTGAAGGTCTCTTCCAACCTGGTCTATTATTCTATTCTATTCTATTCTATTCTATTCTATTCTATTCTATTCTATTCTATTCTATTCTATTCTATTCTATTCTATTCTATTCTATTCTATTCTGCTCTGCTCTATTCTATTCTATTCTATTCTATTCTATTCTATTCTATTCTATTCTATTCACTTGTGCCCTGGGATAGGACAAGGGGCAATGGATGGAGGTTCCACCTCAACATGAGGAAGAACTTCTTTGCTGTGTCACAGAGCCCTGGAACAGGCTGCCCAGAGAGGCTGTGGAGTCTCCTTCTCTGGAGCCTTTCCAGCCCTGTCTGGATGTGTTCCTGTGTGACCTGTGCTGGATTCTATGCTCCTGCTCTGGCAGGGGGGTTGGACTGGAAGATCTCCAGGGGTCCCTTCCAACCCCTTAACATCCTGTGATAATGTGAACAGAAGGCACAGTGTCAATATGTTTCACTCTCTGGCTCCTCCTTTCTCCGTGATGCACCTACTCCGATCAAAGGAAGTACTCCAGTGCTATTTCCAAGCAGGCTTCCTTAGAAGCAGCAAGGATTCTCATGCTGTACAGCTCCAGCATCATTCACATAAGAAAAATTTTGCCAAGTGACACCAATTAGACAATAATTACAGTCTCCATTCTGGCAACTAATTTATTGAAGCTAAGCAGAAGCTCCATCAAGCTCAATCTGTTTCAGGTCAATGACTTACTGGAAAAGACTTCATGGCAGTAACGCAACAAATATACCATTAAGACACTGACCTTCTCAGATAGTTGAGGGAAGACACAAATGCTTTTGCAGCCATGGAACACTCTCCCCTCAGAAGACAGATGTCAAGCACTTCAGCTTTAACTTGCCTTTGTAACCACAGTAAACACAATTTGCTCCTCATGTTGAATACCTGCCTTTAACATTTTACTTCTACACAATTAGCTATGCAGTTCACAGGCTCACAGGATGTTAGGGGTTGGAAGGGACCTCTGGAGATCTTCCAGTCACAGTATCACAGTATCACAGTAAAACTAAGGTTGGAAGAGACCTCAAAGATCATCGAGTCCAACCTGTCACCACAGACCTCATGACTAGACCATGGCACCAAGTGCCACATCCAATCCCCTCTTGAACACCTCCAGGGATGGGGACTCCACCACCTCCCTGGGCAGCACATTCCAATGCCGAATGACTCGCTCGGTGAAGAACTTCCTCCTCACCTCCAGCCTAAACTTCCCCTGGCACAGCTTCAGACTGTGTCCTCTTGTTCTGGTGCTGGCTGCCTGGCAGAAGAGACCAACCCCCACCTGGCTACAACCTCCCTTCAGGGAGTTGGAGAGAGCAAGAAGGTCTCCCCTGAGCCTCCTCTTCTCCAGGCTAAGCAACCCCAGCTCCCTCAGCTTCTCCTCACAGGGCTGTGCTCCAGACCCCTCCCCAGCTTTGTTGCCCTTCTCTGGACACCTTCAAGTGTCTCAATGTCCTTCTTAAATTGAAGGGCCCAGAACTGGACACAGGACTCAAGGTGTGGCCTAACCAAAGCAGAGTACAGGGGCACAATGACCTCCCTGCTCCTGCTGGCCACACTATTCCTAATGCAGGCCAGGATGCTATTTGCCCTCCTGGCCACCTGGGCACACTGCTGGCTCATATTCAGGCGGCTGTCAATCAGCACCCCCAGGTCCTGTTCTGCCTGGCTGCTCTCCAGCCACTCTGACCCCAGCCTGTAGCTCTGCATGGGGTTGTTGAGGCCAAAATGCAGCCCCTGGCACTTGGACTTGTTGAATGCCATCCCATTGGACTCTGCCCATCTGCCCAGTCGGTCGAGGTCCCTCTGCAGAGCCTTTCTACCCTCTAACTGACTAACATCTGCCCCTAACTTGGTGTCATCTGCAAACTTGCTGATGGCTGACTCAATGCCCTCATCCAGATCATCAATGAAGATGCTGAAGAGGATGGGGCCCAGCACTGATCCCTGTGGCACACCACTGGTGCCTGGCCGCTGTGGTTTGCTGTGGAGGACGGTGTCAAAGGCCTTGCTGAAGTCCAGGTAGACCACATCCACAGGCCTCCCCACATCCACCAGACAGGTCACTTGATCATAGAAAGAGATCAGGTTGGAGAGGCAGGACCTCTCCTAAATCCATGCTGGCTGGACCTGAGCCCTTGGCCGTCCTTCAGGTCCAACCCCCGTCCCAGAGCAGGGCCATAGAATCCAGCACAGGTCACACAGGAACACATCTGTGGTGACAGGTTGGACTCGATGATCTTTGAGGTCTCTTCCACCCTTAGTGAGACTGTGATACTGTGATCCAGAAGGGGCTGGAAAGGCTCCACAGAAGGAGACTCCACAACCTCTCTGGGCAGCCTGTGCCAGTACTCTGGGACCCTTACAGTGAGGAAGTTCTTCCTCATGCTGAGATGGAACCTCTGTGCTAGAGTTTGCAACCATTGCCCCTTGTCCTATCCCAGGGCACAAGTAAGCAGAGGCTGTCCCTTCCTTCCTGACACCCAGCCCAACTATAAATGCAAACTTCCTTGTGTGACCTACCTATTTTCAACAGCACTTCTTCCAGAATTTGGGGAAAGGAAAAACATCTTTGCATCCCAGGATAAGCCACTGAGGTAGTAAATATTTAACAAGGATTTCAATTTGAGTGAGCTGGCAAGCATGATGCTTTGAAACCAGAGCCTGTGCATGAAACAACCCTCTGTAACGTCAGGTGGGTGGTTGGACTTGATGACCTTAGAGGTCTTTTTCAACCAAAACATGATTCAGAATGGAGCAGGCACCAAATGGTCACCACTTCAAGCAGGATCTTTGTATAGAATCACAGAATTGTTAGGGGTGGAAGGGACCACAAGCATCATCCAGTTCCAACCCCCTGCCACGGGAAACCTCCAGGGATGAGGCTTCCCCCACCTCCCTGGGCAACCTGTGCCAGTCTCTCACCACCCTCATGGGGAACAACTTCTTCCTAACATCCAATCTGAACCTACCCATTTCTAGTTTTGTTCCATTCCCTCCAGTCCTATCACTCCCTGACACCCTAAAAAGTCCCTATTGGGACTCTTGTAGCCCCCTTCAGATACTGGAAGGCCACCATTAGGTCTCCTTGGAGCCTTCTCTTCTCCAGACTGCACAACCCCAACTCCCTCAGTCTGTCCTCACAGCAGAGGTGCTCCAGCCCTCTGCTCATCCTCATGGCTCCTGTATGTTGTTCATCTGCATGTTTCAGAGTCCAAAAGAAAAACATTTCAGATGGAAGATCTCTGCTCTGTCTCCCTCTGCTTCTCAGAGAAGCTCTAAAAAGCCTTCTGCTGGGAGGAGGAAGTGCAATGGAGGGAACTATGTAGGAGAGCACGCAACCTGAAGGGAGGTTGTAGCCAAGTGGGGGTTGGTCTCTTCTCCCAGGCAACCAGCACCAGAACAAGAGGACACAGCCTCAAGCTGCACCAGGGAAGGTTTAGGCTGGATGTTAGGAAGAAGTTCTATACAGAGAGAGTGCCCATTGGAATGTGCTGCCCAGGGAGGTGGTGGAGTCCCCACCCCTGGAGGTGTTTAGGAAGAGCCTGGATGAGGCCCTTGGTGCCATGGTTTAGTTGATGAGATGGTATTGGGTGATAGGTTGGACTGGATGATCTCAGAGGTCTTTTCCAACCTGGTTAATTCTATTCCATTGTGCAGCCACAGAGAGCTACCAGCTTCAGGTTACTCTCTTGGTAAGAAACCAAACCAAACCCAATAAAAAAACAGAAGTATAACTAGGCAATACAACAATTATAATTCACAGAAACAGTCCTTGGAGGCTGGCTGAATAGAGAAAATAGCTTTTTTCCCACCTCCCTCATGCCCCTAACCATAAAGACAGAGCAAACATCCAAAGGAAAGGACAGAACCTTTCTTCTCTGGCTCTTTTTCAACTGAGGGATGTCTGATAATCTGCAGCAGTTGTTTCTGGAGAGCAGTAATTACAGACAAAGGAATTATTCCCCTCATTCACCTGGCAGTTATCATCTTGCCTGACCTTCTGGTTTTTCAAGACCAGCTGTTTGTTTACATGATGTAATTGCTCCTGTTAAGGCTGCAATTTGCCACTCAAAGTCTGCCCTAAGTATCTTGGCACAAAGTGTGAGGTTATCAATTTGTACACTACCAAGTATCTGTAAGTTACAATGTTGAGCACTGTAAGATCACAGGGTCCACACATGAGGAAGCAGTGTTATGCCCACAGCTAACATGGTGTGTGAGGAGAAACGAGGAGCTCGTTACCCACTTGAGGTACAACCACAGCACTTGAAACACTTAGCTCAAGCAAGCTCCTGAGGAAGTTCTGTGTTCTTCCTGAAGATGTCTGGAGAGAGCACTGAAAGCAGAGGACACAATAAATGTTGCACTGCACATCACAGAATTGTCAGGGTTGGAAGGGATCATCCAGTTCCAACCCCCCTGCCATGGGCAGGGACACCTCACACTGCAGCAGTCCAACCTATTACCCAACAGCATCTCATCAACTAAACCATGGCACCAAATGCTTCATCCAGGCTCTTCCTAAACACCTCCAGTGATGGTGAAGACCTCAGAGATCATCAAGTCCAACCTATTACCTAATACCTAACACCTCCTGACAACTAAACCATGGCTCCAAGTGCCATATCCAAGCCTTTTCTGAACACCTTCAGGGATGGTGACTCCACCACCTCCCTGGGCAGCACATTCCAATGGCCAATCTCTCTTCCTGGGAAGAATTTCTTCCTAACATCCAGCATAAACCTCCCCTGGTGCAGCTTGAGACTGTGTCCTCTTGTTCTGTCACAGGTTGCCTGGGAGAAGAGACCAACCCCCATCTGGCTGCAGATATGCTCAGATGTAAGTATTCACACCAAGCCACAAATGTCATTGCAGAGAATGAGGATAAAATAGAGCACAAGGGCAAGAGGAAGGGGCTACACCCATTCAGAGGGAACTGGGGAGGGCTGCTTGTGGCTTTAATACAGGAATGCTGCCTCTCATGTATGGAGAAGGCTGTGAAATCTCTGTAGCACTGCTCTGAAAGGGTCACTTGTCAAGTTGAATTTCATGCAGCATGTATGCTTGGGGGAAAAGAAGCCTTTTTTTCCTTCCCCATCAATTCAGCTGAAGCAGTCTGCATACATGCTATTTTTCTTCTTCTCCTCTTTCTAGCCTATTTGGCTTGAAATCAGTCACTAATTGGAACACACAAATGTGCAGAAACAAAGGGTCACTTCACCACCACCACCAGGGAAATGCAGCTCAGGTAAAATTAAGCCCCATAAAGAAGCTCAGGCTGCTTGTTATCTGGTGACACCAATAACCACTCTGAAAGGAAAGCTAAAACCAGAGTGCTACCCCAACCACAGTTAAATCCCCTCAAGGGGTTGAAGCAGGAGGCTGATATTTAAAACCTACCCAAACCAGAACATAATTCGTTGAGAAGTCAGAATTAAAGGTGTTTTCATCTTTCCAAAGACACACAGCAAATGGCTGGAGGGAACACTACCCTGATTTTGCATACTTTGTCTCTTTCATGCACAAAGTGTATCTCAAACCAACTATGAAATGCATGGGGAGAAGTGGTTGGGAATATGCAGATGGCTCCTTCCCCTCACTGAGAAGAGAAAAAACATCTTCCACTTCCTCAATTCTCAAGTCCTCCAAAGCCTCCACATTCCAATCCTGACAATAATTAAAATGTATATAGAGCACTGCAAGGAAAGACTCATTAATGGAATCACAGCTCACACTAGACTACAAATGCCCAGCAAATGCTTTGCACAAAAGCATCAGGCTGCACACCACAGACTGCAGCAGCTATAGGGTTCAAAATGGTTGAGGTAGGTGGAATTTCACTGTTAACTGTCACTGGAAGTCCTGAACAGGATGTGAGAAACTTAAGGCAGGCTACAGAAGAATCCACTGCTGAAGTTCTCTTCCCATCACAGAATTGTCAGGCTTGGAAGGGACCTCATCTAGTTCCAACCCCCCTGCCATGGGCAGGGACACCTCACACTACAGCAGGTTGCTCACAGCCACATCCAGCCTGGCCTTCAAAACCTCCAGGGATGAGGCTTCCACCATCTCCCTGGGCAACCTGTGCCAGGCTCTCACCACCCTTATGGGGAAGAACTTCTTCCTAACATCCAATCTCAATCTACCCATTTCTAATTTTGCTCTATTCCCCCCCAGTCCTATCACTCCCTGACACCCTCAAAAGTCCCTCCCCAGCTTTCTTGTAGCCCCCTTCAGATACTGAAGGCCACAATTAGGTCTCCTAAGAGCTTTCTCTTCTCCAGACTGAACAACCCCAACTCCCTCAGTCTGTCCTCATAGTAAGAGCAGCTCCAGCCCTCTGCTCATCCTCGTGGCCACAAGAAGGTCTCCTTGGAGTCTTCTCCTCTCCCATGCAAAAGTTTATGCAAGGCACTTTTTCCTATGTGACACCAAATGGGTTTAGTTTCCCCTGCCTCATGAGATAAGCAAAAATGGTTGTGGGAAAGCCTCCTGTCCAGCCTCCCATCCTATTCTACTGACTGAGACTCCTCCCCATCATCCACTCTTGTGCCTGGCCAGAGGCTGGAGCCAGGCTCTGCTGGGTGATGCCCAATGCCAGCACAAGGGGCAGTGGTGGAAGCTGAGGCAGAGGAAGTTCCATGGGAAACAGGAGGGAAATGTTTTCCCTGTGAGGGTGACAGAGCCCTGGAAGAGGCTGCCCAGGGGGGTTGTGGAGTCTCCCTCTCTGGAGATATTCAAGACCTGCCTGGATGTGTTCCTGTGTGATCTGCTCTAGGTGCTCCTGCTCTGGCAGGGGGGTTGGACTGGATGAGCTTTGGAGGTCCTTTCCAGCCCCTGAAATTCTGTGATTCTCTGATTCCTGGCCACATCCTGATTGAGGAGTGAGCTCTAAGTACACACACACATTGCCACAAACTGCCCCATCTTACTTCCACGGCCTTAAAGAGGTTTCATCTTAACACGTAAGAGATCATCACAACACAGAACACTGGAAAGAAGCAATCTTTGTATCATAGTATAGTATCATAGTATCAGTCAGGGTTGGAAGGGACCACAAGGATCAGCTAGTTCCAACCCCCCTGCCATGGGCAGGGACACCCCACACTAGATCAGCCTGGCCAGAGCCTCAGCCAGCCTGGGCTTAAGCACCTCCAGGGATGGGGCCCCAACCACCTCCCTGGACAACCCATTCCAGGGCTTCACCACTCTCATGGGGAAGAACTTCCTCCTCCCCTCCAGCCTGAATCTCCCCACCTCCAGCTTCATTCCATCTTTGCCTGCCACTTCAGATAAATCCTCCTCTCTGCCCATCTTCTGCCTGACATAAATTCTCTGCACCAAAGGTATCACATCCAAGATTTAGATTCACAAAATATGTGGTGCAGAGGTAGGCCTGCACTCCCCAGCAGCACCATGATGTGTGTTCTACCTCTCTATCTCTGGCGAAGACTTCAGAACAGTAGCCATTGGGGAGCAGTGAAAACCTTGTGAAGTTTCATTATTGAATACATCCAGCAGTCATGGAATGTGCATTTCACTGATCAAAGAATTATTGCAGTGAGGAGCTGTTGTTATTTGTTTAATGAATTGAAGGAGTGCTTAGAAGAAGCAAAGGATGGGCAACAAGAAAGAACTCTGAAAGGGAAGACTGCAAGTAGGAAACTGGAGCAATGAAACAGCCCCTCTGGGAAAAAAAATCACAGGCATCCAGAAAGTGATTTGTATCCTGAGCCCCATGTGTTTTATCAGGGTGAAGATACAGAACACAGAATTGACCTCAGAGATCAACAAGTCCAACCTATCACCCAGCACCATCTCAGCAACTAAACCATGGCACCAAGGGCCTCAGCCAGGCTCTTCCTAAACACCTCCACTGATGGTGACTCCACCACCTCCCTGGGCAGCACATCCCAATGGCCAATCTCTCTTGCTGGGAAGAATTTGCTCCTCACCTCCAGCCTAAACTTCCCCTGGCACAGCTTGAGACTGTGTCCTCTTGTTCTGGTGCTGGCTGCCTGGGAGAAGAGACCAACCCCCACCTGGCTACAGCCTCCCTTCAGGTAGCTGTAGACAGCAAGAAGGTCTCCCCTGAGCCTCCTCTTCTCCAGGCTAAGCAACCCCAGCTCCCTCAGCCTCTCCTCACAGGGCTGTGCTCCAGACCCCTCCCCAGCTTTGTTGCCCTTCTCTGGACACCTTCCAGCATCTCAACATCTTTCCCAAACTGAGCAGCCCAGAACTGGACACAGGACTCAAGGTGTGGCCTAACCAGTGCTGAGTACAGGGCACAATGACTTCCCTGCTCCTGCTGGCCACACTCTTCCTGATATTGGCCAGGATGCCATTAGGTTTCTTGGCCACGTGGGCACACTGCAGGCTCATGTTCAGCCTACCATCAACCAGCACCCCCAGGTCCCTCTCTGCCTGGCTGCTCTCAGTCACTCTGACCCCAGCCTGTAGCACTGCATGGGGTTGTTGTGGCCAATGTGTAGAACCCAGTACTTAGGTGTGTTAAATCTCATGTGTACAGTGCAGAGAACAAAGGATTTTATTTCAGGTGAGCTCTGACAAGAAGAAGACTCTGCTCAACAGTGAAGAAATGACAACCAGAGACAAATTCTCCACGATGGTCATGTGAGTTCACAATTAAAGCCTATGTAAATATATGTGCAAATTAAACCATCCATCTGGAGTACACTGCCCTAGAGGCACAGGCCAAGGGGATGGCAATGAAGGATGCAGTTGCTCAGATGGATTAACCCTGCTCTCTGAAAGCTCTCCACACTCAGCCCTTCCCTTCCTCTTAAATCCTGAGTTTCACATCATTCCTGTTAGAATCACAGAAAAGGATCATAGAATGGTCCAGGCTGGAAGGGACCTCCAAAGGTCATCCAGTCCAACCTCTCTGCAGTCAGCAGGGACATCCCCAACTGGATCAGGTTGCCCAGAGCACTGTTGAGCCTCACCTTGAATAACTCCAGGGATAGGGCCTCAGCCACCTCCCTGGGCAACCTGTTCCAGTGTTCTACCACCCTCGTGGTAAAGAACCTGCTCCTAACATCCAATCCAAATCTGCTCTGCTCTAGTCTGAAGCCATTGCCCCTGGTCCTGTCCCTGCAGGCCTTTGCAAACAGTCTCTCTCCAGCCTTCTTGTAGCCCCCTTCAGGTACTGGCAGGCTGCTATTAGGTCCCCCTAGAGCCTCCTCTTCTCCAGGCTGAACACCCCCAGCTCCCTCAGCCTGTCCTCATAGCAGAGCTGCTCCAACACCCTGATCATTTTTGTGGCCCTCCTCTGGATCTACTCCATCAGCTCCATGTCCTTCCTGTATTGAGGGCTCCAGAGCTGTCCACAGTACTCCAGGTGAGGTCTCACCAGAGCAGAGCACAGTGGCAGAATCACCTCTCTGGATCTGCTGGCAGTGCATCTTTTGATGCAGCCCAGGATGTGATTTGCCTTCTGTGCTGCAAGCTCACACTGCCTGCTCATGTCCAGCTTCTTGTTCATCAGCACCCCCAAGTCCTTTTCCACAGGGCTGCTTTCTATCCCCTCCTCCCCCCAGTCTATACTGACAGGGATTGCTGTCTTTGCACAATCTGAAATTGGAAGGCACACCAAATTAAGAAGGCCTCAGAACTGAAAGGCAAAAGGACAACTTCTCCATGTAACCTCCCATTAATGAGGCTCAAGCATTCCGTGTCCACAGAACTGAGGGATCACAGCTGCCATCCACAAGCTCTTGGCACAATAGCAAGGCCCATTGCACATCAGTGTTGCACTTCATCTCCCTCATGCCAAACAGCAGTTTGGAAAGTGAAAGCTGCTGACACATCTTTATTGACTTCCCTTCTGTCCCCACGCCAAGGGCACAGAGCAAGCTTTGCATTTCAGATGGCAGTTTGCTTCCTGGTGCAAGTCCACCTTCTTGCATGCAGGAAAGAAAATCACAGAATCATACAATCATAGAATGGGCCAGGCCAGAAGGGACCTCCAAAGCTCATCCAGTCTGACCTCTCCCACAGTCAGCAGGGACATCCCCAACTAGATCAGGCTGCCCAGGACTTCGCTGAGCCTCACCTTGAATATCTGCAGAGATGGAGCCCCAACCACCTCCCTGGGCAACCTATTCCAGCGTTCCACCACCCTCATAGTGAGGAACCTCTTCCTAACATCCAATCTAAATCTGCCCTTCTCTAGTCTGAAGCCATTTTCCCTCATCCTGTCCCTGCAGGCCTTTGCAAACAGTATCATAGTATCATAGTATCACAGTATCATTCAGGGTTGGAAGGGACCACAAGGATCAGCTAGTTCCAACCCCCCTGCCATGGGCAGGGACACCCCACACTACATCAGCCTGGCCAGAGCCTCAGCCAGCCTGGGCTTAAACACCTCCAGGGACAGGGCCTCAGCCACCTCCCTGGACAACCCATTCCAGGGCTTCACCACTCTCATGGGGAAGAACTTCCTCCTCACCTCCAGCCTCAATCTCCCCACCTCCAGCTTCATTCCATTCCCCCTAGTCCTATCACTACCTGAGATCCTGAGCAGTCCCTCCCCAGCCTTCCTGTAGCCCCCTTCAGATACTGGAAGGCCACAATTAGGTCACCTCAGAGCCTTCTCTTCTCCAGACTGAACAACCCCAACTCCTTCAGTCTGTCCTCATAGCAGAGCAGCTCCAGCCCTCTGATCATCCTTGTGGCCCTTCTCTGGACACCTTCCAGCACCTCCAGATCCTTCCCGTAACAGGGGCTCCAGAACTGGAGGCAGTACTCCAGGTGGGGTCTCAGCAGAGCTGAGTAGAGGGGGAGAATCACCTCCCTCGACCTGCTAGCCAGACTTCTCCTGATGCAGCCCAGTCTCTCTCCATCCTTCCTGTAGCCCCCTTCAGGTACTGGCAGGCTGCTGTTAGGTCTCCCCAGAGCCTCCTCTTCTCCAGGTTGAACACCCCCAGCTCCCTCAGCCTGTCCTTGTAGCAGAAGTGCTCCAACCTCCTGGCCATTTTTGTGGCCCTCTCCATCAGCTCCATGTCCTTCCTATACTGAGGAGTCCCAACCTGCAGAGAGTACTGCAGGTGAGGTCTCACCAGAGCAAAGTGGCAGAATCACCTCTCTGGATCTGCTTCAAGATGATGTTGCTAAGAGGTTAACAAAGAATCATAAACAACAGTAAATAGGCAGACTTCAAAGCAGCCTGCTTCATTCTCCTCCATGACAGCAATGTTCTGGTTCTGAATGTTAAGAGGCAAACCACAGGGAAAATGATGGCTTACACCCTGGGCTTTTGAAACTTACCCACTTCTGCCCTGGGGTTGACATTTTCTGCTGGAAATTCACTCTGACAATAACAGCTTTGCCATATAAAAGTGGGGGACTAAACACACAGTCATCATTCCTTTCAGCGCTGCACCCTTCATAGGGTAATAGCACAGGGCAAGACCAATACTTCTGGTTTGGTTTGTGCAAGACTATGAGATCATTGACCTTAGCTGAAGGGATAGGATGCCTGAGTTTTCTTTTCTGTGGAAGTTAGTAGTTGCCAAACAAAAGAGTACTTGGGACTTGCATTCTGCGGCACTTAGCAGAGACAAACCAGCCTACTTCTGTCCAACTCCCCTTTCACAATGCTTTACACTTCAGGACTTAGAATCATAGAATCAAACAGGTTGGAAAGGACCTCAGAGATCAGCAAGTCCAACCTATTACCTAATACCTAACACCTCCTGACAACTAAACCAGGGCTCCAAGGGCCACATCCAAGCCTTTTTTGAACACCTCCAGGGATGGGGACTCCACCACCTCCCTGGGCAGCACATCCCAATGGACAATCTCTCTTTCTGGGAAGAATTTCTTCCTCACCTCCAGCCTAAACCTCCCCTGGCACAGCTTGAGACTGTGTCCTCTTGTTCTGGTGCTGGTTGCCTGGGAGAACAGACCACCCCTGACATGGCTACAACCTCCCTTCAGGTAGCTGTAGACAGCAATAAGGTCTCCTCTGAGCCTCCTCTTCTCCAGGCTAAGCAGCCCCAGTTCTGTATTCTAAGAGAAAAAAATAAAGGGAAAAAACCCACTGCTGTTTACTGAAGATAGCTTACTCTGATACTCCTGCTGCATTTGATATGTTGAACATCATGAGGTTCAGTAAGGACAAGTGCAGAGTCCTGCACCTGGGGAGGAATAAACTGCACCAGGACAAGCTGGGAGGTGACCTGCTGGAGAGCAGCCCCAAGGAGAAGGACCTGGGAGTGCTGCTGGACAACAAGTTCTGCATGGGACAGCAATGTGCCCTGGGGGCCAAGAAGGCCAATGGGATCCCGGGGTGCATGCAGAGGAGTGTGTCCAGCAGATCCAGGGAGGTTCTCCCCCCCTCTACTCTGCCCTGCTGAGACCTAACCTGGAATATTGCAACCAGGTCTGGGCTCCCCAGTTGAAGAGGGACAGGGATCTGCTGGAGAGAGTGCAACAGAGGGCTACAAGGATGCTGAAGGGACTGCAGCACTGCCTGGGGAGGAGAGGCTGAGAGCCCTGGGGCTGTTTAGTCTGGAGAGGAGAAGACTGAGAGGGGATCTGATCAATATCAATGTCTATGAATATCTGAGGGCTGGGGATCAGGAAGGAAGGGACAGGCTCTGCTCACTTGTGCCCTAAGATAGGACAAGGGGGAATGGAAGGAAACTCCAACACAGGAGGTCCCACCTCAACACTGAAGATGAACTTTGTGACTTTAAGAGTCACAGAGCCCTGGAGCAGGCTGCCCAGAGAGGCTGTGGAGTCTCCTCTGGAGCCTTTCCAGCCCTGTCTGGATGTGTTCCTGTGTGACCTGTGCTGGATTCTATGCTCCTGCTCTGGCAGGGGGGTTGGACTGGAAGATCTCCAGAGGTCCCTTCCAACTCCTAACTTCCTCTGAGCCTGTGAGATGCAACATTTGGATCATGGCCAGAGCACTGCTGACTTCAAGCCAAGCATCTCAGAGACTCAGGGACTCACAATGGGTACCAGCAACCTGAAACCATGAAATGATGCACATAGACTAACCACTGCTTAAACCCACCAGCTTCTTTCCACTTCATACTCATCCACCCTCTCCTGGCCCTAGATGGTCAGTCTGAGTTCACAGGGCCAAATATTACAGCCCCAGCCCCATAAGGGGTTATACACAAACAGACAATTCCTTATTCACCAAGGGAAAACAGTTTCAAGGGGTTTTCTTCACTCACAGCAAGCTAGTAAATAGTGAATGCTGCAGCAGATAAAGTCACAGCCTTTGAAACACTATGAAACTGGCAGCAGAGAGTTGCAGGGGGGTGTAGAGGAATGGTTTATGCTAATGCCTGTATACATTTGCTTAAAAATGTATGCCAACAATTAAATAATGCTAATGGCTTGACTACAAGTGAAGAAGTCAAGCCCCATGAAGGCCTTCTCCCAGGCCTGTGGATTTCTTTGCAACAGGCACATCAACATGCACTAAGCACAAAGAGAATTAATTTCTTTTGTCAAGTCACAATTGTGCTTCATATGACCCAGACACTTCCACTGGTTTGAAACAGCACCTAAAACCAAAGAACAGACATTTCTGGTAATTAAAGGAGTCTATGGCTCCTTCATGTAACACAGGTGACTGTTGTGGTGTCTTCTATGCTCCTGCTCTGGCAGCTGAATTGGGCTCTGACCCCACCTCAAAGGTGGCCATGCCTTGAATCATGGAATCATAGAATCAATGAAGTTGGAAAAGACCTCAGAGATAGAATACAGAATGCAGAATTAACCAGGTTGGAAAAGACCTTTGAGATCATCCAGTCCAACCTATCACCCAACACCATCTCATCAACTAAAGCATGGCATCATCAAGTCCAACCTATTACCTAATACCTAACACCTCCTGAGAACTCAACCATGGCTCCAAGTGCCACATCCAAGCCTTTCTTGAACACCTCCAGGGATGGTGACTCCACCACCCCCCTGGGCAGCACATTCCAATGGCCAAGCTCTCTTGCTGGGAAGAACTTGCTCCTCCTCACCTCCAGCCTAAACCTCCCCTGGCACAGCTTGAGACTGTGTCCTCTTGTTCTGGTGCTGCTTGCCTGGGAGAAGAAACCAACCCCCACCTGGCTACAACCTCCCTTCAGGGAGTTGTAGACAGCAAGAAGGTCTCCCCTGAGCCTCCTCTTCTCCAGGCTAAGCAACCCCAGCTCCCTCAGCCTCTCCTCACAGGGCTGTGCTCCAGACCCCTCCCCAGCCTCATTGCCCTTCTCTGGACACATTCAAGTTTCTCAATGTCCTTCTGAAACTGAACGTCCCAGAACTGGCCACAGGACTCAAGGTGTGGCCTAACCAGTGCTGAGTACAGGAGCACCATCCTTGGAGGAGTTCGAGAGGGGACTGGACGTGGCACTTGGTGCCATGGTTTAGTCATGAGGTCCTGGTGACAGGTTGGACTCAATGATCTTGGAGGTCTCTTCCAACCTTGGTGATACTGTGAACAACAAGCTGGACCAGATGACCTCCACAAGCTCCTTGCTGCTTAAATAATCCTATAATATCTTGTGATACAGTGTCTGGGAAGAATAATAAAGACAGTGCTTTAGGCTAGAAGACCAAGTGTACCATCTCCAGAGGTTCATTCCAGCTTTCTTCCCCCCTGCAATCCTGAATACTGAATAAGCACTAATAAATCTTCAGCGAGAAGATGTGCTTGCTCCTCTTTGCATGAAGGGGGCCTCATTTATTTTAGCTGGCAGGTTATAACAACAAATAAATAAACATACACAGCACCACCTATTGCAGAAGTTAACACTGATGAACTCAAGAAATTCATTTTAGATACCAGACTGCATGGGGAAAAGAAAAGGTTGGGTGGGGGGGGGGGGGAAGGGGAAGGAAGGGAGATGACAGTGGAGAAAGTTACCACAGTCAGCATATCAAATGTTTCAAATACTTCCTGAGCCTCTCTGTAATTCCCAAAGAGGCTCACAGGCACTTTGCTGACAGCCAAAGCAGGAACCTCTGCTGAGGACTGGCTTGACAGGGTATAGTGACAAGAGTGCATAATCACTGCCAAGCAACTTTCAAACCCCTTTTTAACTTGAAAGGCCTTAGCAGCACAAAAGACAAAGGGAGGTTGCTGATATCACACAGGGAATATAGCTGTGAATGTCTCAGGAAGGTTCAGGGAGGGGACAAAAGCCCTTCAGGTGATCACCTATGAGCTTTCTAAAGCTAAATTTCACACTGGAAGTATGCTAATCCAGCCCTACTTTCTCTGTCTGAGAGACTCCAGTGGCCACTGCATGCATGTATGTGTGTGCACTCCATGGAGCAGAACTAAACCTTAAGCTGATAGCTTCTATTTATTTACTGATCCTGCTGTGGCAGGGGGCTTGGGCTCAATGATCTTTGGAGGTGCCTCCCAAGCTCTCCTGTTCTGTGATTCTGTGACATTATCAAGTCAGAAAATGAAGACATCATAAAGTCAGAGAGTGCTGTAATGTCCTTGGTGTTGGGTGAGAGGTTGGACTTGATGATCTTGAAGGTCTTTTCCAAACTGACTAATTCTATGCTATGCTATGCTATGCTATGCTATGCTATGCTATGCTATCCTATCCTATCCTATCCCATTCTATCCTATCCCATTCTGTCATATCTGGGTATAACTCTGAATGTTCAGGGGGAACATTCTCTCTACAGTAGTTCCCTCTACAACTACCTGAAGGGAGGCTGTAGCCAGGTGGGGGTTGGTCTCTTCTCCCAGGCAACCAGCACCAGAACAAGAGGACACAGTCTCAAGCTGTGCCAGGGGAGGTTTAAGCTGGATGTGAGGAAGAAATTTTTCCCATTAAGAGAGAGATTGCCCATTGGAATGTGCTGCCCAGGGAGGTGGTGGAGTCACCATCATTGGAGGTGTTCAGGAGGAGACTTGATGGAGTGCTTGGTGCCATGGGTTAGTTGATGAGGTGGTGTTGGGTGATAGGTTGGACACGATGATCTTGAAGGTCTCGTCCAACCTGTTCTGGTCTGGTCTATTCTGGAGGTTAGGAAGAAATTCTTCCCAGAAAGAGAGATTGGCCATTGGAATGTGCTGTCCAGGGAGGTGGTGGAGTCACCATCATTGGAGGTGTTCAAACAAGGACTGGATGTGGCACTTGGAGCCACGGTTTAGTTGTCAGGAGGTGTTAGGTATTAAGTGATAGGTTGGACTTGATGATCTTTGAGGTCTTTTCCAACCTGGTTGATTCTGTGATTCTATGAAAATAAAAATGCTTCCTCACCCAACACCAATTTCCTTTAAGGTATAAACATAATGTTTTATCCTCACTGTAAATAAGCTGTTGATAAATGTGACTTGAAACAAAATGGAATTGAGTTTGGAACTGCCTACATTAATCTATTAGTAGCAGGAGAGACCACAGTACTACCAGTTACCTAATGTGACTGATTTTGCCAGCTTAAAAATATTGCTTGCATGATTGATCTCTGCAGCCTCTGCAAGAAAGAAAACAGGAGTACCAGGTGAAATATGGCCAGCAGGATGGCCTATAACTCTTTCAGAAAGCTCCATGACCCTTCCTTCAACCTAAAGGTGTTTAGGAAGAGCCTGGCTGAGGCACTTGGTGCCATGGTTTAGTTGATGAGATGGTGTTGGGTGATAGGCTGGACTGGATTGATCTCTGAGGCCTTTTCCAGCCTGGCTAATTCTGTATTCTGTGTTCTAACCTGTAAAAGTCTTTCAACACTACACTTCAGTTTATACTGAACACTCCAGCACAGTTCCCAAACTGTGAAGAAAGGTTGTAGCCAGGTGGGGGTTGGTCTCTTCTCCCAAGCAACCAGCATCAGAACAAGAGGACACAGTCTCAAGCTGCACCAGGGGAAGTTTAGGCTGGAGGTGAGGAGAAAGTTCTTCACAGAGAGAGTTGTTAGCCATTGGGATGTGCTGCCCAGGGAGGTGGTAGAGTCACCATCCCTGGAGGTGTTCAAGAGGGGATTGGACGTGGCACTTGGTGCCATGGTTTAGTCATGAGGTTTGTGGTGACAGGTTGGACTTGATGATCTTTGAGGTCTCTTCCAACCTTGGTGATTCTGTGATTCTGTGAAAGCTCTTGTGATGCAAGTTAGAGGCAGGCAAAAAGAAGTGGGGGGAAAAAATCTTGTTTACCTATATGCAGAAAAAAACGCTATTAGAATGCTTACTTTCTGAGATGCCTGACATCTCAACCTGCACACAACCACCTCATCACAGAATCACAGCAACATTCAGGTTGGAAAAGACCCTCAGGATCACCAAGGCCAACCCAGAACCCTGCTCTACAAGGCTCACCCCTAAACCACAGCCCCAAGCACCACAGCCAAACCACCTGCAAACACAGCCAGACTTGAGGACTCCACCACCTCCCTGGGCAGCACATTCCAATGCCTGACCACTCTTGCCATGAAAAAAGCTTTCCTAATGTCCAGAATCTCCTGTATCTATCTCTGCTTTTATAGTAATTCTCATTATTTTGGTATTCAGTTCTATAAAATATGCTTAGGGATGTTAGGGATTGGAATGGGACCTCAAAAGCTCATCCAGTCCAAGCCCCCTGCCAGAGCAGGAGCACCTAGAGCAGATCACACTGGAACACATCCAGGCAGGTCATGGATATCTCCAGGGTGGAAGACTCCACAACCCCCCTGGGCAGCCTCTTCCAGGGCTCTGTCACTCTCACAGGTAAATAATTCTTCCTCCTGTTTCTATGGAACTTCCTCTGCCTCAGCTTCCACCACTGCCCCTTGTGCTGGCATTGGGCATCCCCCAGCAGAGCCTGGCTCCAGCCTCTGGGCACTCACCCTGCACATCCTTATCAATGTGAATGAGGTCAGCCCTTAGTCTCCTCCTCTCCAAGCTACTGAGCCCTCAGCTCCCTCAGGCTCTCCTCATAAGGAAGATGTTCCACTCCCTGCATCATTTTTGTGGATTTGGGTTGGACTCTCTCAAGCAGTTCCCTGAGGCCCTCCTTGAACTGAGGTACCCAGACCTGGATACAATATTCTAGATGCAGCCTCACCAGAGGGCAGAGCAGAGGGAGAGGAGAACCTCTCTCAACCTACTAAGCACAGCCCTTCTAATGCACCTACAGAGAATGAAGGCAGAAGCTGGTGTGGTCTTTACACTTGGAAGTGTTTGAATTTGAATGACATCAACAATTCTGATGCAGTTTTACTTTAAGAAAATATATCATCCTATACACTCCAAGAGCAGAGATCTTTGAAAGATGAAATCCTGCATTTGAAGATTCAGTAAGACTTTGCTATTTCCATCCTAGCTGAGATTAACTTCCCCTACTTCTAGCATGGTGAAAATGTGCTCTTGTGAAACATGTGGTTGCTTAGGCAACAAGGAGGAACATATGTGCAATGTGAATAAAAACTGGTTGGTTGTCTCTTTCCTACCCCTAAGTCACAAAATTCATCATTCACTGTGAACAACACACTCATGACCTCAGTCATTATTTAATGGTAAACAAGAATCAAGGGTTAACCTTCCTGATTAACAGGGGAAAAGAAGCATTTCATTCTTTTGTACTTACTATACATTAGAATCACAGAATGGGCTGGGGTGGAAGGGACCTCCAAAGGGCATCCAGTCTGACCTCCCTGCAGTCAGCAGGGACATCCCCAACTGGATCAGGTTGCCCAGAGCACTGTTGAGCCTCACCTTGAATAACTCCAGGGATAGGGCCTCAGCCACCTCCCTGGGCAACCTGTTCCAGTGTTCCACCACCCTCATGGTAAAGAACCTGCTCCTAACATCCAATCCAAATCTGCCCTGCTCTAGTTTGAAGCCATTGTCCCTCATCCTGTCCCTGCAGGCCTTTGCAAACAGTCTCTCTCCACCCTTCTTGTAGCCCCCTTCAGGTACTGGCAGGCTGCTATTAGATCTCCCCAGAGCCTCCTCTTCTCCAGGCTGAACACCCCCAGCTCCCTCAGCCTGTCCTCATAGCAGAACTGCTCCAACCCCCTGAGCATTTTCATGGTCCCCCTCTGGACCTGCTCCATCAGGTCCTTGTCCTTCCAGTATTGAGAGCTCCAAAGCTGGACACTGTAGTCCAGGTGTACATACACATGGCTTTAGTATATAGCTTTCAGCTATCAGTGCTGGAAGCTTTCCTCTTCTAGAAAACACTGGCATCCTGTTAAACTAACTGTACAAGAGAACAATATAACTATCAGAAATTCAGGGAAATTACACACATTATTCCCAACATGAGAAATGGAGAGAAAGGCAATGAGGTTGGAGAAGTTCTTCTCCAACCTGGTCTAGTCTAGTCTACTCTAGTCTAGTCTAGTCTCGTCTAGTCTATTCTATTCATTCCTATTCCTATTCCTATTCCTATTCCTATTCCTATTCCTATTCCTATTCCTATTCCTATTCTAGTCTATTCCTATTCCTATTCTATTCTATTCTATTCTATTCTATTCTATTCTATTCTAACTTGACGGGGTGCTTGGTGCCATGGTTTAGTTGATTAGATGGTGTTGGGTGATGAGTTGGACACGATGATCTTGAAAGTCTCTTCCAACCTGGTTAACTCCTATTCTATTCTATTCTATTCTATTCTATTCTATTCTATTCTATTCTATTCTATTCTATTCTATTCTATTCCATTCCATTCCATTCCATTCCATTCCATTCCATTCCACTCTATCCTATTCTATTCTAAAGTTTCTGGAGCACCTGGCCTATGAGGAGTGGCTGAGGGAGCTGGTGGTGTTCAGTGCAGGGAAGAGGAGACCTCCTTGCTCTCTACAGCTCCCTGAAGGGAGGTTCAAGCTAGGAAGGAGCAGCCTCTCCCTGGTGTCAAGTGACAGGACCAGAGGAAAGGGTTTCAAGCTGCAGCAGGCTGGATGCTAGGAAATACATCCTCACAGAGAGGGTTCTCCAACACTGGAATGCTCTGCCCAGGGCAGTGCTGGAGTCACCATCCCTGGAGGTGTTTAAGCAGCCTGTGGAGCTGGGGCTTAGGGACACAGTTTGGGTTTGACCTAAATGGGGCCAAGGGTTGGACTGGATGAGCTTTGAGGACTCTTCCAACTGGATGCTTTCTGTGATTCTGTGAAATGCCAAGGTGTTTGACAGGGGGGCCCTCTCTAGCATCAGTGCTTACCTACCATAAAAGAAATTTCTGCTTCAGCTTTCAAGAGAAACCTTCCATCTGCAGATTAAAAGCTCCAGAGGTGTTTTCCTTTGTCCTATAAATCACCCATGAAAGAAAAAGGAGAACATTTTTGTGTGCTATTTGAACATGACATTTATTTACTGACAGAACAAGGCAGCAGCCTTTGTCAATAATGATACCTCACACAGCAATGCTGTTTGGCTGAGTGTTAGGTTTCTTGAGGGTTTAGACATTAATAAACTATTGTACATCTGCCAAGAAAGAAAAGCTCCTTTTTGATGCTGCTCATTCTAATGAAATCAGTTTGCTTGCCAGAAAATGCCAAATGGGTAACACCAATGGCTTACTTCATTTTTAAAGTATATTCCTTAGCAAACAAGAATCACAGAATCAAAAATTCAGGTTGGAGAAGACCTTCAGGATCACCAAGGCCAACCCAGAACCCTACTCTGCAAGGCTCATCCCTAAACCACAGCCCCAAGCACCACAGCCAAACCACCTGCAAACACAGCCAGGCTTGGGGACTCCACCACCTCCCTGGGCAGCACATTCCAATGCCTGACCACTCTTGCCCTCAAAAAAGCTTTCCTAATGTCCAGTCTGAACCTCCTCAGTGGCAGCTTGAGGCCATTCCCTCTTGTTCTGTCACTAATGACCTGGGAGAAGAGACCAGCACCAACCTCTCCACACCTCCTTGCAGGGAGCTGTAGAGAGCCAGGAGGTCTCCCCTCAGCCTCCTCTCTTTCACACTAACCATCCCCAGCTCCTTCAGTTGCTCCTCATCAGATTTCTTCTCCAGGCCCTTCCCAGCTTCCTTGCCCTCCTCTGCCCTGGCTCCAGCACCTCCACATCTCTCTTGCATTGAGCTGCCCAAACTGGACACAACACTCAAGGTGTGGCCTCCCCAGAGCTGAGTCCCAGGGGACAATCCCCTCCCTGCTCCTGCTGGACACAGCATTGCTGATCCCAGCCAGGATGCCTTTGGCTTTCTTGGCCACCTGGGCACACTGCTGGCTCCTGTTCAGCTGCTTGTCCATTAGCACCCCCAGGTCCCTTTCTGCCACAGATCTTTCCTGCCACACAGCCCCAAGCCTGTAGCATTGCTTGGGGTTGTTGTTGCCCAAGTGCAGGACCTGAAGCTCAAGATTATAGATGCTGGAAAAGTTGGGGCAAGCTGATCTCATAAAATACAGCATTTAAGAGACATGAGAGAGAATTCTGCAGCACTGACTTAGCAAAGGGATTTAGTTAATACCACTCTCTTCTGAACAATGCATTTAACAGACTTCACTTAGATATCTCTGTTAATTTATGAGTTCTCATGTCTGGGCTAATGTTGCTACTAGGCCAGGGGAGATATAAAAATAGTAGCAGGATTAAATTAACAGCTGTAAAACTTAGGTGCATTACATCCACCTGGAAAAGGCCAAGGAACTGCCTGGACTACAAACTAGATAATCAAAGGGTAAAACCAGAAGTGTCACCAGACAGAGATGCTTTGTGGTGAGCTCTGCATTGCAGAGGTAAGGAAGCAGATCAGAGAGGTGGCTGCTCTCATTTCTCAGACAGAAGAACCTCCACCCATCAGTTTTGAAACTGTGCAGTGCTATTCTAATCACTTCAAACACTTCAAAATCATTTCAAACAACCTAGAAAGCACCAAATTTTCCCCATGTAAAATAACAAAGAGACTTTGAATCCTGGCCTGCATCAGGAACAGTGTGGCCAGCAGGAGCAGGGAGGTCATTGTGCCCTGGACTCAGCACTGGTTAGGCCACACCTTGAGTCCTGTGTCCAGTTCTGGGCTCCTCAGTTTAATTAAAGATGTTGAGATGCTGGAAGGTGTCCAGAGAAGGGCAGCAAGGCTGGGGAGGGGTCTGGAGCACAGCCCTGTGAGGAGAAGCTGAGGGAGCTGGGGCTGCTTAGCCTGGAGAAGAGGAGGCTCAGGGGAGACCTTCTTGCTCTCTACAACTCCCTGAAGGGAGGTTGTAGCCAGGTGGGGGTTGGTCTCTTCTCCCAGGCAAGCAGCACCAGAACAAGAGGACACAGTCTCAAGCTGTGCCAGGGGAGGTTTAGGCTGGATGTTAGGAAGAAATTCTTCCCAGCAAGAGAGACTGGCCATTGGAATGTGCTGCCCAGGGAGGTGGTGGAGTCACCATCACTGGAGGTGTTTAGGATGAGGCACTTGGTGCCATGGTTTAGTTGATGAGATGGTGTTGGGTAATAGGCTGGACTTGATGATCTCAAAGGTCTTTTCCAACCTGCTTAATTCTGTTCTATTCTAAATTAAATGCTTACTCACATGGTATTTTAAAGGCAAAAACCTCAAACATCTCCAATCTGTCCAAGAGCCTAGAAAAATAAAGCATTAAATCCTGCCAATTATAAACCCCTCACATGCAAAGAGTAACCATGTGTGTTGGAAGACATGGCTTTGTCATGTTTAGAAACAAGTATTTGAGTTGTCAGTCTCCGATTATCCTTCCAGTTACCAGTCCAATAATGTTAGCATTTCATACATGAAATCTGTTTCTGCTTCCTCATGCTGTTCATCCCACTACACAGAATCACACAATTTCAGGGGCTGGAAGGAAATTCAAAAGCTCATCCAGTCCAACCCCCCTGCCAGAGCAGGAGCACACAGAGCAGGTCACACAGGAACACATCCAGGTGGGGTTTGAATATCTCCAGGGAGGGAGACTCCACAACCCCCCTGGGTAGCCTCTTCCAGTGCTCTGTCACCCTCACAGGGAGGACCTTTTTCCTCCTGTTTCCATGGAACTTCCTCTGCCTCAGCTTCCACCGCTGCCCCTTGTGCTGGCATTGGGCATCCCCCAGCAGAGCCTGGCTCCAGCCTCTTGGCACTCACTCTGCACATCACTTGTCTTCTGCTTGACTACAGATGACCTCTCTTGCAATCTTGCCTCTTTTCTTTCTCACTTTCAATTCCCCAGACTTTCTCAGCCCTCCTTATCTTTTCTCTTTATGCTCCAATGACATTTCTCCCCTTCCAAACTCAGCTTATCTCTTGCAGCTACCCATACTGTTTCAATAATCATACAAACCCACTGTTTTTCTTCCCCAAGGAGGGGTTGAACTTGCCAGCAGAAACACAGCAGAAAATCACAGAATGTTAGGGGTTGGAAGGGACCTCCAGAGATCATCCAGTCCAACCCCCCTGGCAGAACAGCATCACCCAGGGTAGGGCACACAGGAAGGCATCCAGCTGGGGTTGGAAAGGCTCCAGAGAAGGAGACTCCACAACCTCTCTGGGCAGCCTGCTCCAGGGCTCTGGCAACCTCACTGGAAAGAAGTTTCCTCTCATGCTGAGGTGAAACCTTCTCTGTTCAAGTTTGTCTCCACTGTTGCTTGTCTTATTGCTGTGCACCACCCAAAGGAGCTTGGCCCCCTCCACTTGACCCCCACCCTTCAGCTATTGATAGACATTGATCAGATCCCCTCTCAGCCTTCTCTTCTCCAGACTAAACAGCCCTAGGAGCTGCTCAGCCTCACATGTTGACTGTATGTAAGCATGAAGCTGAAGGCTCTTCAGCCCAAACAGCATTTCAGCCACCTCCCTCAGCACCTGACCTTCCTCCCTGCTCCCTTCACCCTCACCTCACTCTTTCTGTTGTGCTGCTGCGCTGCCTCTGACTTCTGCCATGTCCCATACATGCCTTTTCCCTTAACACCACTAATCACCTTTCATCCATCTTTCTCCACACACACATCTGTGTATTGAGATGCATCTCTATAAAAAGATCAAGGAACAAGGAGAGGCAGAGGCTTTAACTTTATTCCTGCATGGTGTTTTTTTTCCCCTCAAGATGACTCATGGTAGGTCACACTCAAGGAGCACAAGCTGAGCTTCCTTCTCTTCTGAGGCAGTAAAATTTACACAGCTAGGCTCTTAATTCTTGGGTAAATATTCCAGATATTACAACAACTGCACTCATTAGAAGAGAACATTGCTTCTGAAATAGTAATTACAGCTGTTCTGAGCCCAAGAAAACCATCTCCAGCTCAAAGCCTCCTGATTCCTCTAGTGCTGAGGACAGCAAAGTTTCAGAGCAGGGTGACAGGCAGCTGTGCTTTTGTTTTTGGAGCTGAAGTTTAAACATGCTGCTAAAAACCCATCAGGAAGTGGGAGATGGTGCTGAGCATCCCATCTCTCCTTGGCACAAGATTCCTGCTGGACTAGGCTGCCTGAGTCCAGAGACGCTTCTGACGGTGCCAAGCTCAGGGCAAGCAGCCTCATCTCTGCCCTCCTTCTCTCCACACCACCTCTGTGCAGTTGCCTTTGCTGAGCTGGGAGGGCCACCCAGGCCATCACCCCATGAACCAGGGCAGGGATTGAACCCAGGCTAAAAATAAGCTTTGCTAGGAGATTCTAGTACCCAGGCTATCAGCAGCTCTCTCCTCTTTTCATGGGCCTGATAGAAATTCTGAAAGGGTGGCACAGCTGTAGCTTCAATGTGGCCATCTGCCACTTGAAAAGATGTTCTCCATCATTAGCCTGTACTTATTTTGGAAGGAACATTCAAACCTACAATATTCATTTTCTCTGTATTTTTCTCTGCTGCTGCTGCTGCTGCAGCTGACATCCACAATCCAACCTCCTCCCTGCAAAGCACATGAAGGCCTGAAATCCTCCATTGCCACATCCCCTCCAGGAGACTTCTTCCTTCCGTAAGTACTCTGAGGGCTGCCTGATGCAGACCTCCCAAGTTGTTTTCACTGCTGTCTTTGAAGCAGATTTGCTTCCCCAGCTCTTCCTTTGTAAGAACAACTCCAGGTAGCACTAGGAGGGAGTGCATGGGAGAGAAGATAGCATCACCAGCATAGCATCAAGAGGAGCAATGCTCACTGCCATGAGCAAAGAGGACAGACTGCTGCAACTGCATGGAGCTACCCCAGTGTTGGCAAGGCAGCACCTACCCATGCCAGACAGAGATCCAGGTAAGAATAGGGATCTTAACATAAGAAAAGACTGATCAAAGAATCACAGAAATGGTCAGGTTTGAGAAGAGCCTCAGGGTCACCAAGGCCAACCCAGAACCCTACTCTGCAAGGCTCACCCCTAAACCACAGCCCCAAGCACCACAGCCAAACCACCTGCAAACACAGCCAGGCTTGGGGACTCCACCACCTCCCTGGGCAGCACATTCCAATGCCTGACCACTCTTGCCCTCAAAAAAGCTTTCCTAATGTCCAGTCTGAACCTCCCCAGTGGCAGCTTGAGGCCATTCCCTCTTGTTCTGTCACTAACGACCTGGGAGAAGAGACCAGCACCAGCCTCTCCACAACCTCCTTGCAGGTAGCTGTAGAGAGCCAGGAGGTCTCCCCTCAGCCTCCTCTCTTTCACACTAACCATCCCCAGCTCCTTCAGTTGCTCTTCATCAGATTTCTTCTCCAGGCTCTTCCCAGCTTCCTTGCCCTCCTCTGCCCTGGCTCCAGCTCCTCCACATCTCTCTTGCATTGAGCTGCCCAAACCTGGACACAGCACTCGAGGTGTGGCCTCCCCAGAGCTGAGTGCCAGGGGACAATCCCCTCCCTGCTCCTGCTGGACATAGCAGTGCTGATCCCAGCCAGGATGCCTTTGGCTTTCTTGGCCTCCTGGGCACACTGCTGGCTCCTGTTCAGCTGCTTGTCCAATAGCACCCCCAGGTCCCTTTCTGCCACAGATCTTTCCTGCCACACAGCCCCAAGCCTGTAGCATTGCTTGGGGTTGTTGTGACCCAGGGGCAGGACCTGGCACTTGGCCTTGTTGAAGCTCCTCCTGTTAATATTGGCCATGGATCCAATCTACCCAAGTCCCTCTGGAGAGCCTTCCTACCCTGGTGCAGATCAACACTGCCACCTCACTTGGTGTCATCTGGGAACCTCCTGATGACACACTCTGTGTCTTCATCAAGATTCATCAATAAAGATGTTAAACAGGAGTGGTTGCTAAACCTGGGCTTCCTCAGTGGAGGATGGAGTATTTAATAACCATTTCAGTGACCTGTCACTTTTGGACACATCTGAGAGCAGCACAGGAGTGCTTTTCAACTCCAGGCACTCCTGAGACAGGTACTTGGAATGATGTCAATTCCATGGCTTTGACAAGAATGGGAATGACAACCACTGAAAACAAATTTGAAAGCTGGGAGCTCTGTCACTAAGTTTTTCCTCTCCACTTCCTACCTGCTCACATTTTTGTCCTGCTTCTCGTGTCTAACTCACTCTAAGGAGAACACTTCTCTGCTCTCTCAGGGAAAGGGGCAGTGCTGCACTCCTTAGGTGTTACTGTGTCTGGCGTTCAGCTACAGGACTATTTAGAGGATGGAAACACCAGGGTGGTGGGCAGCTGGGGACTAGCATGGCTGTGATTATGCCATCTAGAAGCAGCACAGTGCTGTGCTACTGGCACTGGAAACAAAACGAGTTCTGCACTTCCATCTTGCCCAGATTTCCCCTGTGCTTTTAGCTTTGTGCTGAACATCCTCCCAGACCAGACTTGGCCACAGCAACCCCAGGCAGTGCTACAGGCTGGGTCAGAGTGGCTGGAGAGCAGCCAGGCAGAAAGTGACCTGGGGGTACTGGTTGATAGGCAGCTGAACATGAGCCAGCAATGTGCCCAGGTGGCCAAAAAAGCCAATGGCATCCTGGCTTGCATCACAAATAGTATGGCCAGCAGGAGCAGGGAGGTCATTCTGCACTGTACTCAGCACTGGTCAGGCCACACCTTGAGTCCTGTGTCCACTTCTGGGCCCCTCAGTTTAATTAAGATGTTAAAATGCTGGAAGATGTCCAGAGAAGGGCAACAAAGCTGGGGAAGGGTCTGGAGCACAGCCCTGTAAGGAGAGGCTGAGGGAGCTGGGGTTGCTTAGCCTGGAGAAGAGGAGGCTCAGGGGAGACCTTCTTGCTCTCTACAACTACCTGACCACAATGAGAAACACAGAATCACAGAGTTAGTGAGGCTGGAAAAGACCTCTGAGATCATCAAGTCCAGCCTATGACCTAACACCACCACATCAGAATACAGAATACAGAATTAACCTCCACTGAAGGTGACTCCACCAACTCCCTGGGCAGCACATTCCAATGGGCAATCACTCTCTCTGGGAAGAATTTCTTCCTAACATCCAGCCTAAACTTCCCCTGGGGCAGCTTGAGACTGGGTCCTCTTGTTCTGGCGCTGGTTGCCTGGGAAGAGAAATAAATGTTCAGCCCACACCTGGAATTCATCATCCCCTTGGATGAAAGCAGAAGATCTGAGCAGACCCGACAATCTGTCCCTTCCTGCTACAAATAAACCCCAACCCTGCTGACAGTTGCTAAAAGGTACTTTCCTAAATCCTTGTCACCAGAAATACAAGCTCTAAATTAAAACATCCTCCCACTCTATCGGGAGGCAGACTAAGTGGCCAAAAATAAAATCACTCTTCCCTGTTTCAGACATTTATTTGATCAAGAGCTTACTGACTGTATCACTGCTGGGGAAATAACATCAGCAGTCACTGTGTCAGACATTGATTTGACCAGGGGCTGAGTGACTGCTTCATTGCTGGGGAGATTCAGGCCAAAAAGTAAAAGAGAGAAAGAATGTTTTCAAGTAATGAAAAAAAAAACCTCACCAAAAAGTACTAATTCCAAACACAGTTTCCCCTTACAGAGCTAAAACTGCTAACCAGCATCTGATGTAGGTAGAATCCACGAGCAGATTATGGACAGAAAACATGCTGGCAACTCATCATTAGTGAACTGGTCTCTGCACTTCAAAATAAAGGCAGAATTAACATGAAAAGTACTCAACAGAGAGGGAGAGGGGAGAGGGGAGAGGGGAGAGGGGAGAGGGGAGAGGGGAGAGGGGAGAGGGGAGAGGGGAGAGGGGAGAGGGGAGAGGGAGAGGGGAGAGGGAGAGGGGAGAGGGGAGAGGGGAGAGGGGAGAGGGGAGAGGGGGAGAGGGGAGAGGGGAGAGGAGAGAGGAGAGAGGAGAGAGGAGAGAGGAGAGAGGAGAGAGGAGAGAGGAGAGAGGAGAGAGGAGAGAGGAGAGAGGAGAGAGGAGAGAGGAGAGAGGAGAGAGGAGAGAGGAGAGAGGAGAGAGGAGAGAGGAGAGAGGAGAGAGGAGAGAGGAGAGAGGAGAGAGGAGAGGAGAGGAGAGGAGAGGAGAGGAGAGGAGAGGAGAGGAGAGGAGAGGAGAGGAGAGGAGAGGAGAGGAGAGGAGAGGAGAGGAGAGGAGAGGAGAGGAGAGGAGAGGAGAGGAGAGGAGAGGAGAGGAGAGAAGAGAAGAGAAGAGAAGAGAAGAGAAGAGAAGAGAAGAGAAAGAGAAGAGAAGAGAAGAGAAGAGAAGAGAGAAGAGAAGAGAAGAGAAGAGAGAGAGAAGAGAAGAGAAGAGAAGAGAAGAGAAGAGAAGAAGAAGAGAAGAGAAGAGAAGAGAAGAGAAGAGAAGAGAAGAGAAGAGAAGAGAAGAGAAGAGAAGAGAAGAGAAGAGAAGAGAAGAGAAGAGAAGAGAAGAGAAGAGAAGAGAAGAGAAGAGAGAGGAAGAGAAGAGAAAGAGAAGAGAAGAGAAGAGAAGAGAAGAGAAGAGAAGGAGAAGAGAAGAGAGAAGAGAAAGAGAAGAGAAGAGAAGAGAAGAGAAGAGAAGAGAAGAGAAGAGAAGAGAAGAGAAGAGAAGAGAAGAGAAGAGAAGAGAAGAGAAGAGAAGAGAAGAGAAGAGAAGAGAAGAGAAGAAGAGAAGAGAAGAGAAGAGAAGAGAAGAGAAGAGAAGAGAAGAGAAGAGAAGAGAAGAGAAGAGAAGAGAAGAGAAGAGAAGAGAAGAGAAGAGAAGAGAAGAGAAGAGAAGAGAAGAGAAGATTAACCAGGTTGGAAAAGACCTTCCAGATCATCCAGTCCAACCTATCACCCAACACCATCTCATCAACTAAACCATGGCACCAAGCTAACAGAACCAAGTATTAGATAGGTTTACCCTGCAGAATACTGCCTTAGACAGTGATACTGAACTACAGCCCATCTGTCTCCTGAATGTAAATCACCTTGTTATGTTGGTGCACTTGCAGCCCAGAAGGCAAATCACATCCTGGGCTGCAGCAAGAGAAGCAGAGCCAGCAGGGCCAGGGAGGTGATTCTCCCCCTCTGCTCCACTCTGCTGAGACCCCACCTGGAGCTATGTGTCCAGTTCTGGAGCCTCTATTGTAGGAAGGATCTGGAGGTGCTGGAAGGTGTCCAGAGAAGGGCCATGAGGATGAGCAGAGGGCTGGAGTTGCTCTGCTGTGAGGACAGACTGAGGGAGTTGGGACTGTGCAGGCTGGAGAAGAGAAGGCTCCAAGGAGACCTAATTGTGGCCTTCCAGTATCTGAAGGGGGCTACAAGAAAGCTGGGGAGGGACTGTTTAGGGTGTCAGGGAGTGATGGGACTGGGGGAATGGAGCAAAACTAGAAGTGGTTAGATTCAACTTGGATGTCAGGAAGAAGTTGTTCCCCATGAGGGTGGTGAGAGCCTGGCACAGGCTGCCCAGGGAGGTGGTGGAAGCCTCATCCCTGGAGGTGTTTAAGGCCAGGCGGGCTGTGGCTGTGAGCAACCTGCTGTAGTGTGAGGTGTCCCTGCCCATGGCAGGGGGGTTGGAACTGGCTGGTCCTTGAGGTCCCTTCCAACCCTGACAAATATGTGAGTCTATGATTCTAAGTGTCTCAACAAAGATAAGACAATATGTGTCATCTCTGCCCACTGAGACTGGAGTTAGCACAGATGAAATCAAGACAGGAATTTCCCTACCTTATTGTACTCTGACGATTTTTTTCTTGTTCTGTTTTGCTCTTCTTTTTTATTCATCTGCTTATTTCCCCTTTACATTGCTTCTCCCTTTCTTTCCTCTGTTCTGTGTTTCTCCTTATTCTTCCTTTCCACTTTGGTGGCAGTCCCTGTTTACCACCACAGTACCACAGAACATTAGAGGTTGGAAGGGACATCCAGAGATCATCCAGACCGAGCTCCCTGCCAAAGAAGGAGGATCACCCAGTTAGTCTGCACAGGAATGCATCCAGGTGGGGCTGGAAAGGCTCCAGAGAAGGAGACTCCACAACCTCTCTGGGCAGCCTGCTCCAGGGCTCTGGCACCCTCACTGCAATGAAGTTTCTCCTCATGTTGAGCTGAAATCTTCTCTGTTCAAGTTTGTCTCCATTGTTCCTTGGCTTATTGCTGTGCATCACCCAAAAGAGCTTGGCCCCCTCCACTTGACCCCCACCCCTCAGATACTGATAGGCATTGATCCCCTCTCAGCCTTCTCCAGACTAAACAGCTACATTTCAACAGATTTATTAAAATGGGAAGCTACAGCATTGCTGGCTGCACCTAACTTCCAAATCCTCAGTTATAATCTACTAAACAACTGGAAAGTCTGCTCCTATGTCCTGCTGAAAAGCCACTAGCCAGCAGCCTGAGGAGCGATACCACCACCCTCATGACCCTCTCAGGGCTGAAAGCAGGCAGCCAAGGCAGGAGGTTGTGTGAGTCACTTCTTTTCATTAGCTTCCCTGTGACCGGGATCGTTATTCAGGGCACTTCTGAGGGCCTTCCACCACGTTGCATAACAGCACTCAGCAGTTCACAGCCTCTTTGTCTCTAGACTGCGCTTGCCTAAAGCCCAGGAGTGCACAAAGGGCTTCAAGTGCAGCATCAAAGCCGCAGCAGCTGGCTCAAATACAACAGCCAGGAGCCCTGTCACTGCAAAAGCCCTAACTAGAGAATCAGAATTAACCAGGTTGGAAAAGACCTCAGAGATCAGCAAGTCCAACCTATCACCCAACACCATCTCAGCAACTAAACCATGGCACCAAGTGCCTCAGCCGGGCTCTTCCTAAACACCTCCAGGGATGGTGACTCCACCACCTCCCTGGCAGCACATCCCAATGGCCAAGCTCTCTTGCTGGGAAGAATTTCTTCCTAACATCCAGCCTAAACCTCCCCTGGCACAGCTTAAGACTGTGTCCTCTTCTTCTAGTGCCAATTGCCTGGGAGAAGAGACCAACCCCCACCTGGCTACAACCTCCCTTCAGGGAGTTGTAGAGAGCAAGAAGGTCTCCCCTGAGCCTCCTCTTCTCCAGACCAAGCAGCCCCAGCTCCCTCAGCCTCTCTTCACAGTTTGTGCTTGTACCTTTCTGGACCCGGGCACTTTCTTCACTTGTATCAGCAGCAGAGCAGGAAAAAATGCAAAGCAGGGAAGGGAAAGAGGGAAGGGGAAGAACATCCCCACATCCAAAGGCTGGCTGCCACCCAGGAACAGAAGTGCTGAAGGTGTTGCCCATGCAGCAGGGAGGAAAAGACGCATTTGGGTAGAACTGGCCAAAATATGATAAAGGATGCAAACAATAGGGGGGCAAAAGCCCCTCTGTGGCTTACAGAGGAACAAAGAGAGCAGCTCCCACTCTATCACTTCCCCCAGGTTTCTCAAAAAGCCTTTATCCTACAGCCAAGATCAGAGGCAAACTGAGAACCATCTCAGCACACCTGAGGCCCTCCAAAACACCCCTGGGGAGAGGGAAAGCCTTCTCCACAGCAACAAAAAATTGTCCTCTACGAACTACAGGAAGAAATCTCTTCTCACATGTAAATAGTGATGGAGGAGGCTGAGGGGAGGCCACACCTCGAGTATTGTGTCCAGGTTTGGGCAGCTCAATCCAAGAGATGTGGAGGTGCTGGAGCCAGAGCAGAGGAGGGCAAGGAAGCTGGGAAGGGCCTGGAGAAGAAATCTGATGAGGAGCAACTGAAGGAGCTGGGGATGGTTAGTGTGAAAGAGAGGAGGCTGAGGGGAGACCTCCTGGCTCTCTACAGCTCCCTGCAAGGAGGTTGTGGAGAGGTTGGTGCTGGTCTCTGCTCCCAGGTCATTAGTGACAGAACAAGAGGGAATGGCCTCAAGCTGCCACTGGGGAGGTTCAGACTGGACAGTAGGAAAGCTTTTTTCAGGGCAAGAGTGTTCAGGCATTGGAATGTGCTGCCCAGGGAGGTGGTGGAGTCCCCAAGCCTGGCTGTGTTTGCAGGTGGTTTGGCTGTGGTGCTTGGGGCTGTGGTTTAGGGGTGAGCCTTGCAGAGTAGGGTTCTGGGTTAGCCTTGGTGATCCTGAGGCTCTTTTCCAACCTGAGTGTTTCTGTGATTCTGTGAAATCAGCTGTTGAGACAGATGGGCTGAAGGCCTGTGAAAGGTCTTCATGCCTTCAAATTGGCACCTAAACTTCCACTTGCTCATCCCACATTATCACTGCTATTGTTTCCCAAGTGAGTTTCCTGGTAACTCAATGAATTCATCAGATAAAGCCTACTGTGAAATGCTACAAAGAAACAATGGGGTTTGAGTTGAACAATGAGTAATGCCTCGTTTTTCACCCTCCAAACCTATTAATGTCATCTCCACTAAACTTCATCCATGTGAAATCAGTAATCCCCTTGCTCTGTTTTTCAGCTTCCTACTAAAAAAGAGAAAAAAATATATTATTTGCCTCATGTTCCAGGGTGTAAAAGGCAGAGTTTTATTGTGCAGGGTTTAAAAGGCAGATTATATTTTTGTGCTGGATGAAGAGAAAGAAAATACATGTTAAGAACAAAACTGTGTCCCCTAAAAGAGACTCACTTACCCTGGTCTAAGCTAGCACCAGAGAGTGGCCAGTCAGAAAGGGACCTGGGGGTACTGGTTGGCAGTGGGATGAACATGAGCCAGCAGTGTGCTCAGGTGGCCAAGAAGGCCAGTGGCATCCTGGCCTGCATCAGGAACAGTGTGGCCAGCAGGAGCAGGGAGGTCATTGTGCCCCTGTGCTCAGCACTGGTGAGGCCACACCTTGAGTCCTGTGTCCAGTTCTGGGCTCCTCAGTTTAGGAAAGATGTTGAGTTGCTGGAAGGTGTCCAGAGAAGGGCAACAAAGCTGGGGAGGGGTCTGGAGCACAGCCCTGTGAGGAGAGGCTGAGGGAGCTGGGGTTGCTTAGCCTGGAGAAGAGGAGGCTCAGGGGAGACCTTCTTGCTCTCTACAACTCCCTGAAGGGAGGTTGTAGCCAGGAGGGCCTTGGTCTCTTCTCCCAGGCAACCAGCACCAGAACAAGAGGACACAGTCTCAAGCTGTGCCAGGGGAGGTTTAGGCTGGAGGTGAGGAGAAAGTTCTTCCCAGGAAGAGTAATTGGCCACTGGAATGTGCTGCCCAGGGAGGTGGTGGAGTCACCATCACTGGAGGTATTTAAAAAGAGTCTGGATGAGGCACTTGGTGCCATGGTTTAGTTGCTGAGATGGTGTTGGGTGATAGGTTGGACTGGATGATCTCTGAGGTCTTTTCCAACCTGGTTAATTCTGTGAATCAGTGATTTACTTCTTGCACTTACTCTCCTAGATGCAGAAGAACAAAGGTTAAGATGCACTGCAAGGACTGATTTTTGAGACCTCTGTAAGCCTCCCTCTGGGGAATGAGCTCTGTGTTGTTGGCTTTTGGCAGACTGTATTGATTCCAAACACTTTATTCACATCTATACTTGTCCAGAAATCTTCCAGTTCCTGGTTTTGGGAGAGATGCAGAAATGGCACTTGGTAGCTGAACAGAGGTGAAACTTATTTGTGAGAGCAATAGTTTGTGTCAGGGATACAACCCAATGAGCTGTATCCCACTGATAACTTGGGAAATAGAGAACACCAAGGTAGCTCTGATGTAATAGCAAATACAGAGAGGGCTCCCTGTGAAAGCCACAGGGAGCAGCTACAGGAGGGAACCTCTGAGACCTACCACCTTCATCTAATTAAAGATGAAATCATTATGCAGACTTTGTTGGCAGGATTCTTAGCAGCTCAGCAGCAGCCTTCTCCCTGCAGACAGCAAGAACCCTGCCGAAGCATCCCAGGCCAGTACCTTCCCCTGTGCTACTCAGCTAATGGAGTGGGTCTGGAGGAGAGCAACCAGCCTGGGGAAGGGACTGGAGGGAAAGTGCTGAGGAGAGGCTGAGGGAGCTGGGGGTGTTCAGCCTGGAGAAGAGGAGACTCAGGGGGGACCTTATCACACTCTACAAGTACCTGAAGGGAAGTTGCAGTCAGGTGGGGGTCAGGCTCTTGTGCCAGGCAGCTTGTGACAAGAGGAGA
>NW_027142406.1:3916155-4133659 GCF_026170545.1 Melanerpes formicivorus
TGCTCAGGGTAGGGTTTCTGGATACCAATTCATCAGTGGATTTGCACATCACTGTGAAAACTCTTCTGTATCATTCATTTACATAAACATGCACTAAAGAGCCTCTACTTAAACAACCTAGGACACTCAAAGGCAAAAATCAATACTACTTTCCCTCCCATGAATCAATTTCAATACCATCAGATGACAGAAACTTCATCCTATAATTGATGCTACACAGTCTGGACACCAACAATAAAGACCACATGGCTAGGAACTTGGCACAGGAGGGATTTGTTTTCCCTTGATCAGAATTCCCCTGGATTCAAACAGGGGGGGGAAAAAAGCAACTAAGTACCTTGGACCTGGATCATTTAATGGGTTTTCCTCAAGTTTTCTCCCCGATCATCATTTGAAGACATGGAAAAGCACTGAAATAAATATTTCCTCATAATTCCTTGGTTATCAATCTGGCTGACTATTTCTGCTTGACATCCAACAGGACAGAAAAGGCCAAGGCCTCCCTTTTCCTTATTTTGATTTTACACCCCAAGGCTCTGATCTGTTCATAACTTACCCCAAGACCCCTCAGGGCCTTTGTCTTCATACAGAATCACAGAATTGTCAGGGTTGGAAGGGACCTCAAGCATCAGCCAGTTCCATCCCCCCTGCCATGGGCAGGGACACCTCACACTACAGCAGGTTGCTCACAGCCACATCCAGCCTGGCTGCAAAAACCTCCAGGGATGAGGCTTCCACCACCTCCCTGGGCAACCTGTGCCAGGCTCTCACCACCCTCATGGGGAACAACTTCTTCCTGACATCCAATCTGAATCTACCCACTTCTATGTTTTGCTCCATTCCCCCCAGTCCTATCCTTCCCTGACACCCTACAAAGTCCCTCCCCAGCTTTCTTCTAGCCCCCTTCAGATACTGGAAGGCCACAATGAGGTCTCCTTGGAGCCTCCTCCTCTCCAGACTGAACAGCCCCAACTCTCTCAGCCTGTCCTCATAGCAGAGAAGCCCCAGCCCTCTGCTCATCCACGTGGCACTACTCCTATCACTACCTGACACCCTAAAAATTCCCCTCACCATACCAATTAATACAAACCCCATCTAATTTCACTTTGCAAACTGTTTGCTTAATCATGAATAAAATGTAAGGTTTGGATGAATACATATTTTCTTAGGAAAATGAAAAGGGAAGGGGGAAAAGGGAAGGGGGGAAAAGGGAAGGGGGAAAAGGGAAGGGGGAAAAGGGAAGGGGGAAAAGGGAAGGGGGAAAAGGGAAGGGGGAAAAGGGAAGGGGGAAAAGGGAAGGGGGAAAAGGGAAGGGGGAAAGGGGAAAAGGGAAAGGGGAAAAGGGAAAGGGGGAAAAGGGAAAGGAAAGTAATTACTTTAAACCAGAAGTTATTGCAAGGCAAGACAAATTCACCATTAAAATGCTGAAGACCATCAGTGCTAGCAGCACATTGTCTAGAGAATTATGTTCACTCTGTACAAGGGAATCACCTTCATTTACTGCAATAAATCCAGGGTGGGCAAGCATGCTGAGCTAGCAAAGTGTCATTTAACTCTTGCCAGGACAAATTAGCAAGCAGCAGAAACCAGAAGAAATGTATTCAGAAGAGCCCTCAATAATCAATACAATGAGGTTTTAAGGCCAGACTGGATGTGGCTGTGAGCAACCTGCTGCAGTGTGAGGTGTCCCTGCCCATGGCAGGGGGGTTGGAACTGGGTGATCCTTGAGGTCCCTTCCAACCCTGACAATTCTACGACTATGATTTTGGTGTACTCCCTCAGGAGGATGCAGTTGATGAAGATACTAATAGTGACAGGACTGAGGGGAATGGATCCAAGCTAGAGGAGGGGAGATTTAGATTAGATGGTAGAAAAAGTTGTTCACCCATATGGGAAGTTTTTTGTCATGGAAGTGCTTATATGCAGAGCACAAGCAGCTTCTGGTAACTACTGCCAACATGCATGGCAATGCAGAATAGAATAGAATAGAATAGAATAGAATAGAATAGAATAGAATAGAATAGAATAGAATAGAATAGAATAGAATAGAATAGAATAGAATAGAATAGAATAGAATAGAATAGAATAGAATAGAATAGAATAGACCAGGTTGGATGAGACCTTCAAGATCATCACCTCCAACCTATCACCCAACACCATCTAATCAACTAAACTATGGCACCAAGCACCCTATCAAGTCTCCTGAACACCTCCAATGATGATGACTCCACCACCTCCCTGGGCAGCACATTCCAATGGCCAATCTCTCTTAATGGGAAAAATTTCTTCCTCACCTCCAGCCTAAACCTCCCCTGGCACAGCTTGAGACTGTGTCCTCTGGTTCTGGTGCTGGGTGCCTGGGAGAAGAGACCAACCCCCACCTGGCTACATCCTCCCTTCAGGTAGTTGTAGACAGCAATAAGGTCTCTCCTGAGCCTCCTCTTCTCCAGGCTAAGCAACCCCAGCTCCCTCAGCCTCTCCTCACAGGGCTGTGCTCCAGACCCCTCCCCAGCTACCAAGTCTCTCACTCCAACACAAGGACAGAGTTTCCATCAGGGTTCCCTGAAGCTTGACAGGCTGCTGTGAGCTATTTCAACAAGCAATACTAACAGTGAGCTCAATACACCACCAGGTGACGTGAGGGTGTTACCAAGTGATCTCTGTGGTGGGTGTTACCAGTTGAAAGGAAATAAAATGGGAACTTCAGAACTGCACATTAAAGATAGTTCTGACTCAATTTTCAACAGTTTACAGTAAGTTTTCCACACTCTCTCCTGGAATTTCTTACTCAGCTGAAGAATCTCCTGAGGAAATTTTCATTTAAAACCCCCATGCACTTTGATCTGTTGCAGTGCTGTGGCAGACAAGTTGCCTGTGCTGCTCAACTTTGATTTCAGTTTCTTCAGGAGCATCCAAGCTCTTGAGCACTTATCATAGTATAGTATCATAGTATCAGTCAGGGTTGGAAGGGACCACAAGGATCAGCTAGTTCCAACCCCCCTGCCATGGGCAGGGACACCCCACACTACATCAGCCTGGCCAGAGCCTCAGCCAGCCTGGGCTTGAACACCTCCAGGGACAGGGCCCCAACCACCTCCCTGGACAACCCATTCCAGGGCTTCACCACTCTCATGGGGAAGAACTTCCTCCTCACCTCCAGCCTGAATCTCCCCACCTCCAGCTTCATTCCATTCCCCTAGTCCTATCACTGCCTGAGATCCTGAGCAGTCCCTCCCCAGCCTTCTTGTAGCCCCCTTCAGATACTGGAAGGCCACAATGAGGTCACCTCGGAGCCTTCTCTTCTCCAGACTGAACAGCCCCAACTCCCTCAGTCTGTCCTCATAGCAGAGCAGCTCCAGCCCTCTGCTCATCCTCATGGCCCTTCTCTGGATACCCTCCAGCACCTCCATATCCCTCTTGCAATAGGGGCTCCAGAACTGGAGGCAGTACTCCAGGTGGGGTCTCAGCAGAGCTGAGCAGAGGGGGAGAATCACCTCCCTTGCCCTGCTGGCCACACTTCTCCTGGTGCAGCCCAGGATCTGATTTGCTTTCTGGGCTGCAAGTGCACACTGAGAGCTCCTGTTGAGCTTCTCCTCCACCAGCACCCCCAAGTCTCTCTCCTCAGGGCTGCTTTCCAGCCAGTCACTGCCCAGCCTGGATTTGTGCCTGGGATTGCCTCCACCCAGCTGAAGGACCCTGCACTTGCTCTTGTTGAAGCTCATGAGGTTGGCTTGTGCCCACCTCTCCAGCCTGTCCAGGTCCCTCTGGATGGCCTCCCTTCCCTCCAGCTGTCTGCTGCACCACACAGCTTGGTGTCATCAGCAAACTTGCTGAGGGTGCACTCAATGCCACTGTCCATGGCACCCACAGAGATGTTGAACAAGCCTGGTCCCAGGACTGATCTCTGAGGAACTCTGCTTGTCCCTGGCCTCCACTGGGCCATGAAGCCATTGACAGCCACTCTCTGGGTGCAGCCATCAAGCCAGTTCCTTATCCATCCAGTGGTCACCCATCACACCAAGGTGTCACCAGCCTGGAGACCAGGATGTGGTGCAGGACAGTGTGGAAGGCTTTGCTCAGGGCCAGGCAAACGACAAGCAGTTGCTCTCCCCTCAGCTATTGATGTTGTCACCTGCTCATAGCAGCAGAGTCTCACTAAATGCTGAAAACACAACTGAACTGCATTACTGACAGACCTGGGCCTTTGTAGTCGGGAGAGGAGAAGACCAAGAGGGGATCTAATCAATGTCTATAACTATCTGAGTTATGAATCTCTATCTACTCTGCCCTAGGGAGGCCCCACCTGGAGTACTGCATCCAGGTCTGGGCTCCCCAGTTCAGGAGGGACAGAGATCTGCTGGAGAGAGTCCAAGGGAGGGCTACAAGGATGCTGAAGGGACTGCAGCACTGCCTCATGAGGAGAGGCTGAGAGCCCTGGGGCTGTTTAGTCTGGAGAGGAGAAGACTGAGAGGGGATCTGATCAATGTCTATCAATAGCTGAGGGGCTGGGGGTCAGGAAGGAAGGGACAGGCACTGCTCACTTGTGCCCTGGGATAGGACAAGGGGCAATGGATGAAAAGCACAGCACAGGAGGGTGCCACCTCAAAATCAGGTGAAACTTCCTCACTGTAAAGGATTGAAGGGCACTGCCTGATGAGAAAAGGCTGAGAGACCTGGGGCTGTTTAGTCTGGAAAGGAGAGGACTGAGAGGGGATCTGATCACTATAAATAGATGACATCTGGGTGTCAGGAAGGAAGGCATCAGCCTCTGCTCACTTTTGCCCTAGGACAGGACAAGGGGCAATGGATGGCAATTGCAGCACTGGAAGTTTCACCTCAACATGAGGAAGAACTTCTTGACTGTAAGGGTCACAGAGCACTGGAAGAGGCTGCCCAGAGAGGTTGTGGAGTCTCCTCTGGAGCCTTTCCAGCCCTGTCTGGATGTGTTCCTGTGTGACCTGTGCTGGATTCTATGCTCCTGCTCTGGCAGGGGGATTGAACTGGAAGATCTCCATGGGTCCCTTCCAACCCCTGATATCCTGTGAGCCTGTGACTGAAGAACCACCAAAGCTTTACTTGACATGGAGGCTACATCAGTTTGCATAACTCTGCTTTAACACACTTTAGCCTTCTACCTTTGTGTCATGGTTTACAAGCAAATCTGAATTCCATACAAAGGTAAAAGACTCTAACTGGGCACATTTTTGAGTAATTTCTGCCCAGTGAGGCTGTCAAGTCTCCCTGTCTTGCCTGCTGGTACTCCTGTGTGACCTCTTCTAGGTAATCCTGCTCTGGGTACACGGGTTGGATTGGATGATCCTTCAAGGTCCCTTCCAAGCCCTAACATTCTGTGATTTAAGGACCTTGTGATGCTGGAACATGCCCAGAGAAGGGCAACAAAGCTGGGGAGGGGTCTGGAGCACAGCCCTGGGAGGAGAGGCTGAGGGAGCTGGGGTTGCTTAGCCTGGAGAAGAGGAGGCTCAGGGGAGACCTTCTTGCTGTCTACAACTCCCTGAAGGGAGGTTGTAGCCAGGTGGGGGGTTGGTCTCTTCTCCCAGGCAACCAGCACCAGAACAAGAGGACACAGTCTGAAGCTGTGCCAGGGGAGGTTTAGGCAGGGGTGAGGAGAAAGTTCTTCCCAGGAAGAGGAATTGGCCATTGGAATGTGCTGCCCAGGAAGGTGGTGGAGTCCCCATTCCTGGAGGTGTTGAAAAAAGGCTTGGATGTGGCCCTTGGAGCCATGGTTTAGTTGTCAAGAGGGTGGCAGGTATCAGGTACTAGGCTGGACTTGATGACCTCAGAGGTCTTTTCCAACCTGGTTGATTCTGGGATTCAGTTTTTTCTCTCCCCAACCCTCTCACTCTATGGTTACAGCATAGTGCCATCTGCTGTACATCTGTTTCTGTGCAGCTCTTCCACCCACCACAACCACACAGGACGCACCACGATGGTTTATTTAAAACCTCCGAGGGCGAGCAGTCTCCTGCAATAGGCAATTTTGCCCACCCATGTGCTACACAAAAAAAAGCCCTCAAGATTGAGCTCTGCATATTCTATTCTGTGAGTATACAAAAGGCTGCACAGATTTATGCTGACATATGGGTGGCTGCTGAATAAAGAAATCAAGTGGAACCAGAGGGAACCACTGTTTTGTTTTGGCTTTTTTTTCTCCTCTGGGAATGAAGAACTACTTCCATGGTCACAGCTGGGGTTTACATGAACCTGCTTCAATTAAATGTTAAGATGCATTTTTTTAACTGCATTCCCTCATTAACAACTAATGATGCCACAGACTGTCGGGAAGCTGCCAACTTTCACAGTTCACTTTCCTCCAGCTTAAAACACCTCATAAACACCTGCTCTGTTGTGAAACATAAATACATTTTTAACAGCAGGGTAAAAGGGGGGGGGGGGGGGGGGAATGAAAGGAGGTAAGAGGGGAGAAAGAAAAGAAAGGGGGGAAAAGGGTAAAAAAGGTAAAAAAGGAAAAAAAGAAAGGGGAAAAAAGAAAGGGGGGAAAGGGGAAAAAAGAAAGGGGGAAAAGGGGAAAAAAGAAAGGGGGGGAAAGGGGAAAAAAGAAAGGGGGGGAAGGGGGAAAAAAGAAAGGGGGGAAGGGGAAAAAAGAAAGGGGGGAAGGGGGAAAAAAAAGGGGGGAAGGGGGAAAAAGAAAGGGGGGAAGGGGGGAAAAAAGAAAGGGGGGGAAAGGGGAAAAAGAAAGGGGGGAAAGGGGGGAAAGGGGGAAAAAAGAAAGGGGGGAAGGGGAAAAAAGAAAGGGGGGAAAGGGGGGAAAGGGGAAAAAAGAAAGGGGGGGAAGGGGAAAAAAGAAAATGGGGGAAGGTAAAAAGGTAAAAGGGAGAAAAAAGAAAGAGGGGGGAAGAAAGAGGGGGGAAGAAAGAGGGGGGAAGAAAGAGGGGGGAAGAAAGAGGGGGGAAGAAAGAGGGGGGAAGAAAGAGGGGGGAAGAAAGAGGGGGGGAAGAAAGAGGGGGGAAGAAAGAGGGGGGAAGAAAGAGGGGGGAAGAAAGAGGGGGGAAGAAAGAGGGGGGAAGAAAGAGGGGGGGAAGAAAGAGGGGGGGAAGAAAGAGGGGGGAAGAAAGAGGGGGGAAGAAAGAGGGGGGAAGAAAGAGGGGGGAAGAAAGAGGGGGGAAGAAAGAGGGGGGAAGAAAGAGGGGGGGAAGAAAGAGGGGGGAAGAAAGAGGGGGGAAGAAAGAGGGGGGAAGAAAGAGGGGGAAGAAAGAGGGGGGAAGAAAGAGGGGGGAAGAAAGAGGGGGGAAGAAAGAGGGGGGAAGAAAGAGGGGGGAAGAAAGAGGGGGGAAGAAAGAGGGGGGAAGAAAGAGGGGGGAAGAAAGAGGGGGGAAGAAAGAGGGGGGAAGAAAGAGGGGGGAAGAAAGAGGGGGGAAGAAAGAGGGGGGAAGAAAGAGGGGGGAAGAAAGAGGGGGGAAGAAAGAGGGGGGAAGAAAGAGGGGGGAAGAAAGAGGGGGGAAGAAAGAGGGGGGAAGAAAGAGGGGGGAAGAAAGAGGGGGGAAGAAAGAGGGGGGAAGAAAGAGGGGGGAAGAAAGAGGGGGGAAGAAAGAGGGGGGAAGAAAGAGGGGGGAAGAAAGAGGGGGGAAGAAAGAGGGGGAAGAAAGAGGGGGGAAGAAAGAGGGGGAAGAAAGAGGGGGGAAGAAAGAGGGGGGGAAGAAAGAGGGGGGAAGAAGGGGGGGAAGAAGGGGGAGAAGAAGGGGGAGAAGAAGGGGGAGAAGAAGGGGAGAAGAAGGGGAGAAGAAGGGGGAGAAGAAGGGGGAGAAGAAGGGGGAGAAGGGGGAGAAGAAAGAGGAAAAAAAAGAAAAGGATAAAAAGAAAGGGAAAAAAAAGAAAGGGGAAAAAAAGAAAGGGGGGAAAAAAAGAAAGGGGAAAAAAAGAACGGGGAAAAAAGAAAGGGGGAAAAAAGAAAGGGGAAAAAAGAAAGGGGAGAAAAAAGAAAGGGGAAAAAAAAGAAAGGGGAAAAAAAGAAAGGGGGAAAAAAAGAAAGGGAAAAAAAAAGAAAGGGGAAAAAAAGAAAGGGGAAAAAAAGAAAGGGGAAAAAAGAAAGGGGAAAAAAAGAAAGGGGAAAAAAGAAAGGGGAAAAAAGAAAGGGGAAAAAAGAAAGGGGAAAAAAGAAAGGGGAAAAAGAAAGGGGAAGAAGGAAGAGGAAAATGGCAGGACAAAGGGCAAAAAGGAAGATAAAAAAGGGGGGAAAAAGAGAAAAAATGGTAAAAAGGAAAAATGGAATGGGGGAAAAAAAGGGTAAAAGGGAAAAAGAAAGAGAAAAACGAAAGGGGAAAGGGTAAAAGGAAAAAAAATGAAAGGGAAAAAGGGTAAAAGGGAAAAAAGAAAGGGGAAAAAAAGAAAGGGGAAAAAAAGAAAGGGGAAAAAAAAGAAAGGGGAAAAAAAGAAAGGGGAAAAAGGTAAAAGGGGAAAAAAAAGATAGGAGAAAAAAAGGTAAAAGGGGGAAAAACAAGCGTCCTTAGAAGACAGACAACAAAACATTCACAGGAATTCTTTGGGATAATACATCTCAGCACAATTGCTTCATCAGAGTCTGCACTGAAATGAGTGAAGATGCGATGCATTTGCCTCACCTGTAGGCATTTCTACTTCATCTGCATTGGGTTTGGCCAAGCTGGAGCTAATTCTCCCAGTGAGGGCCGAACCATCACATCATCCTTCCCTTCTCGGCTCAATCACTCTCAAGGTCCCCACTCCTTTCCTGATGAGCATTTTCTCTCTCCTTGGAGACCCTTAACAGACCCCTTTCAAGTGGCTAAAAAGTTCACTCTGGTTTAGAGAGCAGGTACATTCATGGAATCACCCAGGTTGGAAAAGACCTCAGAGATCATCAAGTCCAACCTCCTACCTAATACCTAACACCTCCTGACTAACTAAACCATGACTCCAAGTGCCACATCCAAGCCTTTCTTAAACACCTCCAGGGATGGGGGACTCCACCACCTCCCTGGGCAGCACATCCCAATGGCCAATCTCTCTTGTGGGGAAGAACTTTCTCCTCACCTCCAGCCTAAACCTCCCCTGGCACAGCTTGAGACTGTGTCCTCTTGTTCTGGTGCTGGTTGCCTGGGAGAAGAGACCAACCCCCACCTGGCTACAACTTCCCTTCAGGGAGTTGTAGAGACCAATAAGGTCCCTGTGATGGTGACAGAGCACTGGAACAGGCTGCCCAGGAGGGTTGTGGAGTCTTCTTCCCTGGTGATATTCAAAACCCTGCCTGGATGTGTTCCTGTGTGATCTGCTCTGGGTGCTCCTGCTCTAGCAGGGGGTTGGACTGGATGAGCTTTCCAGGTTCCTTCCAACCCCTAACATTCTGTGATTCACAGAATTACTGAGGCTAGAATAGACCCCTGAGATCATCAAGTCCAGGCCTATGACCTAACATACCATCATCTGGTGTCAACCCTGGCTCCACAGCTCTTGAGAAAAAGCAGTTTATTTCAATCAATAGCCTGACATGCCAAAAAGCTCTCTAGTCTAAAACTGAGAAAATCACACTCACCTACTGTGACAGCCACAAAACCTCTCATACACATCTGCCTAAAAGGAACACACTCATTCAGCATTCTGAAGCTGTTGGAGCGAGTCCAGAGGAGGGCCACAAAGATGATCCAAGGGCTGGGGCACTTCTGCTATGAGGACAGGCTGAGGGAGCTGGGGGTTTTCAGCCTGGAGAAGAGAAGTCTCAGGGGGGACCTTATAGCTGCCTTTCAACACCTGGAAGGGATCCTGCAGGAAGGCTGGAGAGGGACTTTTTGGTAAGGGTGTCCAGGAACAGGACAAGGGGAAATAATTTTAAACTGAGGGAGAGTAGATTTAGACTGGATCTTAGGAAGAAGTTCTGAAGTATGAGGGTGGTGAGACCCTGGAATAGGCTGCCTGTGGAAGCTGGGGATGCCTCCTCCCTGGGGGTGTTCAGAGTCAGGATGAATGAGGCCTTGAGCAGCAGAGTGTAGTTGAGAGGCATCGCTGACCATGGCGGGGAGGTTGGAGTAGATGATCTCTGAGGTGCCATCCAACCTAAACCATTCTATGAGATCCATGAAATGTCCTCCTTTATGGCTTGTACAAAACCATTAACCATCAGTGTCAACAAATAACCTGCTTGAGCAGTCTGCTGATGAATGCTTCTGGCAGTATGTTTAGGAAGAAAGCTCCAAGGAGACCTAATTGTGGCCCTCCAGTATCTGAAGGGTGCTACAAGAAAGCTGGGGAGGGACTTTTGAGGGTATGAGGGAGTGATGGGGCTGGGGGAATGGAACAAAACTAGAAATGGGTAGATTCAGATTGGATGTTAGGAAAGAAGTTCCTCCCCATGAGGGTAGTGAGCGACTGGCACAGGTTGCCAAGGGAGGTGGTGGAAGCCTCATCCCTGGAGGTTTTTGCAGCCAGGCTGGATGTGGCTGGTGAGCAACCTGCTGTAGTGTGAGGTGTCCCTGCCCATGGCAGGGGGTTGGAACCAGACAATCCTTGAGGTCCCTTCCAAGCCTGACAGTTCTGTGGTTCTAAGTTCCTCTCTCAGCTGCTCTGCACAGCAGGCTAATCCCCACACCTCTGACATTCAGCCAGTGAACAGACTAATCATAAATGCAAAACTCTCCAGCAGCTTCAGATGGCACTTGAGGTGATAGCTGCTTCCAGTCAGGCATGACTGCAAATCATCCACTAAAGCTCTTCAGCTTGCACAACACAACAGCAGCTGAACGATGATGATTTTCTTAGGTGCTCGAGTGAGACTTCCTTGGGTAAAAAAAAGCAAGCAAGAAAGGAAGGATAATCACTTTTTATTCTGTACTCTGCATTTCCTCTTTCTCCCTGTGGAGGTTTCTCCCCAGTGAAATTAAGGGGGTCAGCACTACGTGGCCACCTAATTTAATTTTGTTCAGGCTGTTCAGCAGGAGGCACAGAGGTTCCTCTACAGAACAGAAATTGCACAGAGAAAGCTCAGGGGGACAACACAGCACTTTCAGGGAAATTGTCTCAGTGTTAGCTGAGCTGCTGCTTTATTCCTCTGCACTTAGCAAGCCCTCACTTGAGGATGCTCTAAAATGGGCAGAGCAGGAGACTTGTGATCCTTCCTACTATACAATGTTTTTTGGCCAGTATCTGTTAGATTGAAAGAGGACTGGGGGGGGGGAAGGGGATGGGATGGGGAAGGAGAGAGGAAAAGGGAAAAAAAGGGAAAAAGGGAAAAGGAGAAGAAAAAGTGAAAAGGGAAAAGGGAAGGGAAAAGGAAAAGTCATAGAATCATAGAATTGTCAGGGTTGGAAGGGACCTCAAGGATCAGCCAGTTCCAACCCCCCTGCCATGGGCAGGGACACCTCACACTACAGCTCACAGCCACAACCAGCCTGGCTGCAAACACCTCCAGGGATGAGGCTTCCACCACCACCCTGGGCAACCTGTGCCAGGCTCTCACCACCCTCATGGGGAACAACTTCTTCCTGACATCCAGTCTGGATCTCCCCTCCTTTAGCTGGGATCTGTTCCCCCTAGAGCAAAGCAGAACTGTTGGCACAGGCTCACAGGATGTTAGGGGTTGGAAGGGACCGAAAGAGGTCATTAAGTCCAACCCCCTTGCCAGAGCAAGACCACAGAATCCAGCACAGGTCACACAGGAACACATCCAGACAGGGCTGGAAAGGCTCCAGAGAAGGAGACTCCACAACCTCTCTGGGCAGCCTGCTGCAGGGCTCTGGAACCCAGAGAGTAAAGAAGTTCTTCCTCGTGTTGAGGTGGAACCTCCTGTGCTGGAGTTTCCATCCATTGCCCCTTGTCCTATGCCAGGGCACAAGTGAGCAGAGCCTGTTCCTTCCTGACCCCCAGCCCTCAGCTATTGATAGACATTGATCAGATCCCCTCTCAGCCTTCTCCTCTCCAGACTAAACAGCCCCAGGGCTCTCAGCCTCTCCTCCCCAGGCAGTGCTGCAGTCCCTTCAGCATCCTTGTAGCCTTCCCTTGAACTATATCTCTGCCCCTCATTAACTGGAGAGCCCAGAACTGGATGCAAATATTCCAGGTGCGGCCTCACTAGGGCAGAATAGTTAAGAGATCATTCATGCCTGTCAGCCTGAGCTCAGCGCCAGGCAAGATCATGGAACAGGTCATCCTGAGTGCAATAACACAGCACTTACAGGATGGCCAAGGGATCAGGCCTAGCCAGCATGGATTTACGAAGGGCAGGTCCTGCCTGACCAACCTGATCTCCTTCTATGTTCAGGTGACTGCCTGGTGGATGTGGGGCAGGCTGTGGATGTGGTCTGCCTGGACCTCAGCAAGGCCTTTGACACCGTCCCCCATAGCAAACTCCTGGCCAAGCTGTCAGCCCATGGCTTGGACAGCAGCACTCTGAGCTGGGTTAGGAACTGGCTGGAGGCTGAGCCCAGAGAGTGGTGGTGAATGGTGCCACATCCAGCTGGCAGCCAGGCACCAGTGGTGTGCCCCAAGGATCAGTGCTGGGCCCTGTGCTCTTTAACATCTTTATTGATGATCTGGAGGAGGGCATTGAGTCTATCATCAGTAAGTTTGCAGATGACACCAAGCTGGGGGGCAGGAGTTGATCTGCTGGAGGGTAGAGAGGCTCTGCAGAGGGACCTCGACAGGCTGGACAGATGGGCAGAGTCCAAGGGCAGGAGATTGAACACATCCAAGTGCCAGGTTCTGCACATTGGCCACAACAACCCCATGCAGTGCTACAGGCTGGGGTCAGAGTGGCTGAGAGCAGCCAGGCAGAGAGGGACCTGGGGGTACTGGTTGATGGTAGGCTGAACATGAGCCAGCAGCGTGCCCAGGAGGCCAAGAGGGCCAATGGCATCCTGGCCTGCATCAGGAAGAGTGTGGCCAGCAGGAGCAGGGAGGTCATTCTGCCCCCATACACTGCACTGGTTAGGCCACACCTCGAGTCCTGTGTCCAGTTCTGGGCCCCTCAGTTTATGAAGGAGGTTGACTTGCTGGAACGAGTCCAGAGAAGAGCAACAAAGTTGGTGAGGGGTTTGGAGCACATCCCTGTGAGGAGAGGCTGAGGGAGCTGGGGTTGCTTAGCCTGGAAAGGAGGAGGCTCAGGGGTGACCTTATTGCTGTCTACAACTACCTGAAGGGAGGTTGTAGCCAGGCAGAGGTTGGTCTCTTCTCCCAGGCAGCCAGCACCAGAACAAGAGGACACAGTCTCAGGCTGCACCAGGGGAGGTTTAGGCTGGAGGTTAGGAAGAAGTTCTACACAGAGAGAGTGATTGCCCATTGGAATGGGCTGCCTGGGGAGGTGGTGGAGTCACCATCATTAGAGGTGTTCAGGAGGAGACTTGATGGGGTGCTTGGTGCCATGGGTTAGTTGTTTAGGTGGGTTGGATTGGTTGATGGGTTGGACACGATGATCTTGACAGTCTCTTCCAACCTGGTGTGGTCTATTCTATTCTATTCTACTCTATTCTATTTTTTAAAGTCATAATTCCTCTTAGCTCTAAGTTCCAACAACACTTCCATGGTACAAAATTACCTTCCCTACATCCCCCATAAATAATTGTGCTTGAGTCACAATGAGACCTCACTTTTCCTTCTTCGGACTCTTTGAGAACTGCTTTTGTTACGTCCTTTGAGGTAGCTCCAAGTGTAAAAAAAGCAATTAATTAAACAAAAAACAGCCAACCAAACACAAAACCCAGAACATTATTTAGTGGATCAGTTTGGTCTTTCAACTACAATCAAATACTGCTGGAAGTCACACAAATTCTACTGGATTTTAAGGGAGAAAGGCTCTTCTGAAGCACTTCCAGAACTCTACAGCATTCCTGCAATAGGAATATTTCTGTTCATCTGGTTGCTACAAAGCTGTGATAACCCTGACACCTCCATACACTGTCAGTCACAAATGCTTGGGATTCTCTGTGTCAGCTATAGAACAAGAATTCATAGAATCATAGAATCAATAAAGGTGGAAAAGACCTCAGAGATCATCAAGTCCAACCTATTAGCTAACACCTCCTGACACCTCAACCATGGCTCCAAGTGCCACATCCAATCCCCTCTTGAACATCTCCAGGGATGGTGACTCCACCACCTCCCTGGGCAGACCATTCCAGTGGCCAATCTCTCTTTCTGGGAAGAACTTTCTCCTCACCTCCAGCCTAAACCTCCCCTGGTGCAGCTTGAGACTGTGTCCTCTTGTTCTGGTGCTGGTTGCCTGGGAGAAGAGACCAACCCCCACCTGGCTACAACCTCCCTTCAGGGAGTTGGAGAGAGCAAGAAGGTCTCCCCTGAGCCTCCTCTTCTCCAGGCTAAGCAACCCCAGCTCCCTCAGCCTCTCCTCACAGGGCTGTGCTCCAGACCCCTCCCCAGCTTTGTTGCCCTTCTCTGGACACCTTCCAGCAGCTCAACATCTTTCCTGAACTGAGAAGCCCAGAACTGGACACAGGACTCAAGGTGTGGCCTAAGCAGTGCTGAGTACAGGGCAGAATGACCTCCCTGCTCCTGCTGGCCACGCTATTTCTGATCCAGACCCAGAATTCTGGTGCAGCATTAAAAGTCTCTGAAAGCTAAAATAACTTTTTGTTCTGCCATATGTGGGTGCATTGACTCCACATTTAATTTAAACCAGAAACACTTTTTACAGGTGCACAGGGAGAAGAAAGCAACAGTGCTGCCGCTGGGGAGAGAGCTGAAAGCAGCATGTGCAGGTAGAAAAGATCAAGCATGATTGATGGAAATCATGGGAATTCATTCAAACTCTCCCAAGCCTCTACTATGATCACTGCCTTTTAGCCAGACCACTCAAATAAGAGACAGAAAACATGACACAACATGGCTGGAGCTGGAGCTACTCCCCTAATGAGGACAGGATGAGAGAATTGGGGTTGTTCAGTCTGGAGAGGAGAAGGCTCCGAGGAGACCTCATTGTGGCCTTGCAGTATCTGAAGGGGGCTGCAAGAAAGCTGGGGAGGGACTTTTGAGGGTGTCAGGGAGTGACAGGACTTGGGGCAATGGATCCAAGCTAGAGGAGGAGAGATTTAGATTAGACATTAGGAAGAAGTTCTTGTCCATGAGGGTGGTAAGAGTCTGGCACAGGTTGCCCAGGGAGGTGGTGGAAGCCTCATCCCTGGAGGTGTTTGCAGCCAGGCTGGATGTGGCTGTGAGCAACCTGCTGTAGTGTGAGGTGTCCCTGCCCAAGGAACTGGATGGTCCTTAAGGTCCCTTCCAACACTAACAATTCTGTGATTCTGTGAAATGAGTGCAACAGGCAGGAGGAAGAGAAACAGAGGATGGCTGCTACTTGCTTCATGCCCAACTTCTATACAGTCATCACTGTCACACACAGTAGTGTGTTTTAATAAAGGTATTAAACCAGCAGCAAAAGACCATTATTTCCAATCATGAACAAACAGCATCTTCTCATTAATCAATGAAAAATGTGCCTTCTGCTAAAGATGTTTCAGAACACACACTGCTGGGTCTTACAAACCCTTTAACCTCCCCCAGTCCTGCAGCCAGTTCCAGAGCCAGCTGCTGATACATTATTGGTTTTGACAAAGTCATGGAAGCTTAGATTAAGCTTCTATTAAAACTTACAGTTTCTGACAGATTTGTCAGGTTTAATTCATGTCTGGCACAGTTGTATCAAATTATCCCAATTTGAGACTTTATGATCTGATTTCCATCAAGGGAGAACATATTATTTGGTAGCAAATGATTCAAACTACTGCAGAGCAGTTCAGAGAAGAAGCCATGCAAAGGAATTCACTCTCAGAGGCAAATATGTTTACTCCCCCAGAATGCCTTTCTCCACTTACATAGATTGCTGTGTAATGGGCATCCATTTTAGGTATTAGTATGAAGTTGAGCACCTGAATTTCCTTCTGTATTGGTAAGTCCATGACACAGACTTGCCTAAGTCAGAGATCTGGTTTCCCACCAATTCACAGAATCAAGAAGGTTGGAAAAGACCTCAGAGATCATCAAGTCCAACCTGTCACCCAGGACCTCGTAACTACTAAACCATGGCACCAAGTGCCACGTCCAATCCCCTCTTGAACACCTCCAGGGATGGTGACTCCACCACCTCCCTGGGCAGCACATTCCAAAGGGTAACAACTCTCTCTGTGAGGAACTTTCATTTGCTTCATTTGCAGTGCCCATATTAAGAATCATGCACAAACAAAATCATAGAATCATAGAATCAACCAGGTTGGAAAAGACCTCAGAGATCATCAAGTCCAACCTATTACCTAATACCTAACACCTCCTGACAACTAAACCATGGCTCCAAGTGCCACATCCAAGCATTTTCTGAAGACCTCCAGGGACAGTGACTCCACCACCTCCCTGGGCAGCACATCCCAATGGCCAATCTCTCTTGTGGGGAAGAACTTTCTCCTCACCTCCAGCCTAAACCTCCCCTGGCACAGCTTGAGACTGTGTCCTCTTGTTCTGGTGCTGGGTGCCTGGGAGAAGAGACCAACCCCCACCCGGCTACAACCTCCCTTCAGGGAGTTGTAGAGAGCAAGAAGGTCTCCCCTGAGCCTCCTCTTCTCCAGGCTAAGCAACCCCAGCTCCCTCAGCCTCTCCTCACAGGGCTGTGCTCCAGACCCCTCCCCAGCTTTGTTGCCCTTCTCTGTACATGTAACAAAAGTCTCTTCCTAAGAAATTGCCCAAAAGAAAACAGTACACCAAACCCAAAATGGTGTTAACCCAGGGCTAGGTGAGACTCACAGGATTGTCATGTTCTCTGTCTTCAGGATCCCCAAATTTTGTCCCTCAATTTCCCCCCATTTTTATTAGCCCCATCCCTGGAGGTGTTTGCAGCCAGGTTGGATGTGGCTGTGAGCAACCTGCTGTAGTGTGAGGTGTCCCTGCCCATGGCAGGGGGGTTGGAACTGGCTGATCCTTGAGCTCCCTTCCAACCCTGACAGTTCTGTGATTCTATGATTCTCAACACACATTTCTTGGTCAAACATCTCACTACACCTCAACACAAGAGAGATGTGGACCAATGATTGCATGGCCCTGCTCTGGCTGGAGGGTTGGACTCGATGATCTCTTTGGGTCCCCTGACATCCTGTGATCCTGTGATCAGTAGAGCTGGAATGAAGCAGGGACCTCCAGGGACCAATTGCAGTTTCCAAGTCTCCTCAAATAAAAAATAACATAGGAACCCTTGGAGCTCCACTATTAAAAGTAAAACCCTTCAAGGAAAAGCAGAGAACGCAGCAGCAGAGAAATCTGCCCCTGAATTGACCCAGCAGCAGCAAGCATCAGTCAGAGACTCAGTTCAGGACAGTGAGAAGTGAGGTCAGGCACAGGCCAGATCTGGAGATGCAGCTCCTGCAGGACTATCATCAGCTGCAGTTTTCTCCACCTTCCCCCCCCACCTTGTTGCACACTACAATACACACAAGTTCTGCCAAAATGATTACTCTGGGATTTTATGCTTGCTTCAGTAACTCTACTTGTGGAAGGTCACAGAATCATACAATCATAGACATGGTAGGGTAGCTCCTTGTGCTGGCATTGAGCATCACCCAGCAGAGCCTGGCTGCAGCCTCTGGGCACTCACCCTGCACATCCTTATCAACATGAATGAGGTCACCTCTCAGGCTCCTCCTCTCCAAGCTACAGAGCCCTCAGCTCCCTCAGGCTCTCCTCCTAAGGAAGATGTTCCACTCCCTTCATCACTTTTGTGGCTCTGTGCTGGACTCTTTCAAGCAGTTCCCTGAGGTCCTTCTTGAACTCAGGGGCCCAGAACCAGACACAATATTCCTGCTGCAGCCTCACCAGGGCAGAGTAGAAGGGGACAAGAGCCTCTCTTGCTCTACTAACCACAGCCCTTCCAATCCACCCCAGAACGGCCTTGGCCTTCTTGGCCACAAGAGCACATTGCTGGCTCATGGTCAACCTTCCACCCACCAGGACCCCCAGGTCCTTTTCCCCTTCACTGCTCTCCAGCAGCTCAGTCCCTAACCACTATTGGTAGATGGAGTTGCTCTTTCTCAGGTGTAGTTTGCACTGTTCCACTTCTCAAGCCTGTTGAGACCCTCTGGATGCCATCCCTGCCCTCAAGTGAGCCCACTGCACCACACAGCTTGGTGCCACCAGCAAACTTGCTGAGACTGCACTCAATGCCATTGTCCATGTTACTGACAAGGATGTTCAACAGCACCGGCCCCAGAACAGACCCCTGAGGAACTCCACTTGTCGCTGGCCTCCACCTGGACATGGAGCCATTGCTCACAACCACAGAATCACAGAATCACCAAGGTTGGAAGAGACCTCAAAGATCATCAAGTCCAACCTCTCACCCAAGACCTCATGACTAAACCATGAGACCAAGTGCAACATCCAATCCCTTCTTGAACACCTCCAGGGACAGGGACTCCACCACCTCCCTGGGCAGCACATCCCAATGGACAATCTCTCTTGCTGGGAAGAACTTTCTCCTCAACTCCAGCCTAAATTTCCCCTGGCACAGCTTGAAACTGTGTCCCCTTGTTCTAGTGCTGGGTGCCTGGGAGAAGAGACCAACCCCCACCTGGCTACAACCTCCCTTCAGGGAGTTGGAGAGAGCAATGAGGTCTCCCCTGAGCCTCCTCCTCTCCAGGCTAAGCAACCCCAGCTCCCTCAGCCTCTCCTCACAGGGCTGTGCTCCAGACCCCTCCCCAGCCTTGTTGCCCTTCTCTGGACACATTCAAGTGTCTCAATGTCCTTCTTAAACTGAGGGGCCCAGAACTGGACACAGGACTCGAGGTGTGGCCTAACCAGTGCTGAGTACAGGGCAGAATGACCTCCCTGCTCCTGCTGGCCACACTCTTCCTAATACAGGCCAGGATGCCATTGGCCTTCTTGGCTGCCTGGGCACACTGCAGGCTCATGTTCAGCCTACTGTCAACCAGCACCCCCAGGTCCCTCTCTGCCTGGCTGCTCTCCAGCCACTCTGACCCCAGCCTGTAGCACTGCATGGGGTTGTTGTGGCCAATGTGCAGAACCTGGCACTTGGATGTATTCAATCTCCTGCCCTTGGACTCTGCCCATCTGTCCAGCCTGGCAAGGTCCCTCTGCAGAGCCTCTCTACCCTCCAGCAGATCAACTCCTGCCCCCAGCTTAGTGTCATCAGCCAATTTACTGATGATGGACTCAATGCCCTCATCCAGATCATCAATAAAGATGTTAAAGAGCACAGGGCCCAGCACTGATCCTTGGGGCACACCACTGGTGTCTGGCTGCCAGCTGGCTGTGGCACCATTCACGACCAAGCTGTGTGAATCATTTGATGTCAGTGCTCATACATCAACATTCTGCAAAGGTAGTTCCACTAACTGAACATCGATGCCTGTGAAGGGTGACTGGCAACACCCCCGGCAGAGTTTGTATCTATATAAACTTATACATATATACACTTATATAGAACTTATATAGAACTTATATAAACAACTTAAATAAATGAACTTAATGTATATTTTCATTGATCTATCTGCCCCTCCTTCCTGAGGGCATATTCACAACAAAGTGCATGAAGGGAACATCCAGAAGAAAGCCATTATATGAAACAGCTGACTTTTGTTTCATTGTCATTCCATTTGTTACCTTTGATTCTGTGGCAATACCCCCAGCTCCCAGATCTGAAACCAAGGCAGCAAAATGCTGATTATTACCTTCTCTGCTCCTCTGGTTTTTTTTTAATCCCCCAAAGAGAACATCAGACAGGATATTAAAACACATTTCATCTCCAAATACCTAATTACCATATATTTAAGAGATGGAATGCAGGGGAAAAAAATACTAATAAAAAGGCTTGAAAGCAGAAGTGAATGGTGATATTGACTGTTCTGCAGGCTGCTCCCAGGCTCCCCCACCCATCACACAATCACTGAATTGTCAGGGTTGGAAGGGACCCTCAAGGATCAGCCAGTTCCAACCCCCCTGCCATGGGCAGGGACACCTCACACTACAGCAGGTTGCCCACAGCCAGCCTGGCTGCAAAAACCTCCAGGCATGAGGCTTCCACCACCTCCCTGGGCACTCTGCTCCTTAGGGACAGACACCTCAGGCTCCTGGGCCACAGGTACATTAAAAGCAAGCAGCCGTGGAATTCAGTCAGCATTTACTGAATGACTTCTGCAACTGAATTTAACTGATGGGACCACCCAAAACCCTGTTCCTATTCTGCACTCAGGCACTGCCCAGGAGCACTGAGGCTCCTGCTACTGTGAAGCTGGGACTCAACCCAACCATCACTCTCCTGGCTTTTTCTCTCAGTGACTCTTCAACCTTTGAATCACCAGCTGCACTGTGTCCCAGGTTCAGCAAGTGGCATGAAGAACAGCTCTCTCCTGGCAGTCTGGAGCACTGCTGGCAGGAGGAATGGGGCTGCTTCTCAGGTGATGGAGAATCATTGACTTGTGAGAGTTGGAAGGGACCTCAAGGATCATCCAGCTCCAATCCCCCTGCCACGGGCAGGGACACCTCACACTACAGCAGGTTGCTCACAGCCACATCCAGCCTGGCCTTCAAAATCTCCAGGGATGAGGCTTCCACCACCTCCCTGGGCAGCCTGTGTCTCAATTTAAGAAGGACATTGAGACACTTGAAGGTGTCCAGAGAAGGGCAACAAAGCTGGGGAGGGATCTGGAGCACAGCCCTGTGAGGAGGGGCTGAGGGAGCTGGGGTTGCTTAGCCTGGAGAAGAGGAAGCTCAGGGGAGACCTTCTTGCTCTCTGCAACTCCCTGAAGGGAGGTTGTAGCCAGGTGGGGGTTGGTCTCTTCTCCCAGGCAAGCAGCACCAGAACAAGAGGACACAGTCTCAAGCTGCAACAGGGGATGTTTAGGCTGGAGGTGAGGAGAAAGTTATTCACAGAAGGAGTTGTTAGCCATTGGGATGTGCTGCCCAGGGAGGTGGTGGAGTCCCCATCCCTGGAAGTGTTCAAGAGGGGATTGGACGTGGCACTTTGTGCCATGGTTTAGTTAGTCATGAGGTGTTGGGTGACAGGTTGGACTTGATGATCTCTGAGGTCTTTTCCAACCTTCTTGATTCTAAGATTCTATGATTAGATGGAAGTCTGAACCCTGGGTGCAGGCATCAGAGTTGATCAGCAGAATTTTGGAAAGCTTCAGACAGAGGCTGAGTGGAAAGCTTGAAGCTCCCTGCAACACGGGCTGCAGAGGGAGAGAAAGCCTTCCTGGAACATTTCTGTAGTCTGTCTGAGAGTCTGATAGCAAATGACATAACCTTCCTTTCATCAGCTAAGAGAAGTCAGCCACAATGAAAACATTTCCCCAGTGGGAGCTGTTTTGTGGAAACACATTGGAAGAAAATAAAAGATGCTCTCATGTACATTTATCCTTTACAATATCCTCTGTGTCCTGATTTGCTCAGTTCAGCCATCACAAGAATTATCTCTCTACTTTGCTACTTTGGCTCAAGTTTCTTGAAAAATATGAATTGTTTTTTCTCCATACAGCCCCACAGCCCTTCCAAACCAAGCAACAAACCCAGCCCTTCTGGCAAGTATCTGCATATAAAGGATCACAGAGGATCACAGGATGTTAGGGGTTGGAAGGGACCCCTGGAGATCTTCCAGTCCAACCCCCTGCCAGAGCAGGAGCATAGAATCCAGCACAGGTCACACAGGAATGCATCCAGACAGGGCTGGAAAGGCTCCAGAGAAGGAGACTCCACAACCTCTCTGGGCAGCCTGCTCCAGGGCTCTGCAATTCTTTACAGCAAAGAAGTTCTTCCTCATGTTGAGGTGGAACCTCCTGTGCTGGAGTTTCCATCCATTGCCCCTTGTCCTATCCCAGGGCACAAGTGAGCAGTGCCTGTCCCTTCCTTCCTGACCCCCAGCCCTCAGCTATTGATAGACATTGATCAGATCCCCTCTCAGTCTTCTCCTCTCCAGACTAAACAGCCCCAGGGCTCTCAGCCTCTCCTCCCCAGGCAGTGCTCCAGTCCCTTCAGCACCCTTGCAGCCCTCCCTTGGACTCTCTCCAGCAGATCCCTGCCCCTCTTGAACTGGGGAGCCCAGAACTGGTTGCAATATTCCAGGTGAGGTCTCACCAGGGCAGAGTAGAGGGGGAGGAGAACCTCCCTGGCTCTGCTGGACACACTCCTCTCAATGCAGCCCAGGATCCCATTGGCCTTCTTGGCCACCAGGGCACATTGCTGTCCCATGCAGAACTTGTTGTCCCCCAGCACTCCCAGGTCCTTCTCCTTGGGGCTGCTCTCCAGCAGATCACCTCCTGACCTGTGCTGCTGCAGTTTATTCTTCCTTCCTAGGTGCAGGACTCTGCACTTATCCTTGTTCAACCTCATCAGGTTCCTCTCTGCCCAGATCTCAGTCTGTCCAAGCCTTGCTGAATGGCAGCACAGCCTTCAGGTGTCTCAGCCAAGCCTCCCAGTTTGGTATCATCATCAGACTTGTTGAGCACACTCTGTCTCATCAATATCATTGATAAAGATGACAGGCTGAAATAGTTGGGGTGAAGAAGAGAAGGCTCCCTGGAGACCTCATTGTGGCTTTCCAGTACCTGCAGGGGGCTACAATGAAGCTGGGGAGGGACTTTTCAGGCTGTCCGGCAGTGATAGGATTAGGGAGAATGGATACAAGCTAGAGGAGGGGAGATTTAGATTAGATGTTGCTCCCCCTGCCCATGGCAGGGGGGTTGGAACTGGCTGATCCTTGAGGTCCCTTCCAACCCTGACAATTCTGTGATTCTATTCCATTTCAGAATTCCATATCAAAAAGAAACTGTATTTTTTTTTCATTATCCATATGGTTTGCTAAGGAACTGCAGCTTCTGTTCTCACATTACCTGCCCACTCACCCTTGAAGTCTCTCTGGCCAATTGAAGGGGGATAAAACCCTTCCAAATAATTAGGCTTCCACCAACGTAACAAAACTCAGATGCTGGGAAATGTCAGAAATGCCTCCACAGAGCAGAGGAGGAGCTGCAGCTCATTCAGCAGTGCTCTGCAGTGTCAAACTGCCAGGCAGTGTCATCAGGCGCTGTGCCCGCCACTTCTGCAACAAGGGACAGGTTTAGGATGGGGCTGGGGGAAGCTTTAGCTCCGCTCTGGAGAGGATGCTGGCAAGAACAAGCCCTCTGTCAAGTGGAGTCCCTCAGGGGTCAGTACTGGGACCAGAGCTGTTCAATATATCCATCTACCACCTGGATGAGGGCACAGAGAACACTGTCAGCAGGTTTGCTGATGGCACCAGGCTGGGTGGAGTGGCTGACACAGGAGGGTTGTGCTGCCATTCAGCCAGAGCTGGACAGGCTGAGAGCTGGGCAGGGAGAAACTGAATGAAATTCAACAAGGCAAGGGGAGAGTCTTGCACCTGGGAAAGAACAACCCCATGGAGCAGTACAGGTTGGGGACTGACCTGTTGGAGAGCACTGAAGGGGAAAAGGACCTGGGGGTACTGGTGGATAAAAGGTTGACCATGAATGAGGCAGCAATGTGCTCTTGTGGTCAGGAAGGCCAATGGCATCCTGGGGTGGATTAGAAGGGCTGTGGGTAGTAGGTCAAGAGAGGTTCTCCTCCCTCCTCTACTCTGCCCTGGTGAGGCCATATCTGGAATATTGTGTCCAGTTCTGGGCCACTCAGTTCAAGAAGGACCTCAGGGAACTGCTTGGAAGAGTCCAGCACAGAGCCACAAAAATGATGGAGTAGAACACTGAGACACTTGAATGTGTCCAGAAAAGGGCAATGAGGCTGGGGAGAGGCCTGGAGCACAGCCCTGTGAGAAGAGGCTGAGGGAGCTGAGGGCTCTGTAGCTTGGAGAGGAGGAGCCCGAGAAGTGACCTCATTCATGTTGATAAAGATGTGCAGGGTGAGTGCCCAGAGGCTGGAGCCAGGCTCTGCTGGGGGATGCCCAATGGCAGCACAAGGGGCAGTGGTGGAAGCTGAGGCAGAGGAAGTTCCATGGAAACAGGAGGAAGAATTATTTCCCTGTGAGGGTGACAGAACACTGGAACAGTGCATTAGCCAAGAGTAGACTGCATCACCAAAAGAGGAAGTCCATAATTCCTATCATAGAGATTGTGATCATCTTAAAATGCCATCTGGTGCTGAACAATGAGGTGGTGAGATTGAGACAAGCTCGGGTGTTTCCCCAGTGTTTCCAGCAGCTGGCAGAACAGAGCTCCCTGGATGTGTTCCTGTGCGATCTGCTCTAGGTGCTCCTGCTCTGGCAGGGGGCTTGGACTGGATGATCTCTTGAGGTCCCTTCCAGCCCCTGACACTCTGTGATTCTATGACTCTGTGAAATCACCCAGAAGCAAAGCCAAGATTTGTTTGATGGCAAGATGCATGTGCATGAACGATCTGAAGAAGGGATGAACCTTGAGCAGTGGAGAAGAGGGAAGCACACTTGATAGAATCACAGAATTGTCAGGGTTGGAATGGACCTCAAGGATCAGCCAGTGCCAACCCCCTGCCATGGGCAGGGACACCTCACACTACAGCAGGTTGCTCACAGCCACATCCAGCCTGGCTGCAAACACCTCCAGGCATGAGGCTTCCACCACCTCCCTGGGCAACCTGTGCCAGTCTCTCACCACCCTCATGGGGAACAACTTCTTCCTAACATCCAAAAGCCAGATGGAATTTGCAGGGCAAATATCTGTCTGCCTACAGAAATTTGATCTAGTGATCTCTAAGGCACCTGAGGCATACAAAAAAGTGAAATACAAGCTGTAAATGCACTTGGCCAGCAACTGAGTATATTCCCTTTGCTGGAAACAGTGGGACTGCACAAAGGAAAGAATCTTCATTTCACAAACAGCTTCCCTCTGTCTCTTTTCACCCAGCAGGTAAAACTGAAGTCCAAGGACTCCTCATGATCTTAAAGCTTTTGAAAATCACATGAAACTCCATGACTGGTCCTGGAAGAAAGGTCTATGGCACTTGGACTATTTCTCCTATGGTGCTGAGGAATTAGCAGAGAAGCTCTGTGCTCAGGATGGCACCAAGAAAAAAATCCCTCATTTCAGTCTGAACCAGAAAAAACTTTCCCAGCCAGGGTTGCTGTGCTGCAGCCTAATTCTCATCATCTTGCCAAGAGCCTTTCCCATCTGTTTTAGCAGATTTCATCACTCTGAAACTCCCAGGAGCCACTTGCAGTGGTCAAGGAACACTCGGATGACAGCAGCAACAGCAGATGGCACCACCAGGGTTCCACCATGGCTCTGCCCAGAGGTTCCCCAAGTGCCACCTCCCACCTTTGCCATCAGCACCAGCCCAATACCTGGCTCCTTCTGCCAAGACACTGCTTCCAAACCATGTGACCCCTTTCAAACTGAGTTTCTGAAACCATATTTGCAGTTAAAACAGCAATGCCATCAGCCATGCCCAGGGGGCCAAGAAGGCCAATGGCATCCTGGCCTGCATCAGTAACAATGTGGCCAGCAGGAGCAGGGAAGTCATTCTGCCCTGTGCTCAACATTGGTTAGGCCACACCTTGAGTCCTGTGTCCAGATCTGGGCCCCTCAGTTTAGGAAAGATGTTGAGATGTGGAAGGTGTCCAGAGAAGGGTAACAAAGCTGGGGAGGGGTCTGGAGCACAGCCCTGTGAGGAGAGGCTGAGGGAGCTGGGGTTGCTTAGCCTGGAGAAGAGGAGGCTCAGGGGAGACCTTCTTGCTGTCTACAACTACCTGAAGGGAGGTTGTAGCCAGGTGGGGGTTGGTCTCTTCTCCCAGGCAACCAGCACCAGAACAAGAGGACACAGTCTCAAGCTGTGCCAGGGGAGGTTTAGGCTGGAGGTGAGGAGAAAGTTCTTCCCAGGAAGAGAGATTGGCCATTGGGATGTGCTGCCCAGGGAGGTGGTGGAGTCACCATCCCTGGAGGTATTTAAAAAGAGCCAGGATGAGGCACTTGGTGCCATGGTTTAGTTGATGAGATGGTGTTGGGTGATAGGTTGGACTTGATGATCTCCAAGGTCTTTTCCAACCTGGTTAATTCTGTATTCTGTATCATGAAGGATATGGACATGCTGGATGGTGTCCAACCCTGGAAGGGTCACGAGGATGATCAGAGGGGTGGACCTCCTCTGCAATGAGGACAGACTGAGAGAGTTGGGGTTGTTCAGTGTGGAGGCTCCAAGGAGACCTCATTGTGGCCTTCCAGTATCTGGAGGGTGCTACAAGAAAGCTGGGGAGGGACTTTTGAGGGTGTCAGGGAGTGATAGGACTGGGGGGGATGAAGCAAAACTAGAAATGCGTAGATTGAGATTGACTGTTAGGAAGAAGTTGTTCCCCATGAGGGCGGTGAGAGACTGGCACAGGTTGCCCAGGGAGGTGGTGGAAATATCAAGTGGTCCAAATATCAAGTCAAAAAGAGAAAGTGTCTATTAAAGACAGTGAAACCTCACATTACAATGACTGAGCTTATTATTTGTAAGTGAACAATGAAGCAACAGCAACACTCAGAAAGCTGTTTTCACCCCTGCACTCAAGAGGAGCAGCAGGGTAAGTTTCCAAGTGACTACCTCTCTTCTGAAGGAATTCTGTTCTTTAATCAGCACCTCAGTAAAGAGCAAATTAACTCCATTAACCACAGTTTGATGAGGCACCATTAACTCCAAGAGATTCTTAAGAAAGCTGGTTATTTCCCCCACTTTCCATTAAAATGTGTCCCCATACACACAGATCACATGACAAATGTGCTGGAAAACCCTAGTGCTGTAGTTAAGAGGGAGACTAATTATTGATATAAAAGCCACATGCTCATTGAGGAGACACAGCCCAAACTTCACAGTCCATGGAGCATGACAGCATTCATTTGCACATGCAGGCAATAAAATCTCAGCTCTTGCCTGAGCTCAAACTGGCACAGGGCCACCTGCCAACAAAACAAAGCAGAACTGAAAATGCTATGTAAAAGGCTATGAAACAGGAGCCAGCAGTGTGCCCAGGTGGCCAACAATAGCATCCTGGCTTGGAGGAGAAGCAGGGTGGCCAGTGGGGAAAGGGAGGCGATGATCATCCCCCTGTGCTCAGCACTGCTGAGGCCACACCTCAACTCCTGTGTTCAGTTCTGGGCCCCTCACTGCATGAGGGACATTGAGGTGCTGGAGTGTGCCCAGGGAAGGGCAGCAAGGCTGGAGAAGGGCCTGGAGCACCTGGCCTGTGAGAAGCATCTGAGGGAGCTGGGATTGGTAAATCTGGAGAAGAGGAGGCTGAGGGGAGGCCTCATTGCTCTCCACAGCTCCCTGGAGGAAGGTTGAGCAAGGAGGGGGCAGGCTCTGTTCCTTGGTGTCAAGCAACAGGAGCAGAGGAAATGGCTCCAAGCTGCACCAGGGGAGGTTCAGGCTGGATGCTAGGAAATATTTCCTCATAGGGAGGGTTCTCCAACACTGGAATGCTCTGCCCAGGGCAGTGCTGGAGTCACCATCTCTGGAGGTGTTTAAGCAGCCTGTGGAGCTGAGGCTTAGGGACATGGTTGACCCTAAACTGGCTTGAAGGATTGGACTGGATGAGCTTTGAGGTCTCTTCCAACCAGATGTTTTCTGTGATTCTGTGATCCTACATAGGTCAAGCATTGGAATGCTCTGCCCAGGGCAGTGGTGGAATCACCATCTCTGGAGGTGTTTAAGCAGCCTATGGAGCTGGTGCTTAGGGACATGGTTTAGCACTGACCCTAAACTGGGTTGAAAGTTGGACAGGATGAGCTTTGAGGTCTCTTCCAACCAGATGCTTTCTGTGATTCTGTAAACAGATAACTCAAATTCATGGACAATAATGAAAGGTTTGACACCAAAAGCAAAACGTGTAACAGAAACTGGAAGACAGTGAAACAGCATAACTTAAACAAAGGAAAACAAACCTTCACTGTCAGATCATTCTCTGACCATGACTAAACCTCAAATTTGAAGCCTTGATATTTTTCCTCTTGGAAGTATGGGCCTCAGCCACATCTTTACACCTTGACCTTACAGTATCACAGTATCACCAAGGCTGGAAGAGACCTCAAAGATCATCAAGTCCAACCTGTCACCACAGACCTCATGACTAGTCCATGGCACCAAGTGCCACATCCAATCCCCTCTTGAACACCTCCAGGGATGGGGACTCCACCACCTCCCTGGGCAGCACATTCCAATGGCCAATGACTCGCTCGGTGAAGAACTTTCTCCTCACCTCAAGTCTAAACCTCCCCTGGCACAGCTTGAGACTGTGTCCTCTTGTTCTGGTGCTGGCTGCCTGGCAGAAGAGACCAACCCCCACCTGGCTACAACCTCCCTTCAGGGAGTTGGAGAGAGCAAGAAGGTCTCCCCTGAGCCTCCTCTTCTCCAGGCTAAGCAACCCCAGCTCCCTCAGCCTCTTCTCACAGGGCTGTGCTCAAGGCCTCTCCCCAGCCTCGTTGCCCTTCTCTGGACACCTTCAAGTGCCTCAATGTCCTTCTTAAATGGGGGAGCCCAGAACTGGACACAGGACTCAAGGTGTGGCCTAACCAATGCAGAGTACAGGACACAATGACTTCCCTGCTCCTGCTGGCCACACTATTCCTAATGCAGGCCAGGATGCCATTGGCCTTCTTGGCCACCTGGGCACACTGCTGGCTCATGTTTAGGCAGCTGTCAATCAGCATCCCCAGGTGCCTTTCTGCCTGGCTGCTCTCCAGCCACTCTGACCCCAGCCTGTACCTCTTCATGGGGTTGTTGTGGCCAAAGTGCAGCACCTGGCACTTGGACTTGTTGAATGCCATCCTGTTGGACACTGCCCATCTGTGCAGTCTGTCAAGGTCCCTCTGCAGAACCTTTCTACCCTCTAACTGACCAACATCTGCTCCCAGCTTGGTGTCATCTGCAAATTTGCTGATGACTGACTCAATCCCCTCAACCAGATCATCAATGAAGATATTAAAGAGGCTGGGGCCCAGCACTGATCCCTGGGGCACATCACTGGTGCCTGGCTGCCAGCTGGCTGTGGCACCATTCACCAAACCTTACCTTACCTTAAATGTGAAACAATTTACAGGATTAGCCTGTGATAAAATACATTTTCAATCCATTACATAAGGGCACAAACCTAATTGCTGACAGCCACCATACTCAGCTAATAGATGCCTTTTCATTCTCCCAACCTAATATGCTGGCTGGCTGCAGGTGATCTGCTCCAATGTGCCATGCTAAAGAGCCAAGATTTTAATTCCTGTGTCATTGCCACATCTGTGCTAGAGAATTTGGCTGCCAGAAGAAACCAAGCTCAGGAAGTGGGTTTGCAGCACGGCAGAAGCAGGAAGGAAAGCCATGGAACTGCATGGGAGAGGACAGGGATTATAAATGCAGTGATAGTAGGGGAAGAGAAACAGGGTGGATGCAGTGCTCCTTCTTCCCCTGGGGTACAAGATGAAAAAGAGAGCAAGAGGACATGGAAAGGATGCTAAGAACGAGTACAATGAGGCAGGAGTGACAGGAAAAGGAGACAGGGAGAAATGGTGCTGGTTACAAAGGGCTGCCTGGCATGCCACAGAATCAACCAGGTTGGAAAAGACCTCAGAGATCAGCAAGTCCAACCTGTTACCTAATACCTAACACCTTCTGACAACTAAACCATGGCTCCAAGTGCCACATCCAGTCTCTTTTTGAACACCTCCAGGGATGGTGACTCCACCACCTCCCTGGGCAGCACATTCCAGTGGCCAATCTCTCTTGCTGGGAAGAACTTTCTCCTCACCTCCAGCCTAAACCTCCCCTGGCACAGGTTGAGACTGTGTCCTCTTGTTCTGCTGCTGGTTGCCTGGGGGAAGAGACCAACCCCCACCTGGCTACAACCTTCTTTCAGGTAGTTGTAGCAAGCAAGAAGGTCTCCCCTGAGCCTCCTCTTCTCCAGGCTTCCTCCTCCCAAGGACATTCAGATTCCTCTCTAACAGAACAGTAGAAATTTAATCTTCATTAGGAAGCAACAGGATTGCACAGCTGTGATCAGTGCTTAGAGCCAGAGCTCAGGAAAACTCATATGACAGCACAGGCAAATTCTTCCACACCCCTGAGAGGATTCCCTGCACTGCAGAGCATAATTCAGAGCACTCATGGCATTTTTAGCCCTTTTACTCTGAAAGAGAAGCACCGAGCTGCAACAGGTCCAAGGGGCTGGCAGGGTATGCTCCAGAGCACAACCACTTCAGAGTACAGCTGGGGAAAATGGAAGCCACAGCCTTTTGCTACAAGACTCAATGAGAGATGGCAGTGCTCAGTCTGGAGCTTTCACATTCTGAAGTACACAGCACAGCTGCCTGATTCTTCAAAACTCCACAGACCTCAGGATGCTCCTTTCTAAAATTCAATTGATCTTCAAATCCCTGCAGACAACTCTCAAACAGTGGAATCCTGGCTGGCTCTCAGAGTCAACACTTTGAATTCTCTACATCCTGTCCAGCTTGTAATATTAAAGCAGAAAACTCCTTTGTCATTAAGTGGCACAAAGTCTTTTACCTGAGGAAGCAGCTCTGCCAGATGCAGGTCCCTCTAAAACTTGTCCATCTTATGAACAACAAAGAACCATTTCACAGAGCAGCTTTTAGCACAACAAAAAATACCATTGGATCCCTGGCTGACAATTACAGAATCACAGAATTGTCAGGGTTGGAAGGGACCTCAAGGATCAGCCAGTTCCAGGCCCCCTGCCATGGGCAGGGACACCTCACACTACAGCAGGTTGCTCACAGCCACAGCCAGCCTGGCTGCAAAAACCTCCAGGGATGAGGCTTCCACCACCTCCCTGGGCAACCTGTGCCAGCCTCTCACCACCCTCATGGGGAAGAACTTCTTCCTGACATCCAATCTGAATCTACCCATTTCTAGTTTTGTTCCATTCCCCCCAGTCCTATCACTCCCTGACTCCCTAAAATGTCCCTCCCCAGATTTCTTGTAGCCCACTTCAGATACTGGAAGGCCACAATGAGGTCTCCTGGGACCTTTCTCTTCTCCAGCCTGAACAGCCCCAACTCCCTCAGCAGAGCAGCTCCAGCCCTCTGCTCATCCTCATGGCCCTTCTCTGGACACCTTCAGCACCTCCAGATCCTCCCTGTAATAGAGGCTCCAGAACTGGACACAGTGCTCCAGGTGGGGTCTCCACAGATCAGAGCAGAGGGGAAGAATCCCCTCCCTCAACCTGCTGGCCACACTTCTCTTGATGCAGCCCAGGATGTGGAGACAGCGTCTCTCCTTGGCTTGGCAGCTTTCTGACAAAGGTAGCCTTTGAATCACAGAATGCCTTAGGTTGGAAGGGACCCTAGAGATCATCTAAGAGATCATTTGTGTCCAGGGAAGGGCCACGAGGATGAGCAGAGGGCTGGAGCTCCTCTGCTATGGTGCTGAGAGAGCTGGCAGATGTGCTAGCTAGGCCACTCTCCATCATTTTCCTCCAGTCCTGGCTCACAGGTGAGGTCCCAGATGACTGGAAGCTGGCCAACGTGGTCCCCATCCACAAGAAGGGTCGGATGGAGGAACCTGGAAACTCCAGGCCTGGCAGCCTGACCTCAGTGCCAGGGAAAGTGATGGAGCAGATTATCCTGGCAGCAATAACTGCGCACCTGAAGGATGGCCAAGGGCTCAGGTCCAGCCAACATGGATTCAGGAAGGGCAGATCCTGCCTCTCCAACCTGATCTCTTTCTATGATCAGGTGACTGCCTGGTGGATGTGGGGAGGCCTGTGGATGTGGTCTGCCTGGACTTCAGCAAGGCCTTTGACACCGTCCCCCACAGCAAACTGCTGACTAAGCTGTCAGCCCGTGGCTCGGACCATTACACTCTGTGCTGGGTTAGGAACTGGCTGGAGGGCCGGGCCCAGAGAGTGGTGGTGAACGGTGCCACATCCAGCTGGAGGCCAGTCACCAGTGGTGTCCCCCAGGGATCAGTGCTGGGCCCTGTCCTCTTCAACATATTCATTGATGATCTGGATGAGGGGGTAGAGTCAGTCATCAGCAAGTTTGCAGATGACACAAAGTTAGGGGCAGATGTTAGTCAGTCAGAGGGTAGAAAGGCTCTGCAGAGGGACCTCGACCGACTGGACAGATGGGCAGAGTCCAATGGGATGGCATTCAACAAGTCCAAGTGCCGAGTGCTGCACTTTGGCTACAGCAATCCCATGCAGAGCTATAGGCTGGGGTCGGAGTGGCTGAGAGCTCCCAAACAGAGAGGGACCTGGGGGTGCTGATCGACAGCCACCTGAATATGAGCCAGCAGTGTGCCCAGGTGGCCAGGAGGGCCAATGGCATCCTGGCCTGCATTAGGAACAGTGTGGCCAGCAGGAGCAGGGAGGTCAATGTGCCCCTGTACTCTGCTTTGGTTAGGCCGCACCTTGAGTCCTGTGTCCAGTTCTGGGCTCCTCAGTTTAAGAAGGACATCGAAACACTTGAAGGTGTCCAGAGAAGGGCAACAAGGCTGGGGAGAGGCCTTGAGCACAGCCCTGTGAGGAGAGGCTGAGGGAGCTGGGGTTGCTTAGCCTGGAGAAGAGGAGGCTCAGGGGTGACCTCATTGCCCTCTACAACTCCCTGAAGGGAGGTTGTAGCCAGGAAGGGGTTGGCCTCTTCTCCCAGGCAACCAGCACCAGAACAAGGGGACACAGTCTCAAGCTGCGCCAGGGGAGGTTTAGACTCGAGGTGAGGAGGAAGTTCTTCACCGAGCGAGTCATTCGGCATTGGAATGTGCTGCCCAGGGAGGTGATTGAGTCATCGACCCTGGAGGCGTTCAAGAGGAGATTGGACGTGGCACTTGGTGCCATGGTCTAGTCATGGGGTCTGTGTTGATAGGTTGGACTTGATGATCCTCGAGGTCCTTTCCAACCTAAGTGATACTGTGATACTGTGACAGACTGAGAGAGTTGGGGTTGTTCAGTCTGGAGAGGAGAAGATTGGATGTTAGGAAGAAGTTGTTTCCCATGAGGGTGGTGAGAGCCTGGCACAGGTTGCCCAGGGAGGTGGGGGAAGCCTCAGCCCTGGAGGTTTTGAAGGCCAGGCTGGATGTGGCTGTGAGCAACCTGCTGTAGTGTGAGGTGTCCCTGCCCGTGGCAGAGAGGTTGGAGTTAGGTGATCCTTGAGGTCCCTTCCAATCCTAACAATTCTATGATCTTCACCAACCTCCCCACCATGGGCAGGGATGACTCTTAGCTAGACTCAGCTGCTCAAGACTTCATCCAACCTTGCCTTGAACACCCCCCAGGGAGGAGCTCTCCCCAAGCACCCTGGGCAACCTATTCCAGAGCCCCACCCCCTTGAAGTACTTTTTCCTAACACCTAGTCTAAACCTACTTTCTCTCAGCTTCAAACCATTCCCTCTTGCCCTACTCCTAGACACCCTTAGGAAAAGTCCTTCTCCAGCCTTCCTGTAGGATCCCTTCAGGTACTGGAAGGCAGCCATGCTTACACAGCACACCTCTGCAAATAGAATCATAGCATGTTAGGGTTTGGAAGGGATCTGGAAGGATCGTCCAATGCCCCCCCCCCCCAATACCAACTATGCTGCAGCCATGCCTCACAGGACAGGGCTCTACCTCCACAGCAGCTCAGGAGTAAAATCACACTGGAAGGAAAAGGAGGAAGAGATTTCCCTCTTCAGGTGAAAGGATTATTGTGAAAATGACACAAGCAGCAAAAAGCTAATAACATTGCCATGTTTTTATTGCTCTTTTCTTTTGAAGGCAGATTCTCTCTTCACTGAAGCCCTGAGTCACTGCATCAAGAGTGCAGCAGAGTCCCATTGGCAGCATCACAGAAGACAGCTTGGGGCTGGAAACATGCTGCCTGCTGGTCCTGCAGTGTTGCCATGACTGCAAGAGGAGAAAAGCCTCATGGGGACCAAGGAGGGAATCTCCTCTGTCTGTCCAAGAGCACATCACAGCCATAAATCCCTCCTTCTGTCCCACACCATATCCACTTCATAGCAGTGCTGACCACGGAGGCAGCTGGGGAACAAACGCAGGGATGCTGGGATGTTCCAGCTGTTCCCATAGCCACAACTGCCACACCAGGGAGGGAACTACTAGGGCAGAACTAGGGTGATTTTTCCCCTTCACTCTGCTTTCATGGGACTCCATCAGGAGTACTGCTTTCAATTCTGGTGCCCCCAGCATAAGAGGGACTATCAGACTGCTGGAGTGGATCCAGAAGAGGCCAGGAAGATGCTCAGAGGGCTGGAGAATCTCCCATACAAACACAGGCTGCCAGAGCTGGGGTTGTTCAGCCTGGAGAAGAGAAGGCTCCAGGGAGAATTTACAGAGACCTTCCAGTACCTGAGAGGGGACTACAAGGAAGCCAAGAAGGGACCTTTTCATAGAATCATAGAATCAATAAGGTTGGAAAAGACCTCAGAGATCACTGAGTCCAACATGTCACCCAACACCTCATGACTAACTAAACCATGGCTCCAAGTGCCACATCCAATCCCCTCTTGAACACCTCAAGGGATGGTGACTCCACCACCTCCCTGGGCAGCACATTCCAATGGCAAATCTCTCCTTCTGTGAAAAACATCTTTCTAAGATCAAACCTAAACTTTCCCCTGCACAGCTTGAGACTGTGTCCTCTTGTTCTGGTGCCGGGTGTCTGGGAGAAGAGACCAACCCCCACCTGGCTACAACCTCCCTCAGCTTCCACCACTGCCCCTTGTGCTGGCATTGGGCAGCACCAAAGAGCCTGGCTGCAGCCTCTGGGCACTCACCCTGCACATCTTTATCAACACCAATGAGGTCACCTCTCAGTCTCCTCCAATCTAGAGAGCCCTCAGCTCCCTCAGGCTCTCCTCCTCCCACCTGGCTACAACCTCCCTTCAGGGAGTTGCAGAGAGTAAGAAGGTCTTCCCTGAGCTGTTTCTTCTCCAGGCTAAGTAGCCCCAGCTCCCTCAGCCTCTCCTCACAGGGCTGTGCTCCAGACCCCTCCCCAGCTTTGTTGCCCTTCTCTGGACACCTTCCAGCATCTCAACATCTTTCCTAAACTGAGGGGCCCAGAACTGGACACAGGACTCAAGGTGTGGCCTAACCAGTGCAGTGTAACAGGGGCAGAATGACCTCCCTGCTCCTGCTGGCCACACTCTTCCTGATGCAGGCCAGGATGCCATTAGCCCTCTTGGCCACCTGGGCACACTGCTGGCTCATGTTCAGCCTACTATCAACCAGCACCCCCAGGTCCCTCTCTGCCTGGCTGCTCTCAGCCACTCTGGCCCCAGCCTGTAGCACTGCATGGGGTTGTTGTGGCCAATGTGCAGAACCTGGCACTTGGATGTGTTCAATCTCCTGCCCTTGGACTCTGCCCATCTGCCCAGCCTGTCGAGGTCCCTCTGCAGAGCCTCTCTACCCTCCAGCAGATCAACTCCTGCCCCCAGCTTGGTGTCATCTGCATACTTACTGATGATGGACTCAATGCCCTCATCCAGATCATCAATAAAGACATTGAACAGGATGGGGCCCAGCACTGATCCCTGGGGCACACCACTGGTGCCTGGCTGCCAGCTGGCTGTGGCACCATTCACCACCACTCTCTGGGCTCAGCCCTCCAGCCAGTTCCTATCCCAATGCAGTGTGCTCCCGTCCAAGCCATGGGCTGACAGCTTGGCCAGGAAAATCTGCACCACATTGAAAGCCACAAAGAGGGACAGGGAAACTCCAGTGCTGGAAGTGTTGTGTATGAAATGAGCAATATGCCACCAAGGAAGGAAAAAAAATCAAATCAATTGAAGCAAATTCAGCACTTCCACAATTATTATAGCACAGTAACTGTCGTGCTGAAGGATGAAGCTTGGTGATTTCAAGGGTTTCTATGCAGCACCACTTCTCTGCCTGCTTGAAATGTGGCATTTTGAAACAGCAGCAGCAGCAGCCAGGCAAATCAATCATAGAATCAACAAGGTTGGGAAAGTCCTCAGAGATCATCAAGTCCAACCCACTGCCTAAGACCTAACACCTCCTGACAATTAAAGCATGGCTCCAGGAGCCACATCCAATCCTGACTGAGGGAGCTGGGGCTGTTCAGTCTGGAGAAGGGATGGCTTAGGTGTAGCTGATCCTGCTCTGGCATGGATGATCCTGCTCTGGTTGGATGATCTTTAGAGGTCCCTTCCAGCCCCTGAAATTCTGTGATTTTCCTGAAGTAGCTAAAAATGTTAAGAGATCTTGCCAGCTAACGAGGAACCAAGCAAAGCACAGAAGTCTTTAAAGTTTATCTACAACAACCTTCAGCAGTAAGCATCAGAGAATCACAGAAGGTCAGGGGTTGGAATGGACCTTGAAAAATCATCCAGTCCAACCCCCCTGCCAGAGCAGGAGCACCTAGAGCAGATCACACAGGAACACATCCAGGCAGGTTTTGAGTATCTCCAGAGAGGGAGACTCCACAACCCCCCTGGGCAGCCTCTTCCAGGGCTCTGTCAACCTCATGAAAAAAACTTCTTGTTCCATGTTTCCATGGAACTTCCTCTGCCTCAGCTTCCACCACTGCCCCTTGTGCTGGCATTGGGCATCCCCCAGCAGAGCCTGGCTCCAGCCTCTGGGCACTCACCCTGCACATCTTTATCAACAGCAATGAGGTCACCTCTCAGGCTCCTCCTCTCCAAGCTACAGAGCCCTCAGCTCCCTCAGCCTCTCCTCAGGAAGATCTTCCACTGCCTTCATCATTTTTGTGGCTCTGTGCTGGACTCTTCCAAGCAGTTCCCTGAGGTCCTTCTTGAACAGAGTGGCCTAGAACTGGACACAAGATTCCAGATATGGCCTCCCCAGGGCAGAGCAGAGAGGGAGGAGAACCTCTCTCAACCTAATACCCACCAGCCCTTCCAATCCACCCCGGAATGGCACTGAGCACAACTTCCACTACTGCTGCTCAGTCCATGAAGGGCAGCAGACAAGCAGAGGATTCAAAGTTCAGCATGTTACACTATTAACAAAATGAAATATTTAAACAAACACTTCAGTGTCATGAATAATATATAGGTCCCAGCCAGTGCTGCAGAATGAATCATCCTTACAGAACAAAATGAGAAGAGCTTTTTTCCCCTGAATCTGTAATTTTGTAAGAGAATAAAATGAATGCTGGAGTGCAGAGGTATCATAGTATCATTCAGGGTTGGAAGGGACCACAAGGATCAGCTAGTTCCAACCCTCCTGCCATGGGCAGGGACACCCCACACTAGATCAGCCTGGCCAGAGCCTCAGCCAGCCTGGCCTTAAACACCTCCAGGAATGGTGCCCCAACCACCTCCCTGGACAACCCATTCCAGGGCTTCACCACTCTCATGGGGAAGAACTTCCTCCTCCCCTCCAGCCTGAATCTCCCCCCCTCCAGCTTCATTCCATTCCCCCTAGTCCTATCACTATCTGAGAGCTTGAACAGTCCCTCCCCAGCCTTCCTGTAGCCCCCTGCAGATACTGGAAGGCCACAACTAGGTCACCTCAGAGCCTTCTCTTCTCCAGACTGAGCAGCCCCAACTCCTTCAGTCTGTCCTGAGGTACTGAGCCTGGATTATTTTTTCCCAAGCTGGTATGACCTTAATGTTCACAAGAGATATGGAGCTCATCTCACTCAAGTCTTGATTACAGGGAAATAAATACATCTTTGGAGTCCTGTAGGCCACAAGTTCTACAGATGCCACACACTGCAAAACTACTTCAGCATTGGTTTAGAGAGCTGTGGTGGGTTGAAATTTCCACCCCCCCTCCCCAACATTCACTTTGCCAGCCCAGCTGGAAGCAAATGGAAGCTGTATTTACAGCCAAAACTACACTCTACAATGGGATGCAATGAATAGGTACAAAATCTACAGGATTTACAATGTTTACAGGGATTGAGAATTAATAAACAGCTCAAGAACCTCCCTGGTCAAAGGCCTGTGGTAGCAGGGGGCTTGAACAAGATGATCTTCAGAGGTCCCTTCCAACCCCTACTAAGGGCAACAAAGCTGGGGAGGGGTCTGGAGCACAGCCTTATGAGGAGAGGCTGAGGGAGCTGGGGTTGCTTAGCCTGGAGAAGAGGAGGCTCAGGGGAGACCTTCTTGCTCTCTACAACTCATACCATGGGTTAGTTGTTTAGGTGGGTTGGATTGGTTGATAGGTTGGACATGATGATCTTGAAGGTCTCTTCCAGCCTGGTCTGGTCTGGTCTATTCCATTCCATTCCATTCCATTCCATTCCATTCCATTCCATTCCATTCCATTCCATTCTACTCTAATTCTGTTCTGTTCTACTCTAATTCTGTTCTGTTCTGTTCTATTCTGGTCTATTCTATTCTATTCTGGTCTATTCTATTCTATTCTGGTCTATTCTATTCTATTCTTATTCCTATTCTATTCTATTCTAACTACCTGAAGGGAGGTTGTAGCTAGGTGGGCGTTGGTCTCTTCCCCCAGGCAACCAGCACCAGAACAAGAGGACACAGTCTCAAGCTGTGCCGGGGGAAGTTTAGGCTGGAGGCGAGGAGAAAGTTCTTCCCAGCAAGAGAGACTGGCCATTGGAATGTGCTGCCCAGGGAGGTGGTGGAGTCACCATCCCTGGAGGTGCTCAAGAGGGGACTGGACGTGGCACTTGGAGTCATGAGGAGTTGGGTGACAGATTGGACTCGATGATCTCTGAGGTCTTTTCCAACCTTATTGATTCTATGATTCTATTCTGTTATTCTGTGATTCTGATGACCTACAAATCTCCTATGAGAGCCAATTATCCTTTGTGCACATTGACTTCTCTTAAGAACAACTGTGCTGGAAAACACCATTAGGAAGGCAGGCTAGAGCAGTGCTGCTTTCCACCAGCTCCTACAAACCAGCCCCACCTGGTGTATAGGAACTGGGGAAAAAAAAGGACAGCAGAGTTGAGAGAGAGACTGTTAGGGGGAAATATAGACATGAGAAGCAGAGTGGCAAGCTGCAGCCTTCTCACATGGACATGCTTTGTCCCCAAGGCTACAGATTACACAATGTTTCAAAACCCCAAAGCAAATCAAAGCAAGCTGTTCTGCACCACTGCACTCACTCACACTCCCAATGACAAGTTCCTGGGGAGGACAGCTCACATGTGCTGAGCCCCACAGGGCTGCCAGCAACAGGACACAGTCCCATGCCTGCCGTGCTGCTGCCTCGGGAGGGACGCCACCAGACACAGAGGGTGGGCAGGGGGGCACTCAAAGCAAGAGAAGGGGCAGCCATGGAGCACAGCAGGATGACTTTGCCATTTAGAACTATTTCATATGATTAGAGGGCTGGAGCACCTCTCCTATGAGGACAGGATGGGAAAGCTGGGGTTGGTCAGTTTAGAGAAGGCTCTCAGGAGACCTAAAACAACCTGAAGGGAGGCTGTAGCCAGGTGGGGGTTGGTCTCTTCTCCCAGGCAACCAGCACCAGAACAAGAGGACACAGTCTCAGGCTGTGCAGGGGGAGGTTTAGGCTGGAGGTGAGGAATAAGTTCTTCCCAGAAAGAGAGATTGGCCATTGGAATGTGCTGCCCAGGGAAGGGGTGGAGTCACCATCCCTGGAGGTGTTTAGGAAGAGCCTGGATGAGGCACTTGGTGCCATGGTTTAGTTGATGAGATGGTGTTGGGTGATAGGTTGGACTTGATGATCTCTGAGGTCTTTTCCAACCTTTATGATTCTATGATGATCTCAAAGGTCTTTTCCAACCTGGTCTGGTCTATTCTATTCTATGCTGCACTATGCTGTTCTTCCAGTATCTGAAGGGGGCTACAAGAAAGCTGGGGAGGGACTTTTGAGGGTGTCAGAGCGATAGGGCTGGGGGAAATGGATCTAACCTAGAAAAGAGTACATTCAGATTGGATGTCAGGAAGAAGTTGTTCCCCATGAGGGTGGTGAGAGCCTGGCACAGGTTGCCCAGGGAGGTGGTGGAAGCCTCATCCCTGGAGGTTTTTGCAGCCAGGCTGGATGTGGCTGTGAGCAACCTGCTGTAGTGTGAGGTGTCCCTGCCTGTGGCAGGGGGATTGGAACTGGGAGGTCTAACCCTAACAATTCAATTATTCTCTATCTACTGACTTCTATTTCACATTTTACTGCAACTAAAGGCCAGGCACAAGTATATTTTGGTGGTGTTTTTTTTTTCCCTGTGGTTAAGTCAAACATCTCATCAAACAGCTTCGAGTATTTTACATTAAATCCATTAAATTGCACTGCTGCAAATGATGAGGTTATATCTGCCCTGAAGCAACCATTACCAAAAAAAAGAAAAAGAGGGGGGTGGAAAAAAAAGTCTCTTTTAGGTCAAGTGGAAATAGATGAGTCATTAAGGCAGGGTAAAATCATTTATGGCCTGGAGATGAATCTCCTCTGCTGTCTGAATAAAACTGACAGTTGGGTTCCACGCTACAGACTCAACAAACAAAAGCTAATTAATTTAGGGCAGTGATTCTTTTAATGCTTTTGGCAACATCCTAAACCAGCACATGCAAATGTAAGTGTTTGTGAGGTTCCAAAACCTGAGAAGAGAAATGGCAGCTGAGCCATTCAGGATGCTTGAAAACCAATGCAAAGGGCTAGGGTTTGGGGCTTACACTCCGTTGCCTTCGCCTCCTCACACTCCTCCTTTGCCTCCTTACACTGCTGGACTTACACTCCTTTGCCAAACACCACTTGCACAGAATCACAGAGTGTTAGGGGTTGAAAGGGACCTGGAAAGCTCATCCAGTCCAACCCCCCTGCCAGAGCAGGAGCACCTAGAGCAGATCACACAGCAACACATCCAGGCAGGGCTTGAATATCTCCAGAGAGGGAGACTCCACAGCCCCCCTGGGCAGCCTGCTCCAGGGCTCTGTCACCCTCACGGGGCAATAATTCTTCCTCTTGTTTCCATGGAACTTCCTCTGCCTCAGCTTCCACCACTGCCCCTTGTGCTGGCATTGGGCATCCCCCAGCAGAGCCTGGCTCCAGCCTCTGGGCACTCACCCTGCACGTCTTTATCAACAGCAATGAGGTCACCTCTCAGTCTGCTCCTCTCCAGGCTACAGAGCCCTCAGCTCCCTCAGTCTCATCATAAGGAAAATATTCCACTCCATTATTTTTTTGGCTCTGTGCTGGACTCTTTTAAGCAGTTCCCTGAGATCCTTCTTGAACTGGACACAATATTCCAGATGTGGCCTCACCAGGGCAGAGTAGATGGCAAACAGAACCTCTCTCAACCTACTGACCACAGCCCTTTGAATCCACCCCAGGATGCCATTGGCCTTCTTGGCCAGGAGAGCACTTTGCATCAAAGCTATTTGTTCTTTTCCAGCTGAATGACTCACATTGTTCCTGCTTCTTTAAATCCTTCCTGCTGCAAGGACCAGTTCCATCTTATAACTGATGCTCATTTGTCGTTTGTGAATTACAGCCACAGCTTTCAGTGTGTTTAGAAACATCAATCAGGATCTGCATTTTATACATGCACACATACCAAGAGACAGAGTGAACACATTAGGAAGACAATAATGTGTGGTAACATTTACCAGTCGCTTGCCAGAATCAATTCTTGATGAGATGAGCAGGCTAATTTCTCCAGAGACAGATCATCCTGTATCCTGCATTGGCTGCAGTCTTATTGCCCTGAGAATAAAGCACAGCTTCCCTACCAAGCCCAGAGATGTGAAACAACACCTCGAGCTCTAAGCTGGCCTGGAACAGGCATTTGGTGAAGAGGCTTACTACTGCTGTAGCTAATTCTGGATGAGGGGCAATGGCTTCAGGCTACAGCACAGCAGATTTAGATGGGATGTTAAGAAAGAGGTCCTTTACTATGAGTGTGGTGGAACACTGGAACAGGTTGCCCAGGGAGGTGGTTGAAGCCCCTTCCCTGGAGACATTCACAGTGAGGCTGGACAGGGCTCTGGGCAACCTGATCTAGTTGGGGATGAACTTTGGAGGCCCCTCTGGCCCAGCCCATTCTATAAGCACCCTGCTCCAGTTGAATATGTCCCTGCTGACTGCAGAGGACTTGGACTAGAGGATCTTTAAAGGTCTCTTCCATCCCCAAACATGCTAGGATTCTGTGAATAGCACAGCACCAGGGCATGCCGTTCCTCTTCAGCTTGATGCATGTTCCAACGCGCACCAGGAGGGTTATAAATGCATGCAGGCAAAACAAGGTGACAGACATCCAGTCACCTTATCACAAGGATTGCACCAAGTTGAATCAGCAATTATTTCCAGAGCCCAGAGCAGAATTGTATAGGATTCCTATAGCAGAACATGTTCACTGCCCAGCTCGATTCTGGAATACAGCAAACATTTCCCACTCCGTCTCCAACAGCAAAAACTCCAGACAGGAACTGACCACAAGTAGCCTGGGGTTAGGAAAAAAGAAATATCTCTGATGTTCAGTTGGCCAAAAGACTTTAATGCAGTGAAGCCTTTAGTGCCAACCACTGCAGCAGTGCATGAACCCATAGGGTGATTCACATCCCTGCTGCTCTTACCGCAGTGGAGTTTGCAGGACACCTGAAAAGACTGCCCAGAAGCCGCGGACACACTACAGAAATGCACTAAGACTGACAGGAGAATATTCTCAAAACCTGGGGTAGGTGAAGTGGAAGGAATGGAGAGATGGATCTGACATGGAAGGATCAAGAGAAGTGTATTTTCTTATACCTTCAGTCAAAAACAACAGTCTCATGAAAATCACCAGGGAAAAAGATCAGGATTGAGGATGCTCATAAAGAAAAAAATTCATGTAGAACTCAAAATCATAGTATCAGAGTATCAGTCAGGGTTAGAAGGGACCACAAGGATCACCTAGTTCCAAACCCCCTGCCGTGGGCAGGGACACCCCACACTAGATCAGCCTGGCCAGACCCTCAGCCAGCCTGGGCTTAAACACCTCATTCTAGAATAGAACAGAATTGAATAGAACAGAATAGAATAGAACAGAATTAACCAGGTTGGAAAAGACCTCAGAGATCACCCAGTCGAACCTATCACCCAACACCATCTAATCAGCTAAACCATGGCACCAAGCACCCCAGCCAGTCTCTTCTTAAACACCTCCAGGGATGGTGACTCCACCACCTCCCAGGGCAGCACATTCCAATGGCCAATCTCTCTTGCTGGGATAAGCTTTCTCCTCACCTCCAGCCTAAACCTCCCCTGGCACAGCTTGAGACTGTCCTCCTGTACTGGTGCTGGTTGCCTGGGAGAAGAGACCAACCCCCACCTGGCTACAACCTCCCTTCAGGGAGTTGTAGACAGCAAGAAGGTCTCCCCTGAGCCTCCTCCTCTCCAGGCTAAGCAACCCCAGCTCCCTCAGCCTCTCCTCACAGGGCTGTGCTCCAGACCCCTCCCCAGCTTTGTTGCCCTTCTCTGGACACCTTCCAGCATCTCAACATCTTTCCTAAACTGAGAAGCCCAGAACTGGACACAGGACTCAAGGTGTGGCCTAACCAGTGCTGAGTCCAGGGCAGAATGACTTCCCTGCTCCTGCTGGCCACACTGCTCCTGATCCGGGCCAGGATGCCTCGTCCAGTCTCTAGCAAACCAGGGAAGGGAGAGAGAAAAACTCATTGAACTGATTATTTTTTTTTTCAACAGTCAGGGTAACAAAAAGGCACAGCACAAACTTCAACCAATGACCTCAAATGTGACAATTTCCAGCGAGCCTCCTGAGGGAAAGCTTGCAGAAGCGGCAGAGCCGATTCTCCAACAGCCGGTCCTCACGACCGCACTTTATGACTGCTATTTAAAAGGACACAGTCTAGACCAAAGACACAACATCAGCAACTCCAAACTCAACATCAGTGAAGTCAGAAAATGCAAATGTCTGCAAGTGAAGAGACCTTGGGGAGACCTTATTGCTCTCTACAGCTACCTGAGTGGAGGTTGTAGCCAGGTGAGGGTTGGTCTCTTCTCCCAGGCAAGCAGCACCAGAATAAGAGCACACAGTCTCAACCTGTGCCAGGGGAGATTTAGGCTGGATGTTAGGAAGAAGTTCTTCCTTGAAAAAGAGACTGGCCATTGGAATGTGCTGCCCAGGGAGGTGGTGGAGTCACCATCCCTGGAGGTGTTCAAAAAAGGCTTGGATGTGGCACTTGGAGCCATGGTTTAATTGTCAGGAGGTGTTAGGTATTAGGTAATAGGTTGGACTTGATGATCTCTGAGGTCTGTACTCAGCACTGGTTAGGCCACACCTTGAGTCCTGTGCCCAGTTCTGGGTCCCTCAGTTTCAGAAGGACATTGAGACACTTGAATGTGTCCAGAGAAGGGCAACAAAGCTGGGGAGGGGTCCGGAGCACAGCCCTGTGAGGAGAGGCTGAGGGAGCTGGGGTTGCTTAGCCTGGAGAAGAGGAGGCTCAGGGGAGACCTTCTTGCTCTCTACCAACTGTCTGAAAGGTGGTTGTAGCCAGGAAGGGGTTGGTCTCTTCTCCCAGGCAACCAGCACCAGACCAAGAGGACACAGTCTCAAGCTGTGCAGGGGAAAGTTTAGGCTGGAGGTGAGGAGAAAGCTCTTCACCGAGCGAGTCATTCGTCATTGGAATGTGCTGCCCAGGGAGGTGGTGGAGTCACCATCCCTGGAGGTGTTCAAGAGGGGATTGGACATGGCACTTGGTGCCATGGTCTAGTTATGAGGTCTGTGGTGACAGGTTGGACTCGATGATCTTTGAGGTCTCTTCCAACCTTAGTGATTCTATGATTCTCTGATTTACAAACCTTGAGTCCACCAATGGGACAAACCATCTGTCAAAGTTCTCACATGCAAACACAGGGAAACAGTTTACTCTGCACCATTAGCAGGGAGACAGAAATCTGAGATGAGGTAATATGTAGCTCTCCTGCAATGACAGACAGGACTTTCAGTACAACAGAGGAGCACAGACAGATCTCTTCAATGCAAGGTCATAGATCAAAAATCCCACTGCTGCCATAAACACTTCAGCCAGCTGTAGTCAGGTCAATTTACTAACAGAATCATGGGGTTAAATGGTATAAAGACACAGATAGATAAATAAATAATGTAAAACATACACAAAATCACAGAATGGCTTAGGTTAGAATGGGCCTTAGAGATCACAGGATGTTAGGGGTTGGTAGGGACCTCCAAAGATCATCAAGTCCAACCCCCCTGCCAGAGCAGGAGCATGGAATCCAGGTCACACAGGAACACATCCAGACACGGCTGGAAAGGCTCCAGAATAGGAGACTCCACAACCTCTCTGGGGAGGCTGTTCCAGTGCTCTGGGACCCTTACAGTCAAGAAGTTCTTATGTTGAGGTGGAACTTCCTGTGCTGTAGTTTCCATCCATCCCCTTGTCCTATTCCAGGGCACAAATGAGCAGAGCCTGTCCCTTCCTTCCTGACACCCTGCTCACAGATATCGATAGACACTGATTAGATCCTCTCTCACTCTCCTCCTCTCCAGCCCAATAAGCCCCAAGTCATCTCCAACCTCCCTGCCACACCTCTCAACTACTCTTGGTTGCTCAAGGCCTCATCCAACCTGCCCTTGGACACCTCCAGGGAGGAGGCATCCTGAATTGTGACCTTTACCCATAGTTTTAAAGTGTTAAAACATTTCATCTGCAGTCTCCAGTATTAAGTGTGATTAAGCTAGGAACTAATGAACCATTTTATCCTTGAGATTCAGTCAGTCCTCACAAATAGGTGATTTCAGAGTATATAAGAATAAATCTTATCAATGGAGTAGCAGCAGCTACTGTTTTAATAACATCTTACTCTCAGATGATGGCTCATGCTCTATGCCAAGCAGAGCAGCATCACTTCTTGCCATACTACCCAAACATCCTCTTTGCAAGGAAGATGCATATTGCCATCTCAAATCATAGAAAGAAGAATGCAACAACAACAATGTGACTGACTTATCAAGACCAGGTTGGATGAGGCCTTGAGCAGCTGAGTCTAGTTGAGAGGTGTCCCTGCCCATCGTGGCTAGGCCACACCTTGTGCACTGTGTCCAGTTCTGGGCCCTTCAATTCAAGAAAGATGCTGAGATGCTGGAAGGTGTCCAGAGAAGGGCAACAAAGCTGGGGAGGGGTCTGGAGCACAGCCCTGTGAGGAGAGGCTGAGGGAGCTGGGGTTGCTTAGCCTGGAGAAGAGGAGGCTCAGGGGAGACCTTCTTGCTCTCTACAACTACCTGAAGGGAGGTTGTAGCCAGGTGGGGGTTGGTCTCTTCTCCCAGGCAAGCAGCACCAGAACAAGAGGACACAGTCTCAAGCTGTGCCAGGGGAGGTTTAGGCTGGAGGTGAGGAAGAAATTCTTCCCAGCAAGAGAGATTGTCCATTGGAATGTGCTGCCCAGGGAGGTGGTGGAGTCACCATCCCTGGAGGTGTTTAGGAAGAGCCTGGCTGAGGCACTTGGTGCCATGGTTTAGTTGCTGAGATGGTGTTGGGTGATAGGTTGGACTGGATGATCTCTGAGATCTTTTCCAACCTGGTTAATTCTGTATTCTGTTGGAGCAGATAATCTCTGAGGTTCCCTCCAACCTAAGCCATTCTAGGATATGGCCACAATTAAAAGCAGTTCAGTACACAGATTAAAAGACCAAGCCCATATCTATTAATTCCACAAGTTTCTGCCTCATTTGCAAACAATATTCTGCATGAACCTTTGCCACATGCTAGCACTTGAAGCCGGTAAAGAAGCAGCATGACTGGAAACAAACCCACCCTAGAACAATTGTGTCTAAAAGCTTGAGATCTCTATCTTTAAGTGACACACACATTATCTTAATTACTTACAGCTGAAGCTACCAGAAGTGCAATTTTACTCTATCAAGGTAGCACAGCAACTTTCTTAGTCTTTCCCTTACTGCTAGAGGAAAGACTACAAAAGGTAGGCAAGAATCAGTCAGTAGAGTATCAGAGTATCAGTCAGGGTTGGAAGGGACCACAAGGATCAGCTAGTTCCAACCCCCCTGCCATGGGCAGGGACACCCCACACTACATCAGCCTGCCCAGAGCCTCAGCCAGCCTGGGCTTAAACACCTCCAGGGACAGGGCCCCAACCACCTCCCTGGACAACCCATTCCAGGGCTTCACCACTCTCATGGGGAAGAACTTCCTCCTCACCTTCAGCCTGAATCTCCCCACCTCCAGCTTCATTCCATTCCCCCCTACAATGGAAATTACAACTATTAAAGTTGGCTAAAACACACAAATTGTGTTAATGCTATATTTCACTGAAGGATTTTAATGGATGTGGCTGTGAGCAACCTGCTGTAGTGTGAGGTGTCCCTGCCCACAGCAGAGGGGTTGGAACTGGCTGATCCTTGAGGTCCCTTCCAACCCTGACCATTCTGTGATTCTGTGACAAAGGGAAGAATCAAAATGAGAGTTTCTGAAGCAGATCCCAGCAGCAGCTGACACTGGCAGGTGAATGCAAAGCCAGCAGCAGCACAGGTAAGAGGATTTGGAAGGGAACAATCGAGGGCAGCCTGCCCAAAGGAGAGACCTAAATGCTAGGAACAGAATCTGTCATTTAGCCACTACAAAAACAAAACCTAACACAGCCAAGAAACTTGCTCTGTCCAATCTGCACAAGCTGAACATTTGGCTGCCACTCTCAGGAACACAGCAATCCAGTTGCAGTCTATAAATGCAAACCCAAGTCCAGCTGAGTCCACAGCTTGTCTAGGCTCCAAAGCACCAGCAGTAAGCAAGCATGACAGTCAGAGGTAAAGCCAGCAGCCAGCCCTCACATAAAAATACCCATGCATGGCCTAAATTAGCCCTATTCCTGAGCAGTGCCCTCACCCAGGATTGCAACAGTGTTCAAAATCAGCAGGTGGAAGGAACAAAGTAGAACAGAACAGAAGAAAATAGAACAGAAGAGAATTAACCAGGTTGGAAAAGACCTTTGAGATCATCGAGTCCAACCTATCACCCAACACCATCTCATCAACTAAACCATGGCACCAAGCGCCTCATCCAGTCTCTTAAAACACCTCCAGGGATGGTGTCCCCACCACCTCCCTGGGCAGCACATTCCAATGGCCAATCTCTGTGAACAACAACTCCTCACCTCCAGCCTAAACCTCCCCTGGTGCAGCTTGAGACTGTGTCCTCTTGTTCTAGTGCTGGCTGCCTGGGAGAAGAGACCAAGCCCCACCTGGCTACAACCTCCCTTCAGGGAGTTAAAATACTCAGGCAAAACTGCTGAAACAGGCATTTGAGGTAGATGAATATATGTATTAGACTAGGTACTAGTATGAGGATAGGCACCAGGGATATGTGTCAGACTAAGTATTAGTAGATAAATATGGATAGCAGAATATAATAGCAAAATCATTTCAGGATCTGACTCTGTAGCTGTTTGAATCTGACCTTGCAGATGTTTGGTGAACTCTCTTAACTACTTCACAATGAGAACTAGTAGGGTTAGGTCATTATCAGGATGTAGGCTTGATAAAATAGCTCATTATCAACTACCTTATCAAGGATACCATATCAAGGAAGGTAGCTGTTCAAGCATAGGGGGCTATGACACCTGGCAAGATGATGATGGAAGGACAAGCAGCCAAACCAGCTCAGAGGTACAAGGTGAAAAGTACAATTGTGAGGAAGACTACTTACTTACTCTGCTCTGGTGAGACCACACCTGGAGCTCTGTGTCCAGTTCTGGAACCCCCATTACAGGAAGGATCTGGAGGTGCTGGAAGGTGTCCATAGAAGGGCCACGAGGATGATCAGAGGGCTGGAGCTGCTCTGCTGTGAGGACAGACTGAGGGAGTTGGGGCTGTTCAGTCTGGAGAAGAGAAGGCTCCGAGGAGACCTCATTGTGGCCTTGCAGTATCTGAAGGGGGCTGCAAGAAAGCTGGGGAGGGACTTTTGAGGGTGTTGGGTAGTGACAGGACTAAGGGGAATGGAGGAGGGGAGATTCAGATTGGATGCGAGGAAAAAGTTGTTCCCCATGAGGGTGGTGAGAGACTGGCACAGGTTGCCCAGGGAGGTGGTGGAAGCCTCATCCCTGGAGGTGTTTGCAGCCAGGCTGGATGTGGCTGTGAGCAACCTGCTGTAGTGTGAGGTGTCCCTGCCCATGGCAGGGGGGTTGGAACTGGCTGATCCTTGAGGTCCCTTCCAACCCTGACGATGCTGTGATTCCGTGAAGTCTGTAAGCTCCTGAAGTACCTGAAAGATCATTTTCCCCAAAGGCCTATTTGAAACAAATTCATGAGGTCAAGGTGTACTACTTTGAACCTAACTCATACTTAGCATTATCAGGCACACTACCAGGCCCTGTGCAACTCTGCAAGTTGCATTACTGCTGCTGTAGAAAGAAATCCCTCTTTGCTCATTTATATTCTGAGAAATGAGACACCAACTAAATCTCAGCTGTCCCTCTGGGAGCCAGGACTGATGCCATGAGTGCCATCTCCTCAGGTAACAGGGGAAGCTAATCCACTCTCAGCTAAAGACTAAAACCTTTCCAGTTATAATACTTTTCAGTGTATTTCCTCTAGCTGATATCAGCCCCCATGATGAAGACTGACATTGGCTTTATGTGCCTCCTGCTTTATTGGAGTTTAGCTTTTGAGGCACAGTATCTCATGGTATCATGTTCAGGCTTGAATGACAAATACCTTCTATTTTGAATGGATATTCTGAGGGAAACTGGATGCTTTACGTGACATTAAACTTATTTTGGGGCAACCTGGAACATTGTAGGTCTTCCCTTTTCAACTCAGGGCCTTGAAGCAGAATACAGAATAGAGAATTAACCAGGTTGGAAAAGACCTCTGAGATCATCAAGTCCAACCTATCACCCAACACCATCTCTAAACTAAACCATGGCACCAAGTGCCTCATCCAGTCTCCTCTTGAACACCTCCAGAGATGGTGACTCCATCATTCAGTCCCAGAAGAGAGGACTCTCTACTAGAGATTGGGTTGTCTTTTTCCAGAGAGATCAGAAATCCTGCACTGCAATGACAGACCTCAAAGATCTTAATTTGCACACATCCATTAAAGCTTGAATGGAGTTTATGACCCAGTAGCTTTGCAGAGTCCATTCAATTTGAGTCCTGAAAAACACACAGAATCCAATGATGCCTGGAGTGTAGCTGATACCACTGTCCCATTGTGAGGCTCTGGGGAGGCCACACCTGGAGTAGTGTGTCCAGTTTGGGGCACCTCAATCCAAGAGAGATGTGGAGGTGCTGGAGCCAGGGCAGAGGAGGGCAAGGAAGCTGGGAAGGGCCTGGAGAAGAAATCTGATGAAGAGCAACTGAAGGAGCTGGGGATGGTTAGTGTGAAAGAGAGGAGGCTGAGGGGAGACCTCCTGGCTCTCTACAGCTACCTGCAAGGAGGTTGTGGAGAGGTTGGTGCTGGTCTCTTCTCCCAGGTCATTAGTGACAGAACAAAAGGGAATGGCCTCAAGCTGCCACTGGGGAGGTTCAGACTGGACATTAGGAAAGCTTTTTTCAGGGCAAGAGTGGTCAGGGCTTGGAATGTGCTGCCCAGGGAGGTGGTGGAGTCCCCAAGCCTGGCTGTGTTTGCAGGTGGTTTGGCTGTGGTGCTTGGGGCTGTGGGTTAGGGGTGAACCTTGCAGAGTAGGGTTCTGGGTTGGCCTTGGTGACCCTTGAGAGTCATTTTCAACCTGGATGTTTCTGTGATTCTGTGATAACTTTACCTGAGAACTTCTACAGATTCATCTATCCATTTCCTAGAACAAATTTCCCTGTTCATGCAGTTGGTGTAGGCTTCATTTGTGAGCACAGCCTCTGCTCCATATGCTTTGGGGAAATGAGCATGAAAAGGATTTTTTTTCTTCCCCTAACCTGTAAGGTTTCACACACTGCCTGCTTTATGCAGAAGGTCCCCTTTATTTTAATTGCAGCCTCCTGAAACAGAGTGGAGAGTCATGCCAAGTTCCTTTGTGGGTCCTAAGGGGAAATATTTACTGAAAGGGCTCTTTATCAGCTCCTGCTCAGTTTGGAGGGCAAGAATTTTAATTACATTGTTGGCCTCTGTCAGAAAGGGTTGGGGCTCTTTTCTTTGGCTCCCTTGGTTTGGGGTTAGCTTGGGGTTGGTTTTGGTTGGTTGGTTTGAGGTTGGGCTTTTTTGTTTCTTCTGGTTTGGGTTTTTGGTGGTGGTGGTTTTGCTTTGCTCTGGGTTCATGCTTGTTTTGGTTTTGCTGGTTGTGGTGGGTTTAGTTGTTTGGTTTGGGGGTTTTGGGAGGTTTTTCTTTCCATTTTTTTTTTGCAGCAGATGTTTCCTTCTCCTTGAAAGGATAAAAACAAGAATATCTGTCTTTAGAATGGAATAGAATTAACCAGGTGGGAAAAGACCTTCAAGACCAGCGAGTCCAAACTATCAACCAACACCATCTAATCATAGAATCAATCAGGGTTGGAAGGAACCACAAAGATCATCTAGTTCCAACCCCCCTGCCATGGGTAGGGACACCCCACACTACATCAGCCTGGCCAGAGCCTCATCCAACCTGCTCTTAAACACCTCCAGGGACAGGGCCCCAACCACCTCCCTGGACAACCCATTCCAGGGCTTCACCACTCTCATGGGGAAGAACTTCCTCCTCACCTCCAGCCGAACCAACAACCCATGGCACCAAGTGCCTCATCCAGTCTCTTCCTACACCTCCACTGAGGGTGACTCTACCACCTCCCTGGGCAGCACATTCCAATGGCCAATCACTCTTTCTGTGAAGAATTTCTTCCTAACCTCCAGCCTTCCCTGGCACAGCTTGAGACTGTATCCTCTTGTTCTGGTGCTGGTTGCCTGGGAGAAGAGACCAACCCCCACCTGGCTACAACCTCCCTTCAGGGAGTTGGAGAGAGCAAGAAGGTCTCCCCTGAGCCTCCTCTTCTCCAGGCTAAGCAACCCCAGCTCCCTCAGCCTCTCCTCACAGGGCTGTGCTCCAAACCCCTCCCCAGCTTTGTTGCATTTCTCTGCAATTTTGTCCATGGCAGTTTGCTTCCTTAATGTGGTTGAGTTCCTCCTCCTCCTCCTAGAGGAGCAAGGTTGACTTCTAGGCCTTACCACATCACACACAAATAAACCTTAGACAAGTACAAATTTGTACCAGGTAAACTCACTCTTGATATCCCTTCAGTACAGTGAAAATCAGCTTCTAGCCATACTGCAGGAACTGCCAGCACTAATGATGGAAGAGTTGTGGGAGATCCCCATTATTAAGTTCCTGATTCATAGAATCAATCAGGTTGGAAAAGACCTCAGAGATCATCAAGTCCAACCTGATACCTAACACCTCCTGACAGCTAAACCATGGCTCCAAGTGCCACATCCAAGCCTTTTTTGAACACCTCCAGGTGGCCAATTAGGGCAACACCTTGTAACACAGGGCTTCTGTGAGCATTTGTTTCTTTGCCCAGATCTCAGCGACCTTGAAACCTGTGTTAATTGGTTGCCTCTGGGCGCTTGTTGCTCCCTTCCTGCTCCTGTTCCGACCAAACGCGTCAGAGAGTTGGAAGGCTTTTATCATCCCAAAAATGTGACTATCCCTGGGCTTACTTTCCAAAACAGCCAATCCCCTCTCTTCAGAACATTTCACCACAGTTTAGGGTAAGGACTTCAAATCTACATCACAGCTGTGCCATGGAAAGTTACCCAAATTTAGCTACAGTGTAAAAGCCAATCACAGAACAAGGCACTGGGAAGAGTTGGCCAGAAAGAATTCAGGATGTTCCTTTCTTAGATTTCCAAGGCATGCTCACAGGAAACTATTAGGCCTGATCTTATTAAGCATTCCAAGGCTACAAGGACAAAACCAGAATTCTCCTGTAAGGATTTACTGCCAAAAGCTTTACAGAGTAACAGAATTAACCAGGTTGGAAAAGATCTTTGAGATCATCGAGGCCAACCTATCACCCAACACCATCTCATCAACTAAACCATGGCACCAAGTGCCTCATCCAGTCTCTTCCTAAACACCTCCAGTGATGGTGACTCCACCACCTCCCTGGGCAGCACATCCCAATGGCCAAGCTCTCTTGCTGGGAAGAACTTTCTCCTCACCTCCAGCCTAAACTTCCCCTGGCACAGCTTGAGACTGCGTCCTCTTGTTCAGTTGCTGGTTGCCTGGGAGAAGAGAGCAGCCCCCACCTGGCTACAACTTCCCTTCAGGAAGTCACAGAGAGCAAGAGGGTCTCCCCTGACCCTCCTCTTCTCCAGGCTAAGCAACCCCAGCTCCCTCAGCCTCTCCTCACAGGGCTGTGCACCAAATCCCCTTGACCTGACGGCCGTGCTTCTCCTGATGAAATCCAGGATGCCATCAGCCTTCTGGGCTGCAAGTGCACATTGCTGGCTGATGTCCAGCTTCTCATCCACCACTACCACCAAGCCCTTTTCTGCATGACAGTTCTCAGTCTCATCATCTCTCAGCCTGTACTGACATTGAGGTTTTTCCTGACCCAGGTGCAGGATCTTGCCCTCAGCCTTGTTGAATTTCCCAAGGTTCACCTGAGGTCATTTCTCCAGCCCATCTTAGATCCCTCTGGATGGCAACTTATCCTTCAGTCTTATCAACTGCACCCCTGCAAACTTGCTGAGGAGGCACTCAATCTCACTGCCTGTATGGTTGATGAAGATACTGAACATCACTTTGTATGGTAATGATGGTGAAGGCAAACTAAGTAAGGTATGTCCAGCAGGGCTGGGCAGGTTCTGCTCCCTCTATACTCTGCCCTGCTGGGACCACAGCTGCAATCCTGTGTCCAGTTCTGGGCTCCCCAGTTCAGGAGAGACAGAGACCTGCTGGAGAGAGGCCAAGGGAGAGCCAGGAGGATGCTTAGGGGACTTGAGCATCTCCCCTGGGAAGAGAGACTGAGAGCCCTGGGGCTGTTGAGTCTGGAGAAGAGAAGGCTGAGAGGGGATCTGATCAATGTCTATCAATAGCTGAGGGGTGGGGGTCAAGTGGAGAGGGCCAAGCTCTTTTGGGTGGTGCAGAGGAATAAGCCAAGGAACAGTGAAGACAAACTTGAAGAGAGAAGGTTTCAGCTCACCATGAGGAGAAACTCCTTCGCAGTGAAGGTGACAGAGCCCTGGAGCAGGCTGCCCAGAGAGGTTGTGGAGTCTCTGTGGTAGTTGAGGCCACCAGCATTAACAAAACTTTCACAGTCTCCTTCTCTGGAGCCTTTCCAAACTCATCTGGATGCATTCCTGTGCGGACTACCCTGGGTGATGCTGCTCTGGCAGGGGGCTTGGACTGGATGATCTCTGGAGGTCCCTTCCAACCTCTAATGCACTGTGGTGCTGTGATGTATGTTGCTGGTTTTTTGTGGGCATAATTTAGACTATTTTTTCCCCAGCAGTGTAACAGTAATTGAGTGCATGGGCAAAGTGCTGCATCTATGCAGAGTCAGGAAGAAAAATGCTGAAAGGGCCTGGAAAGGTCATTTTGGCTAGTCTTAGTCACTCTCTAGTTCATGAATCACTGCTGGGCCATAAATGCTGTGCAATGGGCTTTGAAAGACAGACAAAACGCCCTTGGCACCAAACATGCCTACATGCTCAGCAGGCCTCTGGCAGTGTGGGTGGGCAGGAGTAGGCAGCAGTGGGCTCCCAGCTTCTGTCCAAGCCTCATTAAAATGTTTATTGCTGTCCAGTTCTGAACTCCTCAGAATTCTGTCCTTTCACCCAAGTATTTGGTATCCCTCTTCTCAGCTCCCTGTGGTGCACAGCCCTGTGGGGAGAGGCTGAGGGAGCTGGAGTTGCTTAGCCTGGAGAAGAGGAGGCTCAGGGGAGACCTTCTTGCTCTCTACAACTGCCTGAAGGGAGGTTGTAGCCAGGTGGGGGTTGGTCTCTTCTCCCAGGCAAGCAGCACCAGAACAAGAGGACACAGTCTCAAGCTGTGCCAGGGGAGGTTTAGGCTGGAGGTGAGGAGAAAGTTCTTCCTAGAAAGAGTCATTGGCTATTGGAATGTGCTGCCCAGGGAGGTGGTGGAGTCACCATCCCTGGAGATGTTCAGAAAGGGATTGGATGTGGCACTTGGAGCCATGGTTTAGTTGTCAGGAGGTATTGGGTGACTGGTTGGACTTGGTCTCTGAGGTCCAACCTTACTATGATTCTACAATGCTGGGTGCCCATGAAGTTACTGCAACAGCTCACTGCCCAGCATTGCCAGGCATGCTCCTTGAGGCTCTAAACCAGGCCAGAAAGAAAAGGCAGTTGTGGAGTAAAATCAATTACATACAAGCTACTACATTGATTTATTATTTATTTTCATAAATAATTACTCACAAAAAAAAACAACCCTTAAACTTTTAATACCATGGTTGCCACAGTGCCCACACTCTGCTCCTTCAAAGCAAGGCACAAAGCAAGAACACTGCCAGAGCAGCTCACTTCTGTCCACTACTGCATGCAAGCATTCTTCATGGCCAGAAGGACCTAGACAAGCTGGAGAGGTGGTGCCCAGGTGAACCTCATGAGGTTCAACAAGGCCAAGTGCAGGGCTCTGCACCTGGGCTGGACCAATCCTCACTGTCAATACAGACCAGTGGGAGGAGGGGAGAGAAAGCAGCCCTGAGGAAAAGGACTTGGGGGTGCTGATGGATGAGAAGCTGGACATGAGCAGGCAGTGTGAGCTTGCAGCACAGGAGGCAAATCACATCCTGGGCTGCATCAAAAGATGCACTGCCAGCAGATCCAGAGAGGTGATTCTGCCACTGTGCTCTGCTCTGGTGAGACCTCAGCTGGAGTGCTGTGGACAGCTCTGGAGCCCTCAATACAGGAAGGACATGGAGCTGATGGAGCAGATCCAGAGGAGGGCCACAGAAATTATCAGGGGGTTGGAGCACCTCTGCTACAAGGAGAGGCTGAGGGAGCTGGGGGTGTTCAGCCTGGAGAAGAGGAGGCTCCAGGGAGACCTAATAGCAGCCTGCCAGTACCTGAAAGGGGGCTACAGGAAGGATGGAGAGAGACTGTTTGCAAAGGCCTGCAGGGACAGGATATGGGGCAATGGCTTCAGACTAAAGAGGAGCAGATTTAGATTGGATGTTAGGAAGAAGTTTTCTCTTCACAGGAGAGATGCTCAAGTCCCTTATCTGGGACAAGAGTTCAGAGTGGTGCTCAGGTTCTTCCCCATGAGGGTGGTGAGAGCCTGGCACAGGTTGCCCAGGGAGGTGGTGGAAGCCTCATCCCTGAAGGTGTTTGCAGCCAGGCCGGATGTGGCTGTGAGCAACCTGCTGTAGTGTGAGGTGTCCCTGCCCATGGCAGGGGGGTTGGAACTGGCTGATCCTTGAGGTCCCTTCCAACCCTGACAATTCTGTGTAATATATTCTACCTGTTTCCCTGAGTCTGAATTCTACTTTGAAGATCCAAATTCTTCCCATAGCTTCCCTAACTCATTGCAGCCTTGAAACACCACAAAAAGGATCAAGTATACAAAACTGAATTCCAGATTCCATTTTAGATTGAAGTGGAGCAGGATGCTGATAGCAGAATGCAGAAGCTAATGTAAAATAGAAGTATTTGCTTCTCTTTAGCAGATGGTGCCCATGGCTTAAAGGAAGCTGAAGGGGTGGTCATGTGGAAAGAGAGCAGTGCCTGCTTAGGTCAGACAGAAACCCAGTGGCAAATGCTCTGTGCTACACAGCATTGACGAAACAGCTGAGGCACTTAAATCCATCACAACTGCAAAGACCTGAAGCTCAATAAAGTATCAGTCTTGGGGGGAAATTCAGCAGTAAAACCTAAAAGTGAGGCCAGCCTCAGAAACTATCTCCAGTGCAGTCCAAATTACTGGGACAGCAGGAGAAGATTCCCAGGTCTCTTGGAACCACATTATCATTTATGATGGAAAAGGCCCTCAAAATCATCAAGTCCCACTGCTGAAGGCCAATGAGGCTGGGGAGGGGTTTGGTCCACAGTACTATGAGGGGAGGCTGAGGAGCTGGGGTTGCTTAGCAGGGAGAGGAGGAGGCTCAGGGGAGACCTTCTTGCTCTCTACAGCTACATAAAGGGAGGCTGTAGCCAGGTGGGGGTTGGTCTCTTCTCCCAGGCAACCAGCACCAGAACAACAGGACACAATCTCAAGCTGTGCCAGGGGAGGTTTAGGCTGGATGTTAGGAAGAAATTCTTCATAGAGAGATTGGCCATTGGAATGTGCTGCCCAGGGAGATGGTGGAGTCACCATTACTGGAGGTATCATCATAGTATCAGTCAGGGTTGGAAGGGACCACAAGGATCAGCTAGTTCCAACCCCCCTGCCATGGGCAGGGACACCCCACACTACATCAGCCTGGCCAGAGCCTTGTCCAGCCTGGGCTTAAACACCTCCAGGGACAGGGCCCCAACCACCTCCCTGGACAACCCATTGCAGGGCTTCACCACTCTCATGGGGAAGAACTTCCTCCTCACATCCAGCCTGAATCTCCCCACCTCCAGCTTCATTCCAATAGTAAGAGTTTAGTAGGTGTTTAGGAGGAGACTTGATGGGGTGTTTAGTGCCATGGTTTAGTTGATGAGATGGTGTTGGATGATAGGTTGGACTCTATGATCTCAAAGGTCTCTTCCAACCTGGTTGATTCTATTCTATTGGAATTCCATTGGAATGTGCTGCCCAGGGAGGTGGTAGAGTCTCTGTCCCTGGAGGTGTTCAAGAAAGGCTTGGATGTGGCACTTGGAGCCATGGTTTAGCTGCCAGGAGGTGTTAGGTATTAGGTAACAGGTTGGACTTGAGGATCTCTGAGGTCTTTTCCAACCTGGGTGATTGTGTGATAATCCTAACACTGCCAAGTCCAACTTGGAACTACTTCTCTGTGCATGCTTAAGCCCCATGGCCTTCACAGCTTCATAGTCACCAGGTGGATTTTTCTTGTTTTCAGAATTAATTGTAAACTCTTGGGTTTGCATTCAAAGGGGAAAAAAAAAAGTCTCCTCTCCTCTTTTCAACTAGGCTTAGATGATCACCTCCAAAAACCCTCAGTGGCAGACTATAAACTTCCCCCAGAAGATCAAATAAGCAAAAGCACTTTTCTTCCTGTCTACCTTTTATGCAGCACCTCGGTTCAAGGGCAGAGATGGCATTCTCATGATGACAATACTGCCTCTCTCCCCTGTTTAGGCTTTTACATTCCAGAGGAACTCCTTGAGGACATTTCCTCAGGGAAACCTGGCTGGAGCACCTCTCCTACCAGGACAGACTGAAGGAGTTGGGGCTGTTCAATCTGGAGAAGAGAAGGCTCCCAGGTGACCTCATTGTGGCCTTCCAGTATCTGAAGGGGGCCTACAAGAAGGCTGGGGAGGGACTGCTCAGGATCTCAGGTAGTGATAGGACTAGGGGGAATGGAATGAAGCTGGAGGTGGGGAGATTCAGGCTGGAAGGGAGGAGGAGGTTCTTCACCATAAGAGTGGTGAGACCCTGGAATGGGTTGTCCAGGGAGGTGGTTGAGGCCCCAGCCCTGGAGGTGTTTAAGCCCAGGCTGGCTGAGGCTGTGGCCAGGCTGATGTAGTGTGGGGTGTCCCTGCCCATGGCAGGGGGGTTGGAACTAGATGATCCTTGTGGTCCCTTCCAACCCTGACTGATACTATGAGATGCTCCAGCAAACTAAGAAACCAGCACAGACAAATAAACATCCATCTAATTAAATGATGTAGACACTAATGGCCCCTACCATTGCAATGCTGAAGTCTGTTCAGAGACAAACACAGGAATATTGTCCATTAACAGAGAAATGTTTTTACTTTTCCTGGTTTTGGGCTTTTTTTAACTGCCTGGAAAGAGAGGTTGTGGAGTCTCCTTCTCTGGAGACTTTCAAGGCCTGTCTGGATGTGTTTCTCTGTGACCTGAGCTAGACTGTATGGTCCTGCTCTGGCAGGGGGGGTGGACTCAATGATCTCTTAGGGTCCCTTCCAACTCTCAAGCATGGAGCCTCCACAATTTCTGTGAGCTGCACCAACCAGTACTGAGTCATTCAAAAAGAACAGAATAGAATAAACCAGGTTGGAAGAGACCTTCAAGATCATCATGTCCAACCCATCAACCAATCCAACCCACCTAAACAACTAACCCATGGCATCCTGCGAGCCTGTGAAAGCTAGAGAGCACTAAAAGAGATTTACAGCAATGTCCTACAGCAGAATCATTGCAGTTTATTTATTATCATTCAGCTTACTTCATGTATGATAACACAGAATCATAGAGTGGGCTGGGTGGGAAGGGACCTCCAAAAGGCATCCACTCCAACCCCCTCTGCAGTCAGCAGGGACATCCCCAACTAGATTAGGATGCTCAGAGCCCTGTCAAGCCTCACCTTGAATATCTCCAGGGATTGGGCCTCAGCCACCTCCCTGGGCAACCTGTTCCAGTGTTCCACCACCCTCATGGTAAAGAGCCAGTTCCTAACATCCAATCTAAATCTGCTCTGCTCTAGTCTGAAGCCATTGCCCCTGGTCCTGTCCCTGCAGGCCTTTGCAAACAGTCTCTCTCCATCCTTCCTGTAGCCCCCCTCAGGTACTGGCAGGCTGCTATTAGGTCTGCCCAGAGCCTCCTCTTCTCCAGGCTGAACACCCCCAGCTCCCTCAGCCTGTCCTTGTAGCAGAGCTGCTCCAACCCCCTGAGCATTTTCATAACCCTCCTCTGGACCCTGTCCATCAGCAGGTCCATGTCCCTCCTGTATTGAGGGCTCCAGAGCTGGACTCAGTGCTCCAGATGAGGTCTCACCAGAGCAGAGTTTCTGTGTGACACTGGCTTCCTGATTTTAAGGATGAGCAGTTTATCCACACAAGTTCAGCAAGTTTTCTCCCAGAGAGAAAGTGCCTCCTTTTCCTTCTAGGGGCACTTTCTGACTATGAAAGAGAAACCTTGAGCAATTTCTGCACCCAGGAAAGACGACAGACCACAGCCTTCCATTGACTGAAGAAGCAGACACAGGAGTTCAACCTGCAAAGCAGACATCTGCTGTGATCTTGCAGCAACCACACCTCTGTCCCAGTTTCCACACACACACCCCCCACCACCAAAATAATACCTGCCCCACTGGAAAGAGCACAGGCCAAGGCTTAGAAACCACCAGAGAAGATGAAAAGTGCTAATGAACCCAAAGTTTTCTCTTCTGCTGGATGAAGCAGAAAGCCTTAGGATTTGCCTGGGAGTGGTTTACAACTTACTAGGGGAAATGCTAGTTTTTCTACTACTTAACTTCCAGAAACACTTGCCAAGCAGGAAAGCCATTTTCAGTGCACAGACAATCCATCAGAACTTCCCAAGGACAGGGAGAGACTGGAATAAAAACTTCAAAGCAGTAAGGCTGATCCAGAAGTGTGTGCATTTAGAACTGCCTGAGCTGAAGGTGCAAGGCAGAAAAACAGTATTGCTGCCATCTTTCCTCCAAACACCTTTCAATGCCAGCTCACAGTAACTGCCCCAGAGGGGTTAAATCCCTCACTCTCAACAGGTGAGCCTCTCATTTCATCCAACACATTACTCCAGTTCCCAGAAGTACAAAGCCAATACTGCAGCTGTCCCAAATAACAGCACAGATAGCTGCTGGAAAGCAGCTCCATGGAGAACAGCAAGTTCTGCATGGGACGGCAATGTGCCCTGGTGGCCAAGAGAGCCAACAGGATCCTGGGCTGCAGCAAGAAAAGTGTGGCCAGCAGGGCTAAGGAGGTTCTTCTCCCTCTCTGCTCTGCCCTGCTGAGACCACAGCTGAAATCCTGTGCCCAGTTCTGGGCTCCCCAGTTCAAGAGAGACAGAAACCTGCTGGAGAGAGGCCAAGGGAGAGCCAGGAGGATGATTAGGGGACTTGAGCATCTCCCCTGGGAAGAGAGACTGAGAGCCCTGGGGCTGTTGAGTCTGGAGAAGAGAAGGCTGAGAGGGGATCTGATCAATGCCTATCAATAGCTGAGGGCTGGGTGTCAAGTGGAGGGGGCCAAGTCTTTTGGGTGGTGCAGAGGAATAAGCCAAGGAGCAATGGAGACAAACTTGAAGAGAGAAGGTTTCAGCAAAACATGAGGAGAAACTTCTTTCCAGTGAGGGCGGCAGAGCCCTGGAGCAGGCTGCCCATAGAGGTTGTGGAGTCTCCTTCTCTGGAGGCTTTCAAAACCCCCTGGATGCCTTCCTGTGTGGCCTACCATGGGTGATGCTGCTCTGGTTGGACTGGAAGATCTCTGGATGACCCTTCCATTCTCCAGCATTCTGTAAAATCCTATTTTCAACAGAAAGTTCTCATTGATTTGAACCAAGATGCTTCCCTATTTCAGTAGTGACCACTTGTGCTTTCAGAGCTGTTACACTGAACTATGCAGTGGGAATGAAAGAAATGTGCTGGTTGGGATCCACATGGAAGTGAAATCTGGTAAAAAGAAGATCAGCAGCTTCACTCTGACAAAGGCTTTTAACCTCCTGCTAAGATAGGCAACAGCATTTGTGACAATGAAGTCAATCACCTCAAGCAGCACTCTGGGACCTCAGACCTGTTGAGGTAACTGCTGTGTGTCACTCTTGGTGATGAAACTCCCAGCTCCACGTATACATTTTTGACACATTGCTTTCATTCACAGTGTGATTGCTTTTCAATGAACAAAAATGAAAAGATGATATTCCCAACAAGGGCAAACAAACTTATCTTGCAGTCAGACACATTCACCTCCTCTTCAGATAGGATATACAGAATGCAGAATACAGAATGAACCAGGTTGTAAAAGACCTCAGAGATCATAAAGTCCAACTTATCACCCAACACCATCTCATCAACCATAAACCATGGCACCAAGTGCCTCAGCCAGGCTCTTTTCAAACACCTCCAGGGATGGTGACTCCACCACCTCCCTGGGCAGCACATTCCAATGGCCAATTCCTCTTTCTATGAAGAACTTCTTCCTAACATCCAACCTAAACCTCCCCTGGCACAGCTTGAGACTGTGTCCTCTTGTTCTGGTGCTGCTTGCCTGGCAGAAGAGACCAACCCCCACCTGGCTACAACCTCCCTTCAGGGAGTTGTAGACAGCAAGAAGGTCTCCCCTGAGCCTCCTCTTCTCCAGGCTAAGCAACCCCAGCTCCCTCAGCCTCTCCTCACAGGGCTGTGTTCCAGACCCCTCCCCAGATTTGTTGCCCTTCTCTGGACACCTTCCAGCATCTCAACATCTTTCTTAAACTGAGGAGCCCAGAACTGGACACAGGACTCAAGGTGTGGCCTAACCAGTGCAGTGTATGGGGGCAGAATGACCTCCCTGCTCCTGCTGGCCACACTGTTCCTGATGCAGGCCAGGATGCCATTGGTCTTCTTGGCTACCTGGGCACACTGCTGGCTCATGTTCAGCCTACCATCAACCAGCACCCCCAGGTCCCTCTCTGCCTGGCTGCTCTCAGCCACTCTGACCCCAGCCTGTAGCACTGCATGGGGTTGTTGTGGCCAATGTGCAGAACCTGGCACTTGGATGTGTTCAATCTCCTGCCCTTGGACTCTGCCCATCTGTCCAGCCTGTCGAGGTCCCTCTGCAGAGCCTCTCTACCCTCCAGCAGATCAACTCCTGCCCCCAGCTCGGTGTCATCTACAAATTTACTGATGATGGACTCAATGCCCTCATCCAGATCATCAATAAAGATACTGAACAGAATGGAGCTCAGCACTGATCCCCGGGGCACACCACTAGTGCCTGGCTGCCAGCTGGCAGTGGCAACATCCATCACCATTCTCTGGGCTCAGCCCTTCAGCCAGCTCCTAACCCAGTGCTTAACATAAGAAATACCAAAAAGGGTAAAAAAAAAAAATTAAGATATCCTCTGGAAAGAAAAGAAAAAAAGAGGGGGGGGGAAAGTCTTGTAATAGAAAGAGAGGGAAAAAATGTAAAGCAAATAAAATTCTTTGTACTAAAAGAGAGGGAGAAAATGTAGGGCATTTTAAATCCCTTTAACTGCTTTTCTCCTTCCCCCACAAAACAGACAGCAGCACAGAACACAAGAATGATCTCTGATTAAAGGAAACAAACAGCTTCTTACCTTTTCTTTTTAGAAGGACCCTTTGAGCCAATTAAGCACAGAAGCTTAAAAGTGAAATACAATGACTCCAAAGAGATTAATTCTCAAGGATTCATGGGCTTCATCAGCAAAGGTTTCAGTGGCCTTGACTCAGAGATGATCTTATGATCAGCCTCAAATGAAATGGGACCCCTGTGTGTTATCCATTCACCCATTCCAAGCCAAACAGCTTATCATGACATGATTCAGAGAAATGTGGATTTCTTTTACAGTACTTTTCTGGATTAGAGACTCCATCCAGGAGTTTGCTGGCTCAAGCCTCTCACATTCACATTTTGCTGAGAAACAGATCTCATGACAGGAGATCTTTCCTTTTGGCTTTCTTTTTAAGCTTCAGTGCGCTGCCAGTTGAAGTCAGATGATTAATATTTGATTATCAGCCAGAATCTGCATGCAAAAATGATCAGTTTCTGTGTCTGAACACACAGATTCAGCACAACAGGCTACACAATTTTCTCCTCCAAGAAGGCTGTTACAAACCACGACCTCAGAGCAGTTCCAGGAACAGTCCTTTCACTTGTGCTCACCCTGTATTTTACTTCACTATTACAGCAGGCCACAAAAGGTACAGCAAGTGTGACAGAAGTGCTTACATTTAACCCTGCAAACCCTTAACCATCTGCAGCTACAACCACGAGTACCCTAACAGACTAGGAATGAAACAGAGAATCACAGAGTGCTAGGGGTTGGAAGGGACCTCCAGAAACCATGGAGTGCAACCGACGGCAGGTCATGCAGGGACATGCCCAGACAGCCCTTTCAAGTCTCTACAGAAGAAGACTCCACAACCTCTCTGGGCAGCCTGTTCCAGTGCTCTGGGACCCTTACAGTGAAGAGGTTTCTCCTCATGTTGAGGGGGAACTTGTGTTGCAGTTTGTGTCCACTGCAAAGGGCACCACTGAAAAGAGCCTGGCCCCTTCTCAGAATCACAGAATCAACCAGGTTGGAAAAGACCTCAGAGATCACCAAGTCCAACCTGTTACCTAATACCTAACACCTCCTGACAACTAAACCATGGCTCCAAGTGCCACATCCAATCCCCTCTTGAACACCTCCAGGGATGGGGACTCCATGCTGGGCAGCACATTCCAATGATCAGTCTCTCTTTCTGGGAAGAACTTTCTCCTCACCTCCAGCCTAAACCTCCCCTGGCACAGCTTGAGACTGTGTCCTCTTGTTCTATTGCTGGTTGCCTGACAGAAGAGACCAACCCCCACCTGGCTACAACCTCCCTTCAGGTAGTTGTAGACAGCAATGAGGTCTCCCCTGAGGCTCCTTTTCTCCAGGCTAAGCAACCCCAGCTCCTCAGCCTCTCCTTATAGGGCTACTTCTTGACACCCACCCTTCAGAGGTTTGCACACATTAATAAGATCCCCTCTGAGTCTCCTCTTCTGCAGATTAAACAGCCCCAGCTCTCTCAGACATCATCCTCATCTTCACAGCCCTCTGTTGGGCTATTTTCCTGTCCCTCTGGAACTGGGGAGCCCAGGACCAAACAAAACACTCCAGGTGTGCTCTCCCAGAACAAGAGGACAAAGTCTCAAGCTGTGCCAGGGGAGGTTTAGGCTGGAGGTCAGGAAGAAATTCTTCCCAGCAAGAGAGATTGGCCATTGGAATGGGCTGCCCAGGGAGGTGGTGGAGTCACCATGCCTGGAGGTGTTTAAGAGGGGCTTGGATGTGGCATTTAGAGTAGAACCCACCTCAACCTACTCAACTATCTACAACTCAGTATCAACTCCCCAGAAAATTACAAGGTGTTCAACATAACTGCATAACACCCAGAACTCACCAACTAAGACATTCAGAAGAGCCACATGAAAGGACTGAGTTTTCACTTCAGTAGCTGAAAGCAAAACCATACAAACGACACCAAGACACTCCATGTAATTATTACAGGCAGGTAGCACTAAGGATATAATAAGCAACACTTGCAACAAGTCAATGAAAGGCTGCTCTTAGGTACTTTCCTTCACAGTGTCAGCCTAAACACCACAAAGTTTTTTGGTTTCAGCAAACTGGCCCATCAGGCTTTTTTTCTTTGCCTTTTTATGCTGGCTTCTTACATTGCAAGGGAAGAAATTAAACATGCCTAGCTAGGAAAAAAACAAACCAAACCAAAACCAATGGGTCACAGAACCACAGGATTGTCAGGGTTGGAAGGGAGCTCAAGGAGCATCCAGCTCCAACCCCCCTGCCATGGGCAGGGACACCTCACACCACAGCAGGTTGCTCACAGCCACATCCAGCCTGGCTGCAAAAACCTCCAGGGATGAGGCTTCCACCACCTCCCTGAGCAACCTGTGCCAGGCTCTCACCACCCTCATGGGGAACAACTTCTTCCTAATATCCAATTTCAATCTACCCACTTCTAGTTTGGTTCCATCGCCCCCAGTCCTATCACTCCCTGACACCCTCAAAAGTCCCTCCCCATCATTCTTGTAGCCCCCTTCAGATACTGGAAGGCCACAATGAGGTCTCCTCAGAGCCTTCTCATCTCCAGCCTGAACAACCCCAACTCCCTCAGTCTGTCCTCACAGCAGAGCAGCTCCAGCCCTCTGCTCGTCCTCGTGGCCCTTCTCTGGACACCTTCCAGCACCTCCAGATCCTTCCTGTAATAGAGGCTCCAGAACTGGATGCAGTACTCCAGGTGGGGTCTCAGCAGAGCAGAGCAGAGGGGGAGAATCACCTCCCTGGCCCTGCTGGCTCTGCTTCTCTTGCTGCAGCCCAGGCTCTGGTTTGCTTTCTGGGCAGCAATCATCCACTGGGTCAGAGAAATGTACTGCCAACACTAGTGAGATTATAAAGAAAAAGGGCAATCAATCATAGAATCACAGAACTGTCAGAGTTGGAAGGGACCTCAAGGACCATCCAGTTCCAACCCCCCTGCCATGGGCAGGGACACCTCACAGCAGATCAGTGATGAAAGAGGAAGGAAATGTCAAAACTAGCCTGGTGTATATTATATGCTAGGATAGAAAATTACCAAGACAAGTTTTTTAGATGACCTGGAACTCCATAATTCAACTACAAGGAGGTTGACTTGCTGGAGCATGTCCAGAGATGGGCAACAAAGTTAGTGAGGGGTTTGGAACACAGCCCTGTGACGAGAGGCTGAGGGAGCTGGGGTTGCTTAGCCTGGAGAGGAGACGACTCAGGGGAGATCTTCTTGCTCTCTACAACTTCCTGAAGGGAGGTTGTAGACAGGCAGAGGTTGGTCTCTTCTCCCAGGCAGTCAGCACCAGAACAAGAGGACACAGTCTCAGGCTGCGCCAGGGGAGGTTTAGACTCGATGTTAGGAAGAAGTTCTATACAGAGAGAGTGATTGCCCATTGGGATGTGCTGCCCAAGGAGGTGGTGGAGTCACCATCACTGGAGGTGCTCAGGAGGAGACTTGATGGGGTGCTTGGTGCCATGGGTTAGTTGATTAGGTGGTGTTGGATGATAGGTTGGACATGGTGATCTTGAAGGTCTTTTCCAACCTGGTTTATTCTATTCCATTTCTTATATTTGAGTCACCTCCCCAAGGAGTTCACCATAAAACTCTCAGAGGAGGCTTTTCTAAATTCTTCCAATTACTTGACAACAAAGAAACACAAATATCTATATAGGAATATCACTTCAGGCACTACTTACCTACTACCCTGATCTTTGCCCAAATCAGAGGACAGAATACAGAGCCAGCAGCTGAACCTTCCTTCTCTTTCTTTGGTTTGAAACATGTGTATTTAACAACAGAGGCCAAGTCAGCTGAAAATGAAGGTTCCCTCTATGACAATGTTAAAGTGCTCTGAAAAGCAAGAATCAGTTCACACTAAATATTTAAACACAGAGCAGTGAACAGATCTCAAATGTGCCTAAAGCAGACTGATGAATGAATAGCAAATGCAGCATTCCCTGTTTATTTATTTAGAAACAAACACAGGTCCCCATACGTGCCTGACTATGAGCTATTATTTCCCCCTGCTTAGCAGAGAGAGGACATTTCAAAATCTTTACAGAATACAGAATGAACCAGGTTGGAAAAGACCTCAGAGATCACCCAGTCCAACCTATCACCCAACACCATCTCATCAACCATAAACCATGGCACCAAGTGCCTCAGCCAGGCTCTTCTTAAACACCTCCAGGGATGGTGACTCCACCACCTCCCTGGGCAGCACATTCCAATGGCCAATTACTCTTCCTGGGAAGAACTTTCTCCTCACCTCCAGCCTAAACCTTCCCTGGCACAGCTTCAGACTGTGTCCTCTTGTTCTGGTGCTGGTTGTCTGGGAGAAGAGACCAACCCCCACCTGGCTACAACCTCCCTTCAGGGAGTTGTAGACAGCAATAAGGTCTCCCCTGAGCCTCCTCTTCTCCAGGCTAAGCAACCCCAGCTCCCTCAGCCTCTCCTCACAGGGCTGTGCTCCAGACCCCTCCCCAGCTTTGTTGCCCTTCTCTGGACACCTTCCAGCATCTCAACATCTTTCCCAAACTGAGGGGCCCAGATCTGGACACAGGACTCAAGGTGTGGCCTAACCAGTGCTGAGTACAGGGCAGAATGACCTCCCTGCTCCTGCTGGCCACACTGTTCCTGATGCAGGCCAGGATGCCATTGGCCTTCTTGGCCACCTGGGCACTCTGCTGGCTCATGATCCTCTAGTTCCATCCCCCCTGACATGGGCAGGGATACTCTCCACAGCATGATGAACGTAGCGAAGAAAAAGACAGAGTAAGATACACTCTGAACCTTCAGCACACAGAGCTTGCCCTTCTTACAGTCCACTGTTTACATTCTTTCCTGTGGTGCAATTACAGCTCCTGTGTCAATTATCAGCTGCTGCCAGGGCTTGTACAGCGAGCTCCTGTGCTCTGGCTTTAGAAGTGGACAGCAATACCCTGTGGAAACCTTCTGCATTTAGCTGCAGACAGTGATTGCTTCCTCCCTGACCAAAAATCCTCCATAAATGTCTAGGTACGACAGAGGCTAATGGGAAGGACTGGAAGAGAGCTGCTTGTGTTTGAGACTTTATATCCAAATCTCCTTGGCAGAGGCTCACAGGGGAGAGGCAGTGGAAGCAGAGCAATCCCTTGAAGAGCAGCACAGGCTTTGCTGTAGCTTTTAGTCCCACCTGAAATAAATCATACAGTACTCAAGGTGTGGCCTAACCAGTGCTGAGCACAGAGCACAATGACCTCCCTGCTCCTGCTGGCCACACTCTTCCTGATGCAGGCCAGGATGCCATTGGCCTTCTTGGCCACCTGGGCACACTGCAGGCTCATGTTCAGCTACTATCAACCAGCACCCCCAGGTCCCTCTCTGCCTGGCTGCTCTCAGCCACTCTGACCCCAGCCTGTAGCTCTGCATGGGGTTGTTGTGGCCAATGTGCAGAACCTGGCACAAGGATGTGTTCAATCTCCTGTGCTTGGCCTCTGCCCATCTGCCCAGCCTGGCAAGGTCCCTCTGCAGAGCTCTCCTAACCTCTAACAGTTCAACTCTTGCTCCCAACTTGGTGTCACAGGGTTAGGGTTAACTCTAAAGCACTAGTACCTTCAAGACAGATATAGTAAAGAGACAAGCTAGGCTGGAGGTGAGGAAGAAATTCTTCCCAGCAAGAGAGATTGGCCATGGGAATGTGCTGCCCAGGGAGGTGGTGGAGTCACCATCAGTGGAGGTGTTTAGGAAGAGCCTGGCTGAGGCACTTGGTGCCATGGTTTAGTTGATGAGATGGTGTTGGGTGATAGGTTGGAGTGGATGATCTCAAAGGGCTTTTCCAACCTGGTTAATTCTGTATCTTTTTTTTCCTGTATCTTTCTTCCCACCCACCTCCCTCTCCCTGTGTCTCTTTTTGTCAGGAGCAATAATGAGAAAGCTTGAGAGTTCTAAAGCCATGCAATATTCAAATCAAGATAAATGGAAGTTAAAAGATCTCTCTGTTCAATAAGCAAATATAAACACACAAAAAAAAACCATCAGTGATGGTTTAGTGCTTTGTGCTGCAGGTGCAAATTAGGTGTCTGCTTGGGATTGTTTGGGGTTTTTTTGCTACTAACAATGTCACTGAATTAAATTATTGACTCACAAGAATCTTCTTCACAGTGAGGGTGGCAGAGCCCTGGAGCAGGCTGCCCAGAGAGGTTGTGGAGTCTCCTTCTCTGGAGGCTTTCCAACCCCATCTGGATGCATTCCTGTGTGGCCTACCCTGGGTGATCCTGCTTTGGCATGGGGGTTGGATTGGATGATCTCTGGAGGTCCCTTCTAACCTCTAATGTACTGTGACACTGCAAAGAGCTACAAGTATAAAGCTGCTGAGCTATCCTCCTGCCTCATCCATTTCATTCTGCCTCTCTCCCCTCTCCATACAGCCACCCACACCCCCAGCTGAAAGCATTTAATCAACTGCTTCGCTTTTGACATGCAAATCCTGGGAGTTTATCTGGCTCCTGCACCTTTTGCACACAGCCTGGGAAAAGGGGGGAAGTTAAAAGCACTGCAAATTAAAACTCCCATATAGGTTTCTGCAAGAGAGGAGAAAACATCTCCTTGGTCCTAATAAAATCACAGAATCAAGCAGGTTGGAAAAGACCTCAGAGATCATCGAGTGCAACATATTGCCTAATACCCAACACCTCCTGACAACTAAACCATGGCTCCAAGTGCCACATCCAAGCCTTTTTTGAACACCTCCAGGGATGGTGACTCCACCACCTCCCTGGGCAGCACATTCCAATGGCCAGTCTCTCTTTCTGAGATGAACTTTCTCCTCACCTCCAGCCTAAACCTCCCCTGGCACAGCTTGAGACTGTGTCCTCTTGTTCTGGTGCTGGTTGACTGGGAGAAGAGATCAACCCCTACCTGGCTACAACCTCCTTTTATGTTTACACAGTATGTACATAGAACTTTTCACAGCATGGTTTACTTAAAGCCTAAAGTGAGAGACTGGCACAGGTTGCCCAGGGAGGTGGTGGAAGCCTCATCCCCGGAGGTTTTTGCGGCCAGGCTGGATGTGGCTGTGAGCAACCTGTTGTAGTGTGAGGTGAAGTGTGGCTAGCAGGTCGAGGGAGGTGATCCTCCCCCTCTACTCAGCCCTGGTGAGACCCCACCTGGAGTACTGTGTCCAGTTCTGGAGCCCCTATTACAAGAGGGATGTGGAGGTGCTGGAACGTGTCCAGAGAAGGGCCACGAGGATGATCAGAGGGCTGGAGCACCTCTCCTATGAGGACAGACTGAAGGAGTTGGGGCTGTTCAGTCTGCAGAAGAGAAGGCTCCGAGGTGACCTAATTGTCGCCTTCCAGTATCTGAAGGGGGCCTACAGGAAGGCAGGGGAAGGACTTCTCAGGATCTCAGGTAGTGATAGGACTAGGGGGAATGGAATGAAGCTGGAGGTGGGGAGATTCAGGCTGGATGTGAGGAGGAAGTTCTTCCCCATGAGAGTGGTGAAACCCTGGAATGGGTTGTCCAGGGAGGTGGTCGAGGCCCCGTCCCTGGGGGTGTTTAAGAGCAGGCTGGATGAGGCTCTGTCCAGCCTGATCTAGTGTGGGGTGTCCCTGCCCATGGCAGGGGGGTTGGAACTAGATGATCCTTGTGGTCCCTTCCAACCCTGAATGAAACTATGAAACTATGAAACTATGTGTCCCTGCCCATGGCAGGGGGGCTGGAACTAGATGATCCTTGAGCTCCCATCCAACCAGAACAGTTTCATGATTCTACACCTAACACTGTTTTGGTTTGGCAAAGGTCAGTATTACCAGAAAAAAAAGCTCAAGTAATTTACAGGGGCATTCCTGATAAGTTTCATCAAATCAATCAGGTATCTTGTAAAGGCTCAGGCTCAAATCTTCCCATCACACTCAAAACCACTCTGCTAGTTACAAAGCCACCAGAAAGTGTAAAACCAGAAAAATAATTAAAATGGCAGATACAGTCTTTTTTTGGGGGGGTAATAGGGGTTTTTCCTCACTTTTCAGAGGAGATCCTGGACTAAGAAATCATAGTATCAGTCAGGGTTGGAAGGGACCACAAGGATCAGCTAGTTCCAACCCCCCTGCCATGGGCAGGGACACCCCACACTACATCAGCCTGGCCAGAGCCTCAGCCAGCCTGGCCGTAAACACCTCCAGGGCTGGGGCCTCAACCACCTCCCTAGACAACCCATTCCAGGGCTTCACCACTCTCATGGGGAAGAACTTCCTCCTCACCTCCAGCCTGAATCTCCCCACCTCCAGCTTCATTCCATTCCCCCTAGTCCTAGCACTACCTGACATCCTGAGCAGTCCCTCCCCAGCCTTCCTGTAGCCCCCTTCAGATACTGGAAGGCCACAATTAGGTCACCTCAGAGCCTTCTCTTCTCCAGACTGAACAGCCCCAACTCCCTCAGTCTGTCCTCACAGCAGAGCAGCTCCAGCCCTCTGCTCGTCCTCGTGGCCCTTCTCTGGACACCTTCCAGCACCGCCAGCTCTTTCTTGCAATAGGGGCTCCAGAAGTGGACACAGTACTCCAGGTGTGGTCTCACCAGATCAGAGCAGAGGGGAAGAATCACCTCCCTTGCCCTGCTGGCCACACTTCTCTTGATGCAGCCCAGGGCCCCCACTAACAGATACAAGGACTGAGTGAATTTGCTGGCCCAAGTGAATTAACCTCCTGAATGCAGCAGAATTCCATCCATTTAGCAGGCAGAGAATTTCACTCCCCAGAGTATTTTCTGTGCCACCACAGCTCCACACTCCTGCTCAGCTGCTGGGTAAACAACCCAATCCTAACACAAACCCAACCCAAATGCTTCACTGAAAGACATCACCACTGTCAGAGCTTTGTCAATAGTAATAAGATGGTTTGTTTATTCTACAATAGCCTCACCTCAGACTTAAGTCCCAACCCTGTCATGAGGAGCACAGGTACAAGTGAGGACATAATCCTGCCCAATCCTGTCCAGTATCTTTATTGATGTTCTGGACCAGGGGATTGAGTCCATCATCAGTAAGTTTGCAGATGACACCAAGCTGGGGGCAGGAGTTGATCTGCTGGAGGGTAGAAAGGCTCTGCAGAGGGACCTCGACAGGCTGGGCAGATGGGCAGAGTCCAAGGGCAGGAGACTGAACACATCCAAGTGCCAGGTTCTGCACATTGGCCACAGCAACCCCAGGCAGTGCTACAGGCTGGGGTCAGAGTGGCTGAGAGCAGCCAGGCAGAAAGGGACCTGGGGGTGCTGGTTGATAGTAGGCTGAATATGAGCCAGCAGTGTGCCCAGGTAGCCAAGAAACCTAGTGGCATCCTGGTCTGCATCAGGAACAGTGTGGCCAGCAGGAGCAGGGAGGTCATTCTGCCCTGGACTCAGCACTGGTTAGGCCACACCTTGAGTCCTGTGCCCAGTTCTGGGCCCCTCAGTTTAGGAAAGATGTTGAGATGCTGGAAGGTGTCCAGAGAAGGGCAACAAAGCTGGGGAGGGGTCTGGAGCACAGCCCTGTGAGGAGAGGCTGAGGGAGCTGGGGTTGCTTAGCCTGGAGAAGAGGAGGCTCAGGGGAGACCTTCTTACTCTCTGCAACTCCCTGAAGGGAGGTTGTAGCCAGGTGGGGGTTGGTCTCTTCTCCCAGGCAACCAGCACCAGAACAAGAGGACACAGTCTCAGGCTGTGCCAGGGGAGGTTTAGGTTGGATGTTAGGAAGAAGTTCTTCCCAGAAAGAGAGATTGGCCATTGGGATGTGCTGCCCAGGGAGGTGGTGGAGTCACCATCTCTGGAGGTGTTTGAAAAGAGCCTGGCTGAGGCACTTGGTGCCATGGTTTAGCTGATTAGATGCTGTTGGGTGACAGGTTGGACTTGATCTCAAAGGTCTTTTCAGACCTGGTTAATTCTGTGTTCTCTGTATTCAGTTAGCAATGCTTTAAAGAGATGCTAAGAATGCAGAACATAGCACAAAGCCTGCTGCAGCTCTTACTAGTTGGAACTATTCTGACTCTGCTCAGATGCCAACAAACTCTCCTGTGAGAGGCAGTGCCTATGAGCACCAGCTCCCTGCTGATCTTTAGTGACCAGGTGCTGGCAGTGATGGGGAAAGACAGCAGCAGCAGGGGAAGCTCCTGCTTGCAGTCACAATACAAAGGACACAGTGTTCTGATCCACAGAGATGATGATCCAAGTAGAAGAGAGTAATGTAATCCAAATAGTCCACAGGTGTGTCACTCCTACTTTAATAGCAATTTTCAATAAGGCCTCCCATCAAACACCATTGTGGTGAATCACTGTCCCAGGGACCCAAAGCCCCTTCTTCCTTGCCTGCCTATGCAGGACACATTGATCCCACAGACATTTTGGACCACCATTAACTGGCACAACCTCAGCCATCACTACTCCCTCCCACAGGAGCACAAGTTACTCTTCTTCATTTGTTTGCCTGAAAAAAAATTCTTCTCACAAATATTGTCCCACTCTACAAGAGGATAAAGTGACAACAAATGTCACAGGGTCACAGAACTATTTAGCTTGGAAAAGAGCCTCAGGGTCACCAAGGCCAACCCAGAACCCTACTCTGCAAGGCTCACCCCTAAACCACAGCCCCAAGCACCACAGCCAAACCACCTGCAAACACAGCCAGCCTTGGGGACTCCACCACCTCCCTGGGCAGCACATTCCAAGCCCTGACCACTCTTGCCTGAAAAAAAGGTTTCCTAATGTCCAGTCTGAACCTCCCCAGTGGCAGCTTGAGGCCATTCCCTCTCGCTCTATCACCAACTACCTGGGAGCAGAGACCAGCACCAACCTCTCCACAACCTCCTTTCAGGTAGCTGTAGAGAGCCAGGAGGTCTCCCCTCAGCCTCCTCTCTTTCACACTAACCATCCCCAGCTCCTCAGTCACTCTTCACCAGATCTATTCTCCAGGCCCTAAAGAGATGCAGATGTTTTTTGCTTATTCACTGTACCTTTCATGCTAAAAGGGCACTGGGGAGCAATTGTTGTCTCCTTTCCATCCCTCTATTAGAGGCCTCTCAGTCCCAGATGGTTTTCAGAGAATGAAACAACTGACACAGCACCTGCATCCTTTGCATGCTGATGAAAACCAGCTCTAGGGTGTCCTCTTGTCCCACCTGGCATCCAGTTTAGCAAATGGAGAAAGCCCAACTGTCCAAGGTGCAGTTCAGTCAGGTTGAGGTGAAGAATAGAATAGAATAGGAATAGACCAGACCAGGTTGGACAAGACCTTCAGGATCATCACGTCCAACCCATCAACCAATCCAACACCACCTAAACAACTAACCCATGGCACCAAGCACCCCATCAAGTCTCTTCCTGAACACCTCCAATGATGGTGACTCCACCACCTCCCTGGGCAGCCCATTCCAATGGGCAATCACTCTCTCCGTGTAGAACTTCTTCCTAACATCCAGCCTAAACCTCCTTGGTGCAGCCTGAGACTGTGTCCTCTTGTTCTGGTGCTGACTGCCTGGGAGAAGAGACCAACCTCTGCCTGTCTACAACCTCCCTTCAGGGAGTTGTAGAGAGCAAGAAGGTCTCCCCTGAGCCTCCTCTTCTCCAGGCTAAGCAACCCCAGCTCACTCAGCCTCTCCTCACAGGGCTGTGTTCCAAACCCCTCACCAACATTGTTGCCATTCTCTGGACTCGTTCCAGCAAGTCAACCTCCTTCCTAAACTGAGGAGCCCAGAACTGGACACAGGACTCAAGGTGTGGCCTAACCAGTGCAGTGTCCAGGGGCAGAATGACCTCCCTGCTCCTGCTGGCCACACTGTTCCTGATGCAGGCCAGGATGCCATTGCCTCTCCTGGCTGCCTGGGCACACTGCAGGCTCTTGTTCAGCCTACCATCGACCAGCACCCCCAGGTCCCTCTCTACCTGGCTGCTCTCAGCCACTCTGACCCCAGCCTGTAGCACTGCATGGGGTTGAAGAGAGGCAGAAGCCTTAACAAGGACAAAAGACATACCCTTAGCAGCTCATGAGCAAGGGATCATTGATCTTCAGTGTTTTCCAGTTTGACATTCAGTTTCAGATGCTGGTGGAGGACCGGAAGGCAGCTAGTTAAGACAGCTTATTGTTATGTCAGCAGCTCAGAAGTGGATGTGTGTCCTTTTGGCTTTGTCCTTACCACTGCTATTCCTGACTTCTTCACCTTAAATGTCAGCAACTACAGTGAGCTTTGCACAGCATAACTGACCAAATGTCCCACAACCCAGGTAGCTCTCCACCGCCCAGCTACACCACACTAAGTCTAGGCAAGGCCTTCACTGGAGCAGAGATGATCTTCCAAGCACCTCACCAAATGTTAGCCTCCAACACACAGGCCTGACTCTTAGAAGTGCCCCTGCAAGCACATCCTCTCCCCACTGAAGGTTCTTCTGCCATCTAACTTTTCAGGAGGGGGAAAACAGCTAAAGACAAGCAGAAAGCCTTTGCACAAGGTTTCCAATCCTAGGTCTCCACCTCCTGCTTTCTTCAGTTTCTGAGGACCCACTTCAGCTCAGGAAAGAAAGATACTCCTCTTGGGGTTTTTTAAGCCAGGGCTTACAACACAGTTAGCTTCTGTGTCAAAAAACAATCTATAACATGCACCTGGAAAGGGCATCAAGCATATAGAATCACAGAATCAACCAGGCTGGAAAAGACCTCAGAGATCATCAAGTCCAACCTGTTACCTAATACTTAACACCTCCTGACAACTAAACCATGGCTCCAAGTGCCACATCCAAGCCTTTCCTGAACACCTCCAGGGATGGTGACTCCACCACCTCCCTGGGCAGCACATTCTTCCTGGGAAGAACTTTCCCCTCACATCCAGTTTGAGGCTGTGTCCCCATCTGTTGGCGGTTGCCTAGGAGAAGAGACCAATCCCCCCAGGTGCCCCATTTGAACTAACCCAGCAGAACACAGTTAAGTCCACTAACAGGCCATACCTCTCCCTTTTCTGAGGAACTGATTCTCTCCCAGCTTAAGATGAGCAGACAAGCTCTCACAGCAGTCACCTCAGTGAGAGGCAACCTGATGCAGTGTGAGGTGTCCCTGCCCATGGCAGGGGGGTTGGAACTGGCTGATCCTTGAGGTCCCTTCCAGCCCTGACAAGTCTATGATTCTATGATTCTCAACACACATTTCTTGGTCAAACATCTCAGTACACCTCAACACAAGAGAGATGTGGAGCAATGATTGTATGGTCCTGCTCTGGCTGAAGGGTTGGACCGAGAAGCAGCCCCATTCCTCCTGCCAGCAGTGCTCCAGACTGCCAGGAGAGAGCTGTTCTTCATGCCACTTGCTGAACCTGGGACACAGTGCAGCTGGTGATTCAAAGGTTGAAGAGTCACTGAGAGAAAAAGCCAGGAGAGTGATGGTTTGGTTGAGTCCCAGCTTCACAGCAGCAGGAGCCTCAGTGCTCCTGGGCAGTGCCTGAGTGCAGAATAGGAACAGGGTTTTGGGTGGTCCCATCAGTTAAATTCAGTTGCAGAAGTCATTCAGTAAATGCTGGCAGAATTCCACAGCTGCTTGCTTTTAATGTACCTGTGGCCCAGGAGCCTGAGGTGTCTGTCCCTAAGGAGCAGAGTGCCCAGGGAGGTGGTGGCAGCTTCATCCCTGGAGGTTTTGAAGGCCAGGCTGGATGTGGCTGTGAGCAACCTGCTGTAGTGTGAGGTGTCCCTGCCCATGGCAGGGGGGTTGGAACTGGCTGATCCTTCCAACCCTGACAATTGTGGCATTCTGTTGTCAGAACAACTTCCCTGAGAAGAAGCTACTTTTGTATTTGAGGCTGGATTCACAAAATATTTGCTTGAGGGTTTTTTTTTCCCCCCATCATCCGTGAGTCCTAGGCCTTAAAACATTTCCTAATGTTTCCTTTAAAGTGCTTCCCACATTCACTGAATTTCTGTCATGAGCTGGGAAGACAGGGAAGAAGAAAATAAAAGCACAGTCTTCCCTTCTTCTTCAATATAATTAGGCTATCACATTAAGCACAGAGGCAGAACAACTGTGGAGGGCATGATAGGTTTTATGTTTTAAAGCAATAAAAATATCAAGACTGAAGTACACTTAGATGGATTCTTTAAGTTAATAACCATTAAGGGAGCCCAAGAACTCTCAGAGTGAACATGTAAGATACACAAATACTATTTGCTGTACTCCTGTCAAACTTGATCAGCTAGGAAGTTGAGACAGGAGGAGTTTAATAAAAAACCACTTTAATTTAAAGGATCACAGGTTGTTAGGGGTTGGAAGGGACCTCCAAAGATCATCCAGTCCAACCCCCCCTGCCAGAGCAGGAGCATAGAATCCAGCACAGGTCACACAGGAACACATCCAGACAGGGCTGGAGAGGCTCCAGAGAAGGAGACTCCACAACCTCCCTGAGCAGCCTGTTCCAGGGCTCTGGGACCCTCACAGTGAAGAAGTTCTTCCTCATGTTGAGGTGGAACCTCCTGTGCTGGAGTTTCCATCCATTGCCCCTTGTCCTATGCCAGGGCACAAGTGAGCAGAGCCTGTCCCTTCCTTCCTGACCCCCAGCCCTCAGATATTTATAGACATTGAATAAATGCCCTCTTTAATTTGATTGGAGGATATATTCAACTAAATTCACACCAGGAACATTTGTCTTCTCAACACATTTGCCCAGATATCACCTCAAAAAGCATTTTAGGTCATTAGGTCATATACTTGATTCAGTGTCTTGGAAGAAAATTGGCAGGTGGGGGGAGGGGAAAAGTGTGATCTAACTTTACACAATGCTGGTTTGTACTGGTAAGTCATAGAACCACAGAATTGCCAGGGCTGGAAGGGACATCAAAGAGTATCCAGATCCAACCCCCCTGCCATGGGCAGGGACACCTCACACTACAGCAGGTTGCTCACAGCCACATCCAGCCTGGCTGCAAACACCTCCAGGCATGAGGCTTCCACCACCTCCCTGAGCAACCTGTGCCAGGCTCTCACCACCCTCATGGGGAAGAACTTCTTCCTAACATCCAATCTGAATCTACCCACTTCTAGCTTGGATCCATTCCCCCCAGTCCTATCACTTCCTGACACCCTAAAAAGTCTCTCCCCAGCTTTCTTGTAGCCCCCTTCAGATACTGGAAGGCCACAATAAAGTCTCCTTGCAGTCTTCAAGTCCTTCTTAAAATGACAGGTTTTACAGCACCAGGCATGTAGTGCAAGGGTTCTTTGGAGTTTTTTTACTCAACACAGAGCACAATTCCTGTTCTCTAAAGGAGAAGACTCCCTGACAATGGTGGCACTAGAAGCCAGAAGCAGCGCTGCCACTGCAGAGTGCTGCTCAATTACAGAGCAGGCAGCAGAATCACGGATTGTTAGGGGCTGGAAGGGACCTCGAAAGCTCATCCAGTCCAACCCCCCTGCCGGAGCAGGAGCACCTAGAGCAGATCACACAGGAACACATCCAGGCAGGTCATGGATATCTCCAGAGAGATCTAGAGCAATGGAACTGAAAAAAACATTGAGAAGGGAGCTGAAGCTTGGCTATCACAGTGCTCTACAGCTTCCAGGTAAGACAACTTCTGCCAAAGACAGTGAACAAATCTTTCTCCCTGAACTTAATGACCAAATAATTCTGAACAACCCTTAATTTAGGGGTTGGTCTCTTCTCCCAGGCAACCAGCACCAGAACAAGAGGACAGAGTCTCACGCTGTGCCAGGGGAAGTTTAGGCTGGAGGTGAGGAGAAAGTTCTTCACCGAGAGAGTCATTGCCCATTGGAATGTGCTGCCCAGGGAGGTGGTGGAGTCACCATCCCTGGGGGAGTTCAAGAGAGGATGGGATGTGGCACTTGGTGCCATGGTCTAGTCATGATGTCTGTGGTGACAGGGTGGACTCGATGATCCTCGAGGTCTCTTCCAACCTCAGTGATACTGTGAATGAGAACTGACCAAACAACTCTGACTATTCCTGCAATACTCCAACAAATACAACCAGCAGTAGTCATGGGCAGTAGAAAGATTCCAGCAACAGCTCTAAATGAATCACAGCAAGAAGATAACTACCCAGCTCTTCACAGGATCACAGAACGTTAGGGGTTGGGAGGGACTTTGAGGGATCATCCAGTCCAACCCCCTGCCAGAGCAGGAGCACCCAGAGCAGGTCACACAGGAACACATCCAGGTGGGTCTTGGATATCTCCAGAGAGGGAGACTGCAGGAGCTGTGCTGCAGCTTGCACACATAAGAAGCAGGTCCCCACTCTGTATGTGAAATGTGCTTTGAGTCTCTAAACAAAAAAAGGCACAACATGATTTGTGGCTTGACGTATTTCACAATTTCCACAGTGAAGACATCTAAAAATACTTGTTGAAATGTCACTGATTGCCTCCCCTTGGGAAGGGAAGGTTCTCCACAACAAGGCTCTCTCACAACTGTTCAACTCTGCGTCTGCACACGAGCCCTGGTGCTTGAAATGAAGTAGCAGAGAAGAAATGGGAGCAAGCTATTTGGGAGAATAAATCTGATGAAGAGGAGAGCTTCCTGTGGCATGCCAGTATCTGAAGGGGCTACGAGAAAGCTGGGGAGGGACTTCTTAAGATGTTGCGTAGTGACAGGAGTAGGGGGAATGGAGCAAAACTAGAAATGAAGAGATTGAGATTGGATGTTAGGAAGAAGTTGTTCCCCATGAGGGTGGTGAGACACTGACACAGGTTGCCCAGGGAGGTGGTGGAAGCCTCATCCCTGGAGGTTTTGAAGCCAGACTGTATGTGGCTCTGAGGAACCTGCTGTAGTGTGAGGTGTCCCTGCCCATGGCAGGGAGTTGGAACTGGATGAGCTTTGAGGTCCCTTCCAACCCTGACAATTCTGTGATATTATGATCAGCAACTGAAGGATCTGGGGCTGTTTAGCTAGAAAAAGAGGAGGGTGAGGAGAGACCTCCTGGCTCTCTACAACCATCTGAAAGGAGGTTGTGGAGAGGTTGGTGCTGGTCTCTTCTCACAGGTTATTAGTGACAGAACAAGAGGGAAAGGCCTCAAGCTGCCACTGGGGAGGTTCAGACTGGACATTAGGAAAGCTTTTTTGAGGGCAAGAGTGGTCAGGAGTTGGAATGTGCTGCCCAGGGAGGTGGTGGAGTCCCCAAGCCTGGCTGTGTTTCAGGTTGGTTGGGTTGTGGTGCTTGGGGCTGTGGTTTAGGGGTGAGCCTTGCAGAGTAGGGTTCTGGGTTGGACTTGGTGATTCCAACCTGAATGTTTCTGTGGTCCTGTGAAACCTTAACCCAGGTTACTCTCCTTCACTCAGGGCATCACTTACCATCAAGGTGAGCCAACAGTGGTGACCACATCTCAGCTGCTTCATTTCAGTAAGAACAGCCAATTTCCATTAGCAAAATCCTGACTTTGTCAAGGTTTTGGATAACCTCCATTTCAACACATGACTTGTAGGAACAACACAGACAGGTTGAGCTAAGAACTTTTTGATGTAGACTTTCAACATGGTGGGGGAGGCTCTGAAGCAATGATGGAGCAAACAAGGATGCTGATACACTACAGTAATCCTGCTTGGAGCAAAGTCAGCGTGCCTGCCCAGGAATAAGACTGCAATATCCAACAGCTACTCACATCAAAGCAGCAAAGCTCTACAGAGAGTTTTTTGGGTCCTCACCCCAGAAACATGCTGCTGCTGCAGCACTACCATCCAGTTCCCAAGACAGTAGATGAACTGAGCACCAAGGGGAGAGAGAAGGGCATTTAAGGTGTTCCCCAAAGCAATGCTGCATTGGTTTGGACAAACACAAGAGTATCAGCACCCAAAGGACCTTTTAGGCTGCAGTGCCTCAGGGCTACAGTGAGATTTCCACACAGCTCCCACATCCTAACAGATCCACCCAACTCTCAAGCCTCCTGTCTTAGCCCCCATCACTTCCCTGCACAGCTGAAGACACAGGGGCCTGATCAGCTCCAACAGGTGAATGAGTAGAACACAGCTCCTGAGGAAAGCTGGGCTCTTCTCCCAGGCAACCAGCACCAGAACAAGAGGACACAGTCTCAAGCTGCGCCAGGAGAAGTTTAGGCTGGATGTTAGGAAGAAGTTCTTCACACAAAGAGAGATTTGCCCATTGGAATGTGCTGCCCAGGGAGGTGATGGGGTCACCATCTCTGGAGGTGTTTAAGAAAAGCCTGGGTGAGGCACTTAGTGCCAGGGTCTGGTTGATTAGATAGAGTTGGGCGATCGGTTTGATTTCATGATATCGGAGGTCTCTTCCAACCTGGCTGATTCCAAGATTCTGTGAGGCCTGTGAGGTTTGAGGGGGAAAAGCCAGGGCAAAGATGCACTGTAGAAACCACTTGTGGCTCACCAGAAAGAAATCTTTGCCTTCCTAGTTTTCCCAGGACCTCCAGCAACCTCTTCTTTTCCAGCTCAAACCTGTTGCCACAACTAGACTTGAAATTACAGATGCAGGATAGCTGTTATGACAGAAGGGGGGTGTGTGGAGACAACAAACTGACACTGTGCCATGGTTTAGTTGATGAGATGGTGTTGGGTGATAGGTTGGACTGGATGATCTCAAAGGTCTTTTCCAACCTGGTTAATTCTATTCTATTCTATTCTGAAGGAAAAGCCAGCAGGAAGCCAGGGGCAAACCGGGATTGTTTAGCTCCTCACTTGTTTTCTGAGGTATGTGGTCGGTTTTGTTGGTACTTTGCTTTTTTCACTTTCACAGTGCACTTTGGGAGTATCCACCACTGAGAAACTTCAGCACCAAATTAACTGAGCATTCTGTCTTGTTACATAGCAAAATAACTGCTTAGCCAGCCCTGCTTCTGTGTGGGAGATCCAGTTAGAATTAACCAGGTTGGAAGAGACCTTTGAGATCATCCAGTCCAACCTATCACCCAACACCATCTCATCAACTAAACCATGGCACCACGTGCCTCAGCCAGTCTCTTTTTAAACACTTCCAAGGATGCTGACTCCACCACCTCCCTGGGCAGCACATTCCAATGGCCAATCTCTCTTGCTGGGAAGAGTTTCTTCCATTTGGGGTGGATGGATGGAAAAACAGCTATTATATATTCTGTATATGAGCGTGCTAGTGTATGTGACAAACACAATTTGTGTTACTAAAGATGACCCATCTGGCATCACTCCACATCTGAACCATAGGAAATCATCAATGGCAATCACAGAATCACAGAAACTTTCAGGTTGGAAAAGAGCCTCAGGGTCACCAAGGCCAACCCAGAACCCTACTCTGCAAGGCTCACCCCTAAACCACAGCCCCAAGCACCACAGCCAAACCACCTGCAAACACAGCCAGCCTTGGGGACTCCACCACCTCCCTGGGCAGCACATTCCAATGCCTGACCACTCTTCCCTGAAAAAAAGCTTACCTAATGTCCAGTCTGAACCTCCCCAGTGGCAGCTTGAGGCCATTCCCTCTTGTTCTGTCACTAATGACCTGGGAGCAGAGACCAGCACCAACCTCTCCACAACCTCCTTGCAGGTAGCTGTGGAGAGCCAGGAGGTCTCCCCTCAGCCTCCTCCTTTTCCAAACTCCATCCCCAGCTCCTTCAGTCGCTCTTCACAGAATCATGGAATTGTCAGGGTCGGAAGGGACCAGCACAAAACACCACAGGTTCTCACACTTCCTCTAAGTGGAACTCACGCTGAATTTTATCACTGAGAGTTTAAAACATATCATTTAGATCCAGAGCCTTCAGAATGCACAACGTACAGAGAATTGTTTGGTGGAGGAACTGAATGGAATTTTTTTCCAGAGACAGCAGAGGGGGATGTTAGCACAACTGGCCTGGAACCAGGATTTAACTCTAGCTGTAATTGCCTTTTAACTCCATGCCACACTGAACTCCATCATTAGCTAAAGCTGCACCTTCATTTCATTACTGCCCTGGCTGTTTTCCTGTCCACTCTGAAAGCTTTATTTCCTCTGCTCTTCATACTCAAGGACTATTACATTCAGTGCTGATTAACTGCTTTAGCCATTTCATACTTTTTTCCAAGTCTAAAGTTCCAGGAGCTGGAATCCTGCTAGAATTCCTAGCTAAACATAAGGAATATACAACACACTTTCATACTTCCTAACATACTGATGTTAGGAAATAGCTCTTCAGTATGAGGGTGGTGAGACACTGGCACAGGTTGCCCAGGGAGGTGGTGGAAGCCTCATCCCTGGAGAATTTAAAGGCCAGGGTGGATGTGGCTCTGAGCAATCTGATCTAGTGTGAGGTGCCCCTGCCTATAGCAGCGGGGCTGGAACTGGCTGATCCTTGAGGTCCCTTCCAACACAAACAATTCTGTGATACTTTAGAAGGTAATCATAGAATCAACCAGGTTGGAAAAGCCCTCAGAGATTGAGTCCAACCTGTCACCCAACACCTCATGATAACTAAACCATGGCACAGAGTGCCACGTCCAATCCCCTCTTGAACACCTCCAGAGACAGTGACTCCACCACCTTCCTGGGCAGCACATTCCAATGGCTAACAACTCTCTGTGAAGAACTTTCTCCTCACCTCCAGCCTAAACCTCCCCTGGTGCAGTTTGAGACTGTGTCCTCTTGTTCTGGTGCTGGTTGCCTGGCAGAAGAGACCAACCCCCACCTGGCTACAACCTCCCTTCAGGTAGTTGTAGAGAGCAATAAGGTCTCCCCTGAGCCTCCTCTTCTTACTTTAGGCACAGGAGAGCTTTTTTTATTTGTTTACAAGGTGGAAATACACCAAAGTGAAGCTTCAGGGACAAGACTATTAACATACCCATCTACCCAGCTCCGCAATGAAAGGGAAAGAGACCAAACAGAAAACCGGAATAAACAAGAACTGTTAACCACCCGGCATTAAACTCCTCAGAGCTGAACCTGCACCATGGTTTACTTTGAATAGAGGCAAGCCCACATGCTGGAGCTCATGACACAGCCCTTCCGCAGAACGAAACGAGAAGACCTTTCCAGTTTCTGGCAGAGTCAGATTAGACCCTTTCTAAAGTTTCCCCATCTGTAAAAGCATCTGATACGTTCTGACAAGTGTCGTCCATCCCATTTCTGCAATCCCTCAGCCGCGCAGACTCCTGACATGAAGAAATATGACCACAGATTTCAGTCACGGCGGTATTTACCAAGAGGAAAGATTAAAAACCATCTCGCTTTTCGCAGCTGAAATACCTGTCCCCGGCTCAGCCGCCGGTTTTATGATGTCATATGTTTGCAATGATCTCCCCATCAGGGATCAAATTCGCCAGTCGGAAGTAAGGCAGCAGTTCTGCGACAGACCTCTACCTCCAACCCCAGGGTACAGCGCTTATTCCACCGAGCAAACAAAGCCTCCTCCTTTTTAAGGCTCGCTGAATTCTTGACCCCGGCAGCACAGCCCATCCGTCCAGCACGGCGGCAACCAAACGCAAACGTCCTGCTCCAGGACTCCATAAACTACCAAGGAATTAACGAGCCGTGAATCAAAGGCATAAGGGGATGGGGCACACCTGAAAGTTCCCAAGTGCAAACGGTCTACTGAGCCATTTCCCCTTCGACACACACCGCAGACCAGAGCGGTGACACAACGACCTCGCATGACAGCCGCCTTCATTCAGTGCATGCCAGAAGTTACCTTTTCATTGTAATCGGCTGCTTATTTTGGAAAGCGACCAGAAACCATCCGCCTTCCACCAGTACCGAGCCCTCCGCCGCGGTTCAGGGCCGCTCCCGGGCCGCCGCCGGCGGGACTGCCCGGGCAGCTCCCGCGGGCACTGCTCGGCGCCGAGGTCGCGATCGCCACCGCTTCGCATCGGGCGTTCGCGGCTCCGCCGTGCCGGCTCCACCCCGGGCGATGGGGGAAGGGGGGGAATAACCGAACGGGGGCAGCTTTGCCCCCCGCTGCTACGAGGGGCGGCCCGGGGGGGAGGCACGGTCCCGCGCAGGGAAGTTTCGCGAAGTCGCTTCGGAGTCCCCCCCCCTGGACGCACGCTGCGGTTCACTCCCCCCTGCCTTTAACAGCCCGGCCCGGGGCAGCGCGGGCGGCGGCACCGCGGACAAAAGTTACTCGCTACCGGTGCGGCGGCGGGGGGGAGGCCTGGGTTTGGTGTGTTCCCACCAGCCCGGCCCACGACACCGGCCTCCCCCCGGCCGCCCCGCTCGCCCCCCGCTCCTGCCGCGGCTGCGGAGCAAGATGGAAGGCGCGGGGCCGCCCGGCCGTGCCCCGCTGACGAGCAGGGGTTGCTGGAGAGGCACCCAGGGGCTGGGCAGCCCTCTCTCTCCCCCCCCCCATCCCCTCGTTCCTTTGCGGCGGCTGCCGGCCCCGGTGCTCCGCACTCACCTCGCTCCGGCTCGGCTTGCAGGCAGATGGGGATGTTCTTCTTCCAGCCCGGCATGGCTCCGCGCTTCCCGCTCAGCGCTGCTGCTGCGGCGGGAGGGGGCTCATGGCAGGACGAGGCGGCGGCGGCGACCTGTGCTCGGGGTGGAAGTCTGCGGCTCCGGCGGGCAGCGGCGAAGGGGCGGCGGCCGCACGGTGGGAGGGAGGACGGGGGGAGGGGAGGCGGCGGAGCTCCGCCAGCTTGAGGGACGGGAAGGAGGGCGCGGGGCGGGCTCGCCCGGTTCAGCCGGGGACAGTAGGGGGTGGGCGGAGGGGGAGCTGCGCGAGAGGGAGGTGCAGAGGGGCCCCGGCCCTGCCCGCCGCCGGCAGGTGGGACGAGCGCGAGCCGCCGGCCGCACAATGGAGCTCCCGCGCGTGGCCCCCTCCCGGCCTCCCTGGGGCTAGGTGGGGCGGGACGGGGCGGGGCGGGGGCTGCCGCCGCCGCTCGGCCACCAGGTGCGGGCCGGGGCGCGGGGTCGGCGCCGCGAGCGCAGGCCGCGGGGAGCCGCCGGGCGCTCCGCCGTGCCCGCCTCGCGGGCGGGGAGGGGGCTACAGGTGCAGCCGCGACACGCGCGTCAGCGGTCCCGGGGCTGGCGGGGAGGCGTGAAGCGTGCGCCCCGCGGCCGCCGCCTCCTCACTTGTAGAAGGACCTGTGAGTTTTGGAGCCTCCGGCCACCCGAAATGCGGCCTTCGGGGCTTGTTGCCATGCGCGACCATCCCGCCCGACCCTTCCCCTCCGCCGCCAGCGCCGGCTGCGCGGACGCGGCGTTAAAATGGGCTCGTCCCTTTTCCCCGCCTGGTGAGTTTGGCTGCCCCCCCCCCCCCCCCCCCCCCCGTGCGTGCCAACGATAAGGAAAGAGTTAAATCACAGGTTGGCTGCCGGGGAACGTCGCTGACAAGCCCCTTCATCGAATAGATCGCTACTTGCGCCATAAAGAATCCCCTACCCGCGGTGACAGGTTGGATTGCTGTCATTGCAGCCAGCTCCTTATGACCTTTTGACCAAAAGACCTCGAATCTCGCCGCTGAAATCGTTTCTGACACAGCCATGTCCTGATAAAAAGCTGATGCTGAGGCGATTAAATATTCCTTTTGGTTTTTACAAGGAAAATAGTAATAATAATAAACCAAATACAAACTCCAAGTGGCAGATTTGAGGTTTTGAAGGCCAGGCTGGATGTGGCTCTGAGCACCCTGCTGTAGTGTGAGGTGTCCCTGCCCATGGCAGGGGGGACGGAACTGGTTGATCCTTGAGGTCCCTTCCAACCCTGACAATTCTGTGAATGTTAAAGTAATATAGAAGTGAAGCTTCTCCCTCCACCACCCCAAAGCACTTCAGGGGGTGGGCTGCTGTATGAGCTTCATCCTGCCTAGCAATTATGTTGTCATTACTTGTGTCTTGTCTGCCATTTCTTCATCTTGACGGACATCAGGCAGTTTCAGGTGGTCAAACCTCCCCACGTGAGTCTTCTGTCGCAATGAAGGTTTGAAGGGTTTCCTGGATTCCATTTTTCGCTGTAAATGGAATGAGAATTTCCTGACAGAGCGTTTTGCTGCCTTGGCTCTGTGCCAGCATGTCAAGCAGAATGTGTGCCTGGGTACTCATGCAAACTCCTTGATTAAAAGCCCATTGATGAGAGCTGCAGCTGCTGGCTTTCCTTGATTGCGCTTGGACCCTGGTCTCACCACCCGTGATGCTGCAGTCCCACGTGGCAGCATCACCAAGCAGCACCAGTGTGGTTCAAATGAGGAGCAGGCACGCAGGATTTCAGCAGGATTTCTGCTGAATTAAGAGTATGTAATAAAGAGTTGGTTTTGCTGGCAGCTCTCTTGCTGCCCATGACAGGACAGGAGATAGCTGTCGTAGAACAAAATCCAACAACTAGATTCACAGGATATCAGGGGCTAGAGAGGACCCAAAGAGATCATCGAGTCTAAGCCCCCTGTCAGAGCAGGACCGTACAATCTAGCTCAGGTCACACAGGAACACATCCAGACAGGGCTGGAAAGCCTCCAGAGAAGGAGACTCCACAACCATCCAAGATTCCGCTGCTCAAGGCCTCATTTGTTCATCATTGGAATGGGCTGCCCAGGGAGGTGGTGGAGTCCCCGTCCCTGGAGGTGTTCAAGAGGGGATTGGATGTGGCACTTGGTGCCATGGTCTAGTCATGAGGTCTGTGGTGACAGGTTGGATGGGCTTGATGATCTTTGAGGTCTCTTCCAACCTTGGTGATAACTGTGATCCAACCTGTCCTTACACACTCCCAGGCAAGAGGCATCCACAACCTCCCTTGGGAAGCCTATTCCAGAGTCCAAACAATCTCATACTGAAGAACTTCTTCCTAAGCTCCAGTCTAAGCCTACTCTCCCTCAGTTTCAAGCCTCTCCTCGTCCTATTGCTAGACACCCTTATGAAAAGTCCTTCTCCAGCCCTTCTGGGAGGATCCCTTTAGGTACCTGAAGGCAGAATATAGGTTGCCTTGGTCTAGAAGGTATCCTGTCTTAAAAATCTCTATAGCTAGATAGTGATGAGAGAGTGGTTCCTAAAAGACATGCTGTGGTACAACTCACATCCCAATAAATTGCAGTTACTTGTTTCTGTTTTGTGTTTCTACCTGATTTTAGGGACAAAAAAAAAGACAGAAAAATACATCCCCTTAGCTTAAAGCAGATACTGTGTGTAAAATTCAAACCTAAAGTAGACGACCTCCAGTCTTTATCTGACGAATGACACATGTGGTAATTCAATACGTTCCTGCTCTGGCAGGGGGGTTGGACTGGATGATCTCTTGAGGTCCATTCCAACCTCTAATGTGCTGTGATGCTCTAACAGGAGGATAATAGACCAAAAAACACTCTACCAAGTTAGACCTGTCAGACTGGGCTTAAACTGTGTGCCCACTGATGGGTTTGTTTCATTATGCAGGGTACTACATTTGGGTTTCCTGCACCTTTGAGCCACAGTCTTGTGTCCTCTAAGAAGAGGCAATGTTCACCTGCCTTTCATGCTAATATTCTCCTGACTTTCATAGTTCCTTTTCTTCAGTCACATTGGGAGGTCTTTAACTGGTAGCTCTAAAGACAACTGTGAGTGTGCATGTGAATCTCTAAGCATTACAAAAACAAAGCTTTCACACCAGATTCTTCGCTCACAGGGCAAAGCTTGCAGAAGATGCCTTTGGGGAGTGCAGGCACAGCAACTGCACTGCCTGAGGGAGGCTCAGAGGAAAGGGAGAGAAAAGACTGAGGCTGCTCAGCCCGGGAGGCACCCACACAAGGAGCAGGTGCTGAAAGCTGTCCCAGCAGCTGCTGGAGAATACACGGCCAGGAAACACATTTCAAGGCAATGAAGTGGTTTAGAAGCCATGCAGCAGCTCCTGCCCTCTACCATTTCATAGAATCATAGAATCAACCAGGTTGGAAAAGACCTCAGAGATCAGCAAGTCCAACCCATTACCTAATACCTAACACCTGACAACTAAACCATGGCTCCAAGTGCCACATCCAATCTCCTCTTGAACACCTCCAGGGATGGTGACTCCACCACCTCCCTGGGCAGCACATTCCAATGGCCAATCTCTCTTGCTGGGAAGAGCTTTCTCCTCACCTCCAGCCTAAACCTCCCCTGGCACAGCTTAAGACTGTGTCCTCTTGTTCTGGTGCAGGTTGCCTGGAGGAAGAGGTCAACCCCCACCTGGCTACAACCTCCTTTTAGGGAGCTAAAGAGAGTAGTAAGGTCTCCCCTGAGCCTCCTCTTCTCCAGGCTAAGCAACCCCAGCTCCCTCAGCCTCTCCTCACAGGGCTGTGCTCTAGACCCCTCCCCAGCCTCGTTGCCCTTCTCTGGACACCTTCCAGCATCTCAACCTCCTTCTTAAATTGAGGAGCCCAGAACTGGACACAGGACTCAAGATTTCTGAAAAGGAACCTGGGCTTTCAAGTGCTGTGGAAGGAAATGAAGCTTCAGATGGTTGTGTGTCATCCAGCGTCCTAAATCTTACCTACTCCCTCTGGTGCCAAGCTTTTATCTCCTGCCTTGCCCCCAGGAATGAAAAAAAACTACAAACATGGAAGCTTTAAGATGGGAGCACTGATTCTCCAACAGATTTGGCTGGGGTTTTTTTTGCCAGCACTGGAGCTCTACCAAATTGCAGGTCAGGGGAAGAGAGCAGTAGGTTGTTCTACTCTTCAGCCCACAATAAGCCATTTTCTGCCTATTTATTTTCCTTCCAGTGCCATCACTCTGAATGTGAGTGAAAATTCCTTAGGACTGAAAGGGGGATGTTTTTTTTCAGGGCTGTGCAGGAGTCACAGAATCTCAGCTGCTGGTTTGGAGGTGTGCATCCCAAGTCCTACTTTTTCTAAGTGCCACTGGCTCCTTGGGAATGAGCAGACCACATATTACACAGCTGACAATATTCACAGCATTGGGAGGATTATGTCTGCTTCTCTCTTTCCCTTATGCAAGACATGACAAATACAGCTCTTCTAAGCAATGGTGCTGTAATTCCCCATGTCTCTGCTACAGGAAAAGCTTGTATGGGTGCCTGGCTCAAGTTAATTTAATTGCATTCTCCTACTCACATGAGCTGCTTTGCACTAAACAACTGCTTCTGCATCTCCCACTGCTAGGAAGGGATGAAAGCAGTCACCTGATCTGGGTTGGGGCAATGCCAAGCACTGATACAGGCTGGGCAGGGACTGGCTTGAGAGCAGCCTTGAAGAAAAGGCCTTGGGGTGCTGGGGGATGAGAAGCTCAACAGGAGCCAGCAGTGAGCACTTGCAGCCCAGAAAGCCAACCAGAGCCTGGGCTGCAGCAAGAGAAGTGTGGCCAGCAGGGCCAGGGAGGTGATTCTCCCCACTCTGCTCCACTCTGGTGAGACCCCACCTGGAGCACTGTGTCCAGTTCTGGAGCCTCTATTACAGGAAGGATCTGGAGGTGCTGGAAGGTGTCCAGAGAAGGGCCACAAGGATGAGCAGGGGGCTGGAGCTCCTCTGCTATGAGGACAGACTGAGGGAGTTGGGGCTGTTCAGTCTGGAGAAGAGAAGGCTCTGAGGAGACCTCATTGTGGCCTTCCAGTATGTGAAGGGGGCTACAGCAAAGCTGGGGAGGGACCTTTGAGGGTGTCAGGGAGTGACAGGACTGGGGGGAATGGATCCAAGCTAGAGGGGAAGATTTAGATCAGACATTAGAAAGTTCTTCCCCGTGCAGTAGGTGAGAGCCTGGCACAGGTTGCCCAGGGAGGTGGTGGAAGCCTCATCCCTGGAGGTTTTGAAGGCCAGGCTGGCTGTGACTGTGAGCAACCTGCTGTAGTGTGAGGTGTCCCTGCCCATGGCAGGGGGTTGGAACTGGCTGATCCTTGAGGTCCCTTCCAACCCTGGCAATGCTGTGATTTAGATGTGCATTTCCTGGTAACTCTATTACACTTGCAGCATATAACCTTCCTGCCAGTGCTTTTCTCTCTACAGCTCTTTTTCCCCTGTAGAATTTTAAATCAATTGAATCTTGCTTTTCAAGGGAGCACACTTTCTACTTGATGCTGCAGCATGGAGGTCATCTAATAAGACCTTAGAATTAATCAAAGGCTAAAAGAAGCATAATATTCCCAAGGAAAGGTTTTCTTCTTTGAGTGCTCCAAAGAAGAGATTTGATTTGCTATTTCCTGTTCTTATTTATTCCCTAGAAGTAAGGTAGGAGAAATTTGATGGTGAGGCTGAGAGTTCATAGAATTGTCAGGGTTGGAAGGGACCTCAAGGATCAGCCAGATCCAACCCCCCTGCCATGGGCAGGGACACCTCACACTACAGCAGGTTGCTCACAGCCACATCCAGCCTGGCTGCAAAAACCTCCAGGGATGAGGCTTCCACCACCTCCCTGGGCAACCTGTGCCAGTCTCTCACCACCCTCATGGGGAAGAACTGGAGGATGGTTCAGTTGTGGAAGACTGGAATGTTTCTCAGTGCCTGCAAATTTGTGCTTCCACCTCTAAGGTGCAAGAGCTGCTTCAGCTTCTACATGTTTCAGCTTTGCCTTTTTTGCTCAGTGATGAGCCACTCAGTGTCCACATTTGCACACACATCTGGGATTAAGGAGAGCTTCAGAAGGGGGCAAGGAATACACCTCCTGCAAAGGAAAATCAAAGATTATCCAGAATAACATTGAGACTAGCAAGATACTGCACCTTCCAGAGGTTTCTGGTCCTTCTGATGCAGCTGATGTCACTGAGGGGTGGGATGGGACCTCGACTGGCCGGAGAAATAGGCCCAGGTGAACCTCATGAGGTTCAACAAGACCAACTGCCAGATCCTGCATCTGGGGTGGGGCACTCCTCCATACCAATACAGCTGGAGGGGTGATAAGACTGAGAGCAGCCCTGCAGAAAAGGGCCTGAGGGTGTTGGTGAATGAGAAACTGGACATGAGCCAACAACGTGCAGCCCAGAAGGCAAATCCTGGGCTGCATCAGAAGGGGTTTGGAGCACAGCCCTGTGAGGAGTGGTTGAGGGAGCTGGGGGTGTTTAGCCTGGAGAAGAGGAGGCTCAGGGGGGACCTTCTTGCTCTCTACAACTCCCTGAAGGGAGGTTGTAACCAGGTGGGGGTTGGTCTCTTCCCCCAGGCAACCAGCAATAGAACAAGAGGACACAGTCTCAAGCTGTGCCAGGGGAAGTTTAGGCTGGAGGTGAGGAGAAAGTTCTTCATAGAGAGAGTAGTTGGCCATTGGAATGTGCTGCCCAGGGAGGTGGTGGAGTCACCATCACTGGAGGTGTTGAAAAAAGGCTTGGAGGTGGCACTTGGAGCCATGGTTTAGTTGTCAGGAGGTGCTGGGTGATGATCTCTGAGGTCTTTTCCAACCTGGTTGGTTCTGTGATTCTTTGCTGTTTGGGAAGAAAGAAGGTTCTGATCCTTTCAGATGGACTGGCCACCAATGCATGCCTGAGACTGAGTTATTTCTAATAACAGTTACAAAAATTAGTACAAGTCACATTAAAACAAAACAAGAAATGGGGAGATTCAGATTGGATGTCAGGAAGAAGTTCCTCCCCATGAGGGTGGTGAGAGACTGGCACAGGTTGCCCAGGGAGGTGGTGGAAGCCTCATCCCTGAAGGTTTTGAAGGCCAGGCTGGATGTGGCTGTGAGCAACCTGCTGTAGTGTGAGGTGTCCCTTGCCCATGGCAGGGGGGTTGGAACTGGCTGATCCTTGGGGCCCCTTCCAACCCTGACAGTTCTGTAAATATGATGTGATTGCATTAAAAAGTGATACCAGTCTCACCAGAACTGAGCCCTGGGCAGACCAGAGATGCACTCTCTCCAGCATTGTCTTCCTTGCACACTGCTCTTTTATTTTCTCTTCTTTATTTCCCCCTTTATTAGAGAGGTTCCTTACCTTGAAGTCATTTGTCACACTGCTGAACTTCAGATGAGAAAGTTCACAGATGAGACATGAGGAGGAGTATACCAACAATTGATTTTCCTTTCCTAGCTGCCTTTTATCACTTTTATTAACCAATGTTAATCTAATATAGTAGGACATCCTGCCACAGAGCAGTGGCCATCTGAACTCAGCCTTCTGGGGGAGTCTCCAGGTTTGGACAGTGCAGAAGAGATGTTTGTGGCCCTGTAAGCCTCTCACATATGCACAGCAGTGGACTTCAGGAGGAGGGGAGGATCTCTGAGCCTGTTGGTCGAAACAGGCCCTTTGAGAAGTTAACACTTGGGTTCCCTGGTCTGTCACTCCTGAACAGATTGAGGAATCAGATAAAACATGAGCACAATCACAGGCTCACAGGATGTTAGGAGCTGGAAAGGACCTCTGAAGATCATCAAATCCAAGCCCCCACCTGCCAGAGCAGGATCATAGAATCCAGCACAGGTCACACAGGAACACATCCAGACAGGGCTGGAAAGGCTCCAGAGAAGGAGACTCCACAACCTCTCTGGGCAGCCTGCTCCAGGGCTTTGGGAACCTTACATTAAAGAAGTTCTTCCTCATGTTGAGGTGGAACCTCCTGTGCTGGAGTTTCCATCCATTGCCCCTTGTCCTATCCCAGGGCACAAGTGAGCAGAGCCTGCCCCTTCCTTCCCGACGCCCAGCCCTCAGCTATTGATAGACATTGATCAGATCCCCTCTCAGTCTTCTCCTCTCTGGAGTAACCAGCCCCAGGGCTCTCAGCCTTTCCTGTTGTGGCATTACAAGATCATAAAACTGATTCTCCAAATTCCAGTTTAGAAAGAGCTTCAGAATTTCATCCAACACCTAATTTTATCCTCTGTAGGCATAATTCTGCTATTCTCTTTGTCATTAAGGGGTGAAACTTCCTGTGCTGGAGTTTCCATCCATTGCCCCTTGTCCTATCCCAGGGCACAAGTGAGCAGAGCCTGTCCCTTCCTTCCTGACCCCCAGCCCTCAGCTATTGATAGACATTGATCAGATCCCCTCTCAGGCTTCTCCTCTCCAGACTAAACAGCCCCAGGGCTCTCAGCCTCTCCTCATAGGGCACTCAGTTTAGGCAAGTTGGGAACTATTCTGTGTATGCTCAGGACCAGAAAGTTAGTTACCTGAGTAATTCTAGATGAGCACTTCAGTAGATTCAGCTCTTCCAAAGCCCCAGTACTTTCCTACCAAGCTGCTTTCTAGCTGGTCAGCCCACAGAATATCATGGTGTGTGGGGTTACTCCTCTTCACATGCAGGGCTTGGTAGTTCTGCTTGTTGAACTTCAAGGCCAGGCTGGATGTGGCTCTGAGCAACTCAGAGAGCAGGCAGAGGCTGCTGCAAACAAGGAAGCTTCCATATGCTGCCTTGTCTCAAAACTCATCTGAAAAGGGAAGAAAAGACTTTGTTCTACCATGGCAAATTCCTGGCTTTATAGAGCTAAAAATGCTTCTGGGGGTTGTGACTAGCAGCAAACACATGCTGCTGCTGGGGGTTTGCATGGATGGTGGGCTGAGAACACTCAGCACATCCCCTGTGCCAGATCTTGGTGATAGAGGAGGGGACATTTAGATATGACATTAGGAAGAAATTCTTCCCCATGAGGGTGGTGAGAGCCTGGCACAGGTTGCCCAGGGAGGTGGTGGAAGCCTCATCCCTGAAGGTTTCAAAGGCCAGGCTGGATGTGGCTGTGAGCAACCTGCTGTAGTGTGAGGTGTCCCTGGCCCATGGCAGGGGGGTTGGAATTAGCTGATCCTTGGGGTCCCTTCCAAGCCTAATGATTCTATGATTTCTCCAGCCTGCCAAGGTCCCTCTGAATGGAGCTCAACCATCCAGTGTATTGCCACTTCTCCCAGTTCCTTGTCACCAGCAAACATGCTGAGGGTGCAGACTCTCTCATCATCCATGCTGTTAAAGATGTCAAGCAGTGCTGGTCCCAGTATCAACCCCTGGGCTACACCACTACTGACTGGCCTCCAGCTGGATTTAGTGCTGCTGACCAAAAGCCTCTGCACAATCCCACCCAGGTACACCAGACCATGGGACACCCATCGGTATTGCTCTGCTCCCTGCCTGGAGGAAGGCACCAGAATTCTACTTGGCTGCTCTGGTCAGCACAGGAAAGGCTTTTCTTTGAAGGCATGGTTCTCAGTACAGTCAAGATGAGACTTACAGTGAGGAGGTAAAGCCTGTAGCAGAAAAGGAATGCAAGTCTTAGGAAGAAGGTAAAAGTCTTAGGAAGAGGTAAAAGCTCAGGGTCGGCCTGCAGAAAAGAATGAGCTGTGACACAACCCAGGATGAGGATGGCTTAGGGAAAAGGCTGAAGGCCTGGACCTGAAGGAATCAGAATTGTTAGGATTGGAAGGGACCTCAAGGATCATCCAGTTCCAGCCCCCCTGCCATGGGCAGGGACACCTCACACTACAGCAGGTTGCTCACAGCCACATCCAGCCTGGACTTCAAAACCTCCAGGGATGAGGCTTCCACCACCTCCCTGGGCAACCTGTGCCAGGCTCTCACCACCCTCATGGGGAACAACTTCTTCCTAACATCCAATCTGAGTCTACCCAACCCAATCTGAATCAAATCCAGAGCCTTCATTGTCTTTACTGATGCAGGCATTACAGGGAACGATTTCTGATTCCATTGTCACCAAAGAAATTGTTCTTGCCAAAAATACTGCATGGAGTGAAATGGGAGTTTGCTTCTAGGCTACATATTGCCTCCTCTTTCTTTTGGTTTATTTTTCCTGTGATACAAGGCAGGTTCCATGGATGGACAGGAAAGAGAGACCAGACCCATAACTGACAATCTTTCCTTGCAGAGATAAGGATTGCAGGTACCCCCAGTGGTAAACTTCACAGAGCTGTTTTCCCCTGAGCTGCTGGTTATGCCTGCTCTTGGCATGCTGCCCAGCTGCTGGCACAGGAGTTTAGAGGGTGCCAGCTGTGCTTTCATCTCTCCTGCGCTCCTTCTTCAGTAGTCACAGCATCACACAGTACCACAGAACGTTAGAGGCTGCAAGAGACCTCCAGAGATCATCCAGTCCAACCCCCCTGCCAGAGCAGCAGCATCCAGGGTAGGCCACACAGGAATGCATCCAGGTGGGGTTGAAATCCTCCAGAGAAGGAGACTCCACAACCTCTCTGGGCAGCCTGCTCCAGGGCTCTGGCACCCTCACTGTGAAGAAGTGTCTCCTCATGTTGAGCTGAAACCTTCTCTGTTCAAGTTTGTCTCCATTGTTCCTTGGCTTATTACACCACCCAAAAGAGCTTGGCCCCCTCCACTTGACATCCACCCCTCAGCTATTGATAGGCATTGATCAGATCCCCTCTCAGCCTTCTCTTCTCCAGACTCAACAGCCCCAGGGCTCTCAGTCTCTCTTCACAGGGGAGATGCTCAAGTCCCCTAAGCATCCTCCTGGCTCTCCCTTGGCCTCTCTCCAGCAGGTCTCTGTCTCTCTGGAACTGGGGAGCCCAGAACCTGGGCACAGGGTTGCAGCTGTGGTCTCAGCATGGCAGAGCAGAGGGGGAGAAGAACCTCCCTAGCCCTGCTGGCCACACCTCACCCCAGGATCCCATTGGCTCTCTTGGCCACCAGGGCACATTGCTGTCCCTTGCAGACCTTGCTGTCTAGCAGCACTCCAAGGTCTTTCTCCCTGGAGCTGTTTTCCATCAGGGCAGCTCCCAACCTGTGCTGGTGCCTGCTGTAGTCTGTCAGGGTTCACTCTGTTGTCTCCAGCAGACTCAGCACCAGAGCACAGTTGGTGCAAACCAGGCTCAATTCAGCCCCTGAAAGCCCCCAGATGGGTAAGTTTCCTTCCTGTGCCTTTTCTGCATCTTCCATTTGGATGCTTGTCTGCCCTGAATTCTGATAAATGTATTTACTTACTTTTTCTGGCAAGAGACTTGCAGCCATGAATACTGTTAGTGACACCCAGAACACTCTGTGAAGCCCATTATCAGAAAGCCAGCTGCTATTGCAGGCACATTAGTTATAGCCATTATCCACACACAAGCCATTGATCATCAGACTCATCCTTGCTGGCCCAGAAATAATGACTGGGCCAGTACTGAACTAGTCATGACCTCACATCAGTCAGGGCTAACCAGCTTTGTGGGGCACATGTTTCTGCTGCAGGGCTTAAGTGTCCCATTCCTGGAGGCTTACACCAAGCTTATCACAGGATGTTAGGGGTTGGAAGGACCTCTGGAGATCTTCAAGTCCAACCCCCCTGCCAGAGCAGGACAATAGAATCCAGCACAGGTCACACAGGAACACATCCAGACAGGGCTGGAAAGGCTCCAGAGAAGGAGACTCCACAACCTCTCTGGGCAGCCTGCTCCAGGGCTCTGTCATACTTACAGTCAAGAAGTTCCTCCTCCTGTTGAGGTGGAACCTCCTGTGCTGGAGTTTCCATCCATTGCTCCTTGTCCTATCCCAGGGCACAAGTGAGCAGAGGCTGTCCCCTCCCTCTTGACCTCCAGCCCTCAGATATTGATAGACATGGATTAAATCCCCTCTCAGTCTTGTCTTCTCCAGACTAAACAGGCCCATGGCTCTCAGCCTTTGTTCCTTCCCTTCATCTCACTGCTGTTCATTCCAGCTGCACTGTTTGCTGGGCACTGGGATGGGCTGCCCAGGGAGGAGGTGGGGTTGCCATCACTGGAGATCTTTAAGGGCAGATTGGATGTGGCACTTGGTGGCAGGGTTTAGCTGATGGGGTGGTGTTAGGTCACAGGCTGGACCTGATGATCTCAGAGGTCTTCTCCAGCCTCACTAATTCTGTGACTCTGTGTTTGTCCAACAGACAGATGTTCTGCAGGACACTGGATCCTACTCCTCAGGTGTAAGTGTATTCAGGAGGTGTAGGATCATACCCACGTGGAGACCTGAGGTGACAAGTAGTGGCTCCAGATCTTCCATCCCAGGAGACAGATACATTTCACAGGGGCTTTTTAATCTGGAGAGGAGAAGACTGAGAGGGAAAGTAATCAATTTCTATAAATATCTGAGGGCTGGGGGTCAGGAAGGAAGGGACAGGGACAGCCTCTGCTCACTGTGCCCTGGGACAGGACAAGGGGCAATGGATGGAAACTGCAGCACAGGAGGTTCCACCTCAGCATGCTTTGTGTACATAGTCAGTGCAATTGCCCTCAGATTTGGTTGAGTGCAATTTCCTTGCTGATCTGGCCACTCCAAAAGGGAATGCTGGAGTTCTAGTGGCAGAATTCAGTCTCTTCATAGTTTGACCAAAGTCAGTAACATTCAGTTGTACTTAGTAAGTAAGTAAACATCCAGTAGGTGCTTAGGCAGTGCTTATTTTTGAACCCACTGCATCTGACTTCCAGCACTCTTCAAATAGAGTAGTGGAAGGCTGGAGCACCTCTCCTGTGAAGAGGGGCTGAGAGAGGTGGCATTGTTCAGCCTGGAGAAGAGAAGGCTCTGGGGAGACTGATTTACAATACTTCAAAGGGACCAATAAAGATGATGAAGACAATCTTTGTAGCAGGGCCTGGTGCAACAGGACAAGGGGTAATGGTTTTCAACTAAAGCAGATAATGAGGGTTGTGAAACACCAGAACAGGTTGCCCGGAGAGGTGGCAGAAGCCCCATCCCTGGAAGCTTTCAAGGCCAGGCTGGATGGGATCCTGAGCAACCTCATCTAGTTGAAGATGTACCTGCTCACTACTGGGGAGTAGGACTGTGTCCAGTTCTGGGCCCCTCAGTTTAAGAAGGACATTGAGACACTTGAACGTGTCCAGAGAAGGGCAACAAGGCTGGGGAGGGGTCTGGAGCACAGCCCTGTGAGGAGAGGCTGAGGGAGCTGGGGTTGCTTAGCCTGGAGAAGAGGAGGCTCAGGGGTGACCTCATTGCCCTCTACAACTACCTGAAAGGTGGTTGTAGCCAGGTGGGGGTTGGTCTCTTCTCCCAGGCAACCTGCACCAGAACAAGAGGACACAGTCTCAAGCTGTGCCAGGGGAAGTTTAGGCTGGAGGTGAGAAGAAAGTTCTTCACTGAGAGAGTCATTCGTCATTGGAATGTGCTGCCCAGGGAGGTGGTGGAGTCCCCATCCCTGGAGGTGTTCAAGAGGGGATTGGATGTGGCACTTGGAGCCATGGTCTAGTCATGAGGTCTGTGGTGACAGGTTGGACTTGATAATCTTTGAGGTCTCTTCCAGCTTTGGCAATACTGTGAGACTGTGTAAATGACCTTTACAAGAGCCTTCAGAGCCAAAACATTCTATGATTTTATGGCAATAGTACCAACAATGAATCGTGGTACTGTTCTTAAGAATTGCATTTCAGGATCTGAAGACAGACTGAAAGAGTTGGAGTGGTTCAGTCTGGAGAAGAAAAGGCTCTGAGGAGACCTAATTGTGGCCTTCCAGTATCTGAAGGGGGCTACAAGAAAGCTGGGGAGGGACTTTTGAGGGTGTCAGGGAGTGATAGGACTGGGGGGAATGGATCCAAGCTAGAGGAGGGGAGATTTAGATGAGACATTAGGAAGAAGTTGTTCCCCATGAGGGTGGTGAGAGACTGGCACAGGTTGCCCAGGGAGGTGGTGGAAGCCTCATCCCTGGAGGTTTTTGCAGCCAGGCTGGATGTGGCTGTGAACAACCTGACCCTAGTGTGAGGTGTCCCTGCCCATGGCAGGGGGGTTAGAACTAGATGATTGTCCCAGGCAACCAGCACGCGAACAAGAGGACACAGTCTCAAGCTGTGCCAGGGAAGGTTCAGGCTGGATGTTAGGAAGAAGTTCTTCCCATAATGAGAGAGATTGGCCATTGGAATGTGCTGCCCAGGGAGGTGGTGGAGTCACCATCACTGGAGGTGTTTAAAAAGAGCCTGGATGAGGCACTTGGTGCCATGGTTTAGTTGATGAGATGGTGTTGGGTGATAGGTTGGACTGGGTGATCTCAAAGGTCTTTTCCAACCTGGTTAATTCTATTCTATTCTATCCTATCCTCGAGGTCCCTTCCAACCTTGGCAACTCTATGACTCTATGATCTTAAATGTCCCTTCCTTCAGCAGAGGCTTGGCCAATACTATGTTCAGCATTTCTACATTCAGTTGGGTTTTCAGCCATGCCAAACTATTTATGTTATATGGACAGGGGGAAAAACTAAAAGCCCTTTAATTATCCCTGTTACTCATTTATGGTCAAATTATTTTTAGCTTAATTCTTAACTATGCACTGGGAATGCTAATTTCACTGCTTCCCTTCATGCTGTCATCTCCCTGCCTAAAAAGCTTGCAACATCCTGGGCACAGAGAGTGGCTGTGAATGGAGAGGCATCCAGCTGGTGTCTGCTGATCAGTGGGGTCTCCCAAGGATCAGTACTGGGCCCAGTTGTATTCAACATCTTTATTGATGACTTGGATGGGAGGATGGAGTCTACCCTTAGTAAATTGGCAGATGACATCAAGTTGAGGAGAATGTGGATTTGCTGGAAGGTAGGAAGACATTGCACAGACACCTGGCTGGGTTGAAGGGCTGAGGCCAATGGAATGAGGTTTAACAAGGCCAAGGGCCTTGGCCACAATGACCCCATGCAGTGCTGCAGACTGGGGAATGAGTGGCTGGAGAGCAGCCTGGCAGAGAGGGACCTGGCAGTGCTGGGGGACAACAGCTGAACAGGAGCCAGCAGTGTGCCCAGGGGGCACAGAAGGCCAATGGCATCTTGCCTTGGATCAGGAATAGTGTGGCCAGCAGGGCTAGGGATGGAATTCTGCCCTGTGCTGGGCACTGGGGAGGCCTCACCTGGAGCACTATGTGCAGCTCTGGGCCCTCCCTGCAAGAGAGATCTTGAGGTGCTGGAGCAGGTCCAGAGGAGAGCAACCAGCCTGGGGAAGGGACTGGAGGGAAAGTGCTGAGGAGAGGCTGAGGGAGCTGGGGGTGTTCAGCCTGGAGAAGAGGAGACTCAGGGGGGACCTTATCACACTCTACAAGTACCTGAAGGGAAGCTGTAGTCAGGTGGGGGTCAGGCTCTTGTGCCAGGCAGCTTGTGACAAGAGGAGAGGGCATGGCCTGAAGCTGTGCCAGGGGAGGGTTAGGTTGGATGTCAGGAAGCACTTCCTGATGGAAAGGGGAATGAGAGACTGGGATGGGCTGCCCAGGGAGGTGGTGGAGTCACCACCCCTGGAGGTGTTTAAGGCCAGACTGGATGTGGCACTCAGTGCCATGGTCAGTGTGGTGGTGTTAGGTCCTAGGCTGGGCTTGGTGATCTCAGAGGTCTGTTCCAGCCTCAGTGATTCTGGGATTCTGTGGTATGTTGTACTTCACTGTACATTTGCTTTTGTCTTGAGCATTTAGGTGCCTCTCCATAATTAATCTGCTCCATTTTTGTCACAACATCTCTTTTTAGCACTCACCATAGCAATTCCCATTTGCATAGGAAGCCTAAAGCAGTTCACAACTCCTGGTCTGAGTGTTTCTAGTTACTCAGAGTTAAAAATAGTGAATTTTACTTTTCAAGGGGATAAACTGAAACTGTCATCTTAAAAAAAAACAACCAACAACTGAAGGATGGGAAAACAAATTCAGAGCTAAAAGTAGCTGTTGCCATGACACAGTCTAAATGTTTAGGGGGAAAAAATACTACCAATATTAAACACAGCAGTGTGCTTTTGAGAAACCTGAACTGTTGGGGAACTCCTTGGTTGTTTCTCAAGGGAGACCAAGTGAGATCTGGAACAAGCCAAGTGGTCTCAATTCAGTATTCAGTATCACTAAGGTTGGAAGAGACCTCAAAGATCATCGAGTCCAAGCTGTCTTGGAGGAAAAGAGCAAAAGGAGCCTAAACCATCCTGCTGCTCAATAGAGGCCTTTGTGCATCTGGGGAGGAATCACAGCAGGCACCAGGACAGGTTAGGAGCTGCCCTCATGGAGAGCAGCTCCACAGAGGAAGACCTTGGAGTGCTGGTGGTCAGCAAGTTCTGCAGGGGACAGCAATGTGCCCTGGTGGCCAAGAGAGCCAATGGCATCCTGGGGTGCAGCAAGAAAAGTGTGGCCAGCAGGGCTGGGGAGGTTCTTCTCCCCTTCTGCTCTGCCCTGCTGAGACCACAGCTGCAATCCTGTGTCTAGTTTTGGGCTTCCCAGTTCAAGAGACAGAGACCTGCTGGAGAGAGTCCAAGGGAGAGCCAGGAGGATGATTAGAGGATTTGAGCATCTCCCCTGTGAAGAGAGACTGAGAGCCCTGGGGCTGCTGAGTCTGGAGAAGAGAAGGCTGAGAGGGGATCTGATCAATGTCTATCAATAGCTGAGGGGTGGGGGTCAAGTGGAGGGGGCCAAGCTCTTTTGGGTGGTGTAATAAGCCAAGGAGCAATGGAGACAAACTTGAACAGGGAAGATTTCAGCTCAAGATGAGGAGAAACTTCTTCGCAGTGAGGGTGCCAGAGCCCTGGAGCAGGCTGCCCAGAGAGGTTGTGGAGTCTCCTTCTCTGGAGACTTTCAACCCCACCTGGATGCATTCCTGTGTGGCCTACCCTGGATGCTGCTGCTCTGGCAGGGGGGTTGGACTGGATGGTCTCTGGAAGTCCTTTCCACCCTCTAATACAATGTGACACTGTGAATCACAGAATGAAACCTTATTAAGACTTGGTTGAGGACATGAAGATGTGCAGGATAATGCTAATCCAGTAACAGAAGATGGCAGCTCCACGGCAGGCAGTGCAAAGGCTTCTCTTTGAACCTTCTCTCCTGTAACACAGTAATAAGCATGCTGATATCAATATTTTAATACAACTCCCCAGCCAGTAATTTTCACTGTGATACAACTCGAGGGGAGCATAAAATTATGCTACTTGGGGAAGAGCTTTTGATTTTCCAGCCTATTCATTGCTTTCTCTCCTGCAAGGCTCCTGTACAGAAATCCCAGAAACTCTCTCCAAGGCCTTGTAACCACACAGAGTCTGACTCCAAACAACCCTCCAAACCAAGCCTTTGATGCCCATTCCTGACCCACAGAACAGACACCAATGCAGTGTGATGGCAGCCCCCCTGACAATAAAGACACTGAACCTGCACAAAGAAATGGCTCTCCCAGAGAGTGGTGGTGAATGGTGCCACAGCCAGCTGGCAGCCAGGCACTAGTGGTGTGCCCCAGGGATCAGTGCTGGGCCCCAGCCTGTTCAAAGTCTTTGTTGATGATCTGGATGAGAGGATTGAGTCCATCATCACTAAATTTGCAGATGACACCAAGCTGGGGGCAGGAGTTGATCTGCTGGAGGGTAGAGAGGCTCTGCAGAGGGACCTCGACAGGCTGGGCAGATGGGCAGAGTCCAACAGGATGGAATTCAACAAATCCAAGGGCTGGGTGTTGCACTTTTTGGCCACAACAACCCCATGCAGTGCTACAGGCTGGGGTCAGGGTGGCTGGAGAGCAGCCAGGCAGAGAGGGACCTGGGGCTGCTGGTTGATGGTAGGCTGAACATGAGCCTGCAGTGTGCCCAGGTGGCCAAGAAGGCCAATGGCATCCTGGCCTGCATCAGGAACAGTGTGGCCAGCAGGAGCAGGGAGGTCATTCTGCCCCTGGACACTGCACTGGTTAGGCCACACCTTGAGTCCTGTACCCAGTTCTGGGCCCCTCAATTCAAGAAGGACATTGAGACACTTGAAGGTGTCCAGAGAAGGGCAATGAGGCTGGGGAGGGGTCTGGAGCACAGCCCTGTGAGGAGAGGCTGAGGGAGCTGAGGTTGCTTAGCCTGGAGAAGAGGAGGCTCAGGGCAGACCTTCTTGCTCTCTACAACTCCCTGAAGGGAGGCTGTAGCCAGGTGGGGGTTGGTCTCTTCTCCCAGGCACCCAGCACCAGAACAAGAGGACACAGTCTCAAGCTGCACCAAGGGAGGTTTAGGCTGGAGGTGAGGAGAAAGTTCTTCCCATCAAGAGAGCTTGTCCATTGGAATGTGCTGCCCAGGGAGGTGGTGGAGTCACCATCATTGGAGGTGTTCAGGAAGAGCCTAGATGAGGCACTTGATGCCAGGGTTTAGTTGTCAGGAGGTGTTAGGTATTAGGTAACAGGTTGGACTTGGTGATCTCGGAGGTCTTTTCCATCCTGGTTGATTCTAGGATCCTCTGATCCTTGAGGTCCCTTCCAACCCTGACAATTCTATGATTCTGTGGTGCATGGGTATGGAGGACATAGAGGGAGCCAGAAAGGGCTGATCTTGCAGTCCCTGGGGCATCCAGGCCAGAGGTGACTAAAAGAAATCTTTTTTCTGGGGACCAGAGGAGCTTTTATGGGATTTGTTACAGCCCAGGAGGTCTCTGCTGGACTGAGAGCAGGTCTGAAGGAAAAGTCTCACACTGCACAAATACACTTGGCAGGCAAAGCAGGGAAGTGGTTTACAAATCCCTACAATCCACCAACATCCCAAATCCACCAACATTTTTGCCTTCTTCAATATCTTGGTATCTGAAAAAAAAACCCAGCCCAAAACAAGAAACCAAAACCAAAACAGTTTACAGCTGCAGTTTCTGTTTTAACACAATGCTGCAATAAAAAGCTGAAAGCTATTTTGGTGCATTTGCATGTTCTCTCAGACTGCTTCACAGAGTCACAGAATGTGAGGGGTTGGAAAGGACCTCAAAAGCTCATCCAGTCCAAGCCCCCTGCCAGAGCAGGAGCACCTAGAGCAGGTCACACAGGAACACATCCAGGTGGGGTTTGAGTATATCCAGAGAGGGAGACTCCACAACCCCCCTAGGCAGCCTCTTCCAGGGCTCTGTCACCCTCACAGGGAAAACATTTTCCTCCTGTTTCCATGGAACTTCCTCTGCCTCAGCTTCCACCACTGCCCCTTGTGCTGGCATTGGGCATCCCCCAGCAGAGCCTGGCTCCAGCCTCTGGGCACTCACCCTGCACATCTTTATCAACATCAATGAGGTCACCTCTCAGGCTCCTCCTCTCCAAGCTACAGAGCCCTCAGCTCCCTCAGGCTCTCCTCATGAAGAAGATCTTCCACTGCCTTCATCATTTTTGTGGCTCTGTGCTGGACTCTTCCAAGCAGTTCCCTGAGGTCCTTGAACTGAGTGGCCCAGAACTGGACACAAGATTCCAGATGTGATCTCAGCAGGGCAGAGTAGAGAGGGAGGAGAACCTCTCTCAACCTACTAACTACAGCCCTTCCAATCCACCACAGAATGGCCTTGGACTTCTTGGCCAAAGAGCACATTGCTGGCTCGTGGTCAACCTTCCATCCACCAGGACCCCCAAGTTCTTTTCCCCTCGGATATCCAGCAGCTTTGGAGTCCCATTATAAATAACAAAGTCAAGAGAGATGCCCAGCAATTCTGCAGAAGGTGGTCTAACTGTTGAAATACACAACACAACAAAGTAAGTTAGAAATTAAGATCTAGCTGTAAAGCACCTTGGAAGTCTGTTGTTGCTGGAATTTTACTTCCGGAGGTTTGATGTCCACACTGCAGGGCACTTTCTTTCAGACTACTTTGTTCCTATTTGTCAAAGTGGCAGATCTCACAGAATAAACCAGGTTGGAAAAGACCTCAGAGATCATCCAGTCCAACCTATCACCCAACACCATCTCATCAACTAAACCATGGCACCAAGGGCCTCATCCAGTCTCTTTTCACACAGAATCACCAAGGTTGGAAGAGACCTCAAAGATCATCAAGTTTAAACACTTCCAGTGATGGTGACTCCACCACCTCCCTGGGCAGCACATTCCAATGGCCAATCTCTCTTGCTGGGAAGAATTTCTTCCTCACCTCCAGCCTAAACCTCCCCTGGCACAGCTTGAGACTGTGTCTTGTCTGCTCTCCCAGAAAGCAAACCATGAAGGCTGTCCTAAAGTTCTAATGAATGATGAATTACAAGCCCAGAGTTGTTACAATTTGTTTGTGGATGGATAGATAATGTGATTGAACAGCTGGAAGCCAGTGAGAATGATAATTCTCCAAGTGAGTGCAGGAATACACAGGATGCTGCTCCACAGACTGCTGATACACCAGCAGTACATAATCACACTGGGGGACATAGATCTTTCTTGCATGCTCCACAGAAACTGTTGAGATGCTTACCTCTCCATGCCATGAAATTCAAGGCAAGCAGAAGCAAACCAAGAACATTCACTGGGAAACTACTCTGTGTTTTGTCAAATGGCAACTGTGCTAGTACCCTCCAAAACCCCTTCCTCTCCTGTGGCTGAGGCTTCCACCACCTCCCTGGGCAACTTGTGCCAGTCTCTCACCATCCTCATGGGGAAGAACTTCATCCCAACATACAATCTGAATCTACCCACTTCTAGTTTTAGAATAGAATAGAATAGAATAGAATAGACCAGACCATGTTGGAAGAGACCTTCAAGATCATCGTGTCCAACCCATCAACCAATCCAACCCACCTAAACAACTAACCCATGGCACCAAGCACCCCATCAAGTCTCCTCCTGAACACCTCCAGGGATGGTGACTCCACCACCTCCCCAGGCAGCCCATTCCAATGGGCAATCACTCTCTCTGTGTAGAACTTCTTCCTAACCTCCAGCCTAAACCTCCCCTGGCGCAGCCTGAGACTGTGTCCTCTTGTTCTGGTGCTGGCTGCCTGGGAGAAGAGACCAACCTCTGCCTAGCTACAACTTCCTTTCAGGGAGTTGTAGAGAGCAATAAGGTCACCCCTGAGCCTCCTCTTCTCCAGGCTAAGCAACCCCAGCTCCCTCAGCCTCTCCTCACAGGGCTGTGCTCCAAGCCCCTCACCAACTTTGTTGCCCTTCTCTGGACTCGTTCCAGCAAGTCAACCTCCTTCCTAAACTGAGAACTGGACACAGGACTCGAGGTGTGGCCTAACCAGTGCAGTGTACAGGGGCAGAATGACCTCCCTGCTCCTGCTGGCCACACTCTTCCTGATGCAGGCCAGGATGCCATTGGCCTTCTTGGCTGCCTGGGCACACTGCAGGCTCATGTTCAGCCTACCACCAACCAGTACCCCCAGGTCCCTCTTTACCTGGCTGTTCCATTCCTCCTAGTCCTATCACTCCCTGACACCCTAAAAAGTCCCTCCCCAGCTTTCTTGTAGCCCTCTTCAGATACTGCAAGGCCACAAGAAGGTCTCCTGGGAGCCTTCTCTTCTCCAGACTGAACAGCCCCAACTCTCTCTTTCTTTGTTTCCCTGTAAAACACTATGATTTCAGATCCAATGATATCTTTGGAAGTAAGGCCTGCCCTAAATTCATGCACATAGTCAGTGGCCAGTACAGCAAAGCAGGAATTTGCCTCCCAGGCTGCTTCTCTCAGAAGCTGCATCACATCTGATGCAGGCAACTGGGTTTGCCCCTCCTGAGGCAGAAAATGAATGCTCATAATATATGGATCTCTCTTGGCTAAGAGCCATGATTTCAATTTATCAGGCATCCTTTTCACTAATGGGTTAACCCTTACAGGCAGCTGATGTTCACTGCTGCTGCTGGAACACATTAAAGATAAAATATTTATACCACTCCACTGAATGAGCATCACATAGGCAAGATTGCTCAAAATAGTTGTCTAAAAGAGGAGTAAAAAGAAGAGCCCAAAATAGGTCAATAAAATCCTTCTCAGAAATGCAATCAAGGAAGGGGGGGAAGGAAAAAAGAACAGAATGTATAATTTCTATTGATAGAGAGGGGAGATTTGGTATCACTGGTCAGCAACACACAAGGACATGTTGCCAAGCACAGAGTGACCCATGAGAGCCTGCCTGGATTTGGAAGCATAGATCATGGTTAGCAAAATGGATTTCATAAGGAGACACAAAAGAAATTAACGACTGGATGCAGACAGTTTGGCTCTCACTGTTTTCCTCCTGATCACATATATATATATGTGCATACCACTTAAAAGAGGAAGTGACTTTTAGCTTGAGTAATTGTGCTGGTGAAGGCATTCAAGAGCACTTGGATGTTTTCATAAGTAACCATTCAGAGGAACAAGACAGACTTCCAGGGTGTGCTGAATGGTGAGTGCTGTAACAGTCTCAAGGTAAATCCCAAGCACACTGAATGAGCCCCTCACCATCATCCCCTGCTTTTAAAAGACCACCTCCCCAGGCAGCCTGTTCCAGTGTTCCACTACCCTCATGGTGAAGAGCATCCAATCTCAATCTGCTCTTCTCTAGTTTGAAGCCATCATAGTACCAGTCAGGGTTGGAAGGGAGCACAAGGATCAGCTAGTTCCAACCCCCCTGCCATGGGCAGGGACACCCCCACACTAGATCAGCCTGGCCAGAGCCTCAGCCAGCCTGGGCTTAAACACCTCCAGGGATGGGGCCTCAACCACCTCCCTGGACAACCCATTCCAGGGCTTCACCACTCTCATGGGGAAGAACTTCCTCCTCACATCCAGCCTGAATCTCCCCACCTCCAGCTTCATTCCATTCCCCCCAGTCCTATCACTACCTGAGATCCTGAGCAGTCCCTCCCCAGCCTTCTTGTAGCCCCCTTCAGATACTAGAAGGCCACAATTAGGTCACCTGGGAGCCTTCTTTTCTTCAGTCTATCCTCACAGGAGAGGTGCTCCAGCCCTCTGCTCATCCTCATCCTGCCCCTGCAGGCCTTTGCAAACAGTCTCTCTCCATCCTTCCTGTAGCCCCCTTCGAGTACTGGCAGGCTGCTATTAGGTCTCCCCAGAGCCTTCTCTTCTCCAGGCTGAACACCCCCAGCTCCCTCAGCCTGTCCTCATAGCAGAGCTGCTCCAACCCCCTGATCATTTTCATGGCCCTCCTCTGGACCTGCTCCATCAGGACTTTGCCCTTCCTGTATTGAGGGCTCCAGAGCTGTACACAGTACTCCAGGTGAGGTCTCACCAGAGCTGAGTAAAATGGCAGAATCACCTCTCTGGATCTGAGGTCACTCATCTTTTGATGCAGCCCAGGATGCCATTGACCCTCTGTAGTGCAAGCTCACACTGCCTGCTCAAGATGTTGAGTTGCTGGAATGCATCCAGAGAAGGGCAACAAAGTTGATGAGGGGTTTGGCATGCAAGCCCTATGAAGAGAGGCTGAGGGAGCTGGGGTTGCTTAGCTTGGAGAAGAGGAGGCTCAGAGGAGACCTTCTTGCTCTCTACAACTCCCTGAAGGGAGGTTGTAGCCAGGTGGGGATTGGTCTCCAGACTAAACAGCCCCAGGGCTCTCAGCCTCTCCTCATAGGGAGTGCTCCAGTCCCTCAACCATCCAGGGAGCCCTCTAGTTGGACTGCCTTGAGTAAATCCCTGTAGCTCTTAGTGACTTCTTCAAAACAAATCTATCAGTCTTCTGACTGGTCATCTGCAATGTGATTAATATACAATCTATACATTCATGTACAAATAAACCTTTGCAGCAGGCAGGGCAATAGCTACACTGAGTGGAAACTCTGGGAAAAGTTCTTCTAAGCCACTTTAACAACATCTCAAAACCAAAGCATTTACCTAAAGAGCAGCCATATGTTAATCAACATCCCCCTGCCTCCTCCAAAGGCAGAAACCTGAAAGATTAAGCAGAAGTGGGAGAGCCATGGCCTGCCTTTCAATGCTGCTTAGCTTTTGGGTTATTTGGTCAGCTAACTGGAAAGGCAGTGGGAGAGTGAAGAGTGGAAATGCTGCAATGTGCTTACTGTAAGGTAAAAGAATGAAGATGATAGCAATTACTGTGTAAGCCTCAAGCTGTGATCAAATCAGCCATCAGAACCTAAGCAGGATTGGGCTGCACTGGTACTTAAGGGGGAAATCCCATATGCTGCTGGAAAAACAGAGGATTTATTCAGTAGGTGCAAGTCTCCCTTCTGACTCAGGGTGCCAGATCACAGCAAGGCTGCAGAATCATAGAATAGAATCAACCAGGTTGGAAAAGACCTCAGAGATCATCAAGTCCAACCTATCACCTAATACCTAACACCTCCTGACAACTAAACCATGGCTCCAAGTGCCAAATCCAAGCCTTTTTTGAACACCTCCAGGGATGGGGACTCCACCACCTCCCTGGGCAGCACATTCCAATGGCCAATCTCTCTTGCTGGGAAGAGCTTTCTCCTCACTTCCAGCCTAAACCTCCCCTGGCACAGCTTGAGACTGTGTCCTCTTGTTCTGGTGCTGCTTGCCTACCTGAAGGGAGGTTGTAGACAGGCAGAGGTTGGTCTCTTCTCCCAGGCAGCCAGCACCAGAACAAGAGGACACAGTCTCAGGCTGCACCAGGGGAGGTTTAGGCTGGAGGTGAGGAAGAAGTTTTACACAGAGAGAGTGATTGCCCATTGGAATGGGCTGCCTGGGGAGGTGGTGGAGTCACCATCACTGGAGGTGTTCAGGAGGAGACTTGATGGGGTGCTTGGTGCCATGGGTTAGTTGTTTAGGTGGTGTTGGATTGGTTGATGGGTTGGACACGATGATCTTGAAGGTCTCTTCCAGCCTGGTTTATTATTCTGTTCTATTCTCTAACTGACAGAGACCAACCCCCACCTGGCTACAACCTCCCTTCAGGTAGTTGTACTCTTTTAAAACTGAAGAGACTTCTGTGAGAGAGCAGCAAGGTTTTACCCACAGTTCATGAAATCATGATGCAAATCTCCTCAGCAGACACTGAACAGCTGGGCCATGCATTAATAAATCACATGTAAAATCAGTATTCACTTAGGTGGCAAATGAACTGCATTGGAATGAGTTTCATCTTTAGATTGTAACAGCTTTCAGGGACCTGTTCAATAAAGGTTTTATGTTAATCACAGAATCACAGAATGTTAGGGGTTGGAAGGGACCTCGAAAGCTCATCCAGCCCAGCCCCCTGCCAGAGCAGGAGCACCTGGAGCAGACCACACAGGAACACATCCAGGCAGGGCTTGAATATCTCCAGAGAGGGAGACTCCACAGCCCCCCTGGGCAGCCTCTTCCAGGGCTCTGTCACCCTCATAGGGAAAACATTATTCCTCCTGTTTCCCATGGAACTTCCTCTGCCTCAACTTCCACCACTGCCCCTTGTGCTGCCATTGGGCAGCACCCAGCAGAGCCTGGCTCCAGCCTCTGGGCACTCACCCTGCACATCTTGATCAACATGAATGAGGTCACCTCTCAGTCTCCCCCTCTCCAAGCTACAGAGCCCTCAGCTCCCTCAGGCTCTCCTCATGAAGAAGATATTCCAGTGCCTTCATCATTTTTGTGGCTCTGTGCTGGACTCTCTCAAGCAGTTCCCTGAGGTCCTTCTTGAACTGAGGGGCCCCGAGCGGGACACAAGATTCCAGATGTGATCTCACCAGGGCCATGTTCATATTGTCATAATAGTGAACTATTAGAACAATATAAATGACCAATTAATGAAATAAGTCTAATTAGAGACAAATAGACATCATGGAATAATATTTTGAGAGAACACAGACTACAAATCTTGCTTGGGTCTTCTGTAGACCATGATGTGTTGTTGCACTGCAGAAGAGGCAGTAATTCATTTCACACACTGGCGAGAGGGAATAAATGGACCACATCAGCAGGAGCAGGGAAGTCATTGTGCCCTATACTCAGCACTGGTCAGGCCACACCTTGAGTCCTGTGTCCAGTTCTGGGCCCCTCAGTTTTAGAAGGACATTGAGACACTTGAAGGTGTCCAGAAAAGGGCAACAGAGCTGGGGAGGGGTCTGGAGCACAGCCCTGTGAGGAGAGGCTGAGGGAGCTGGGGTTGCTTAGCCTGGAGAAGAGGAGGCTCAGGGGAGACCTTCTTGCTCTCTACAACTACCTGAAGGGAGGTTGTAGCCAGGTGGGGGGTTGGTCTCTTCTCCCAGGCACCCAGCACCAGAACAAGAGGACACAGTCTCAAGCTGTGCCAGGGGAGGTTTAGGCTGGAGGTGAGGAAGACATTCTTCCCAGCAAGAGAGATTGGCCATTGGAATGTGCTGCCCAGGAAGGTGGTGGAGTCACCATCACTGGAAATGTCTAAGAATAGCCTGGCTGAGGCACTTGGTGCCATGGTTTAGTTGATGAGATGGTGTTGGATGGCACGTTGGACTCAATGATCTTAAAGCTCTTTTCCAGCCTGGTTAACTCTCTCCTATACAGTGTAAGGAAGTTTTTGAACCACATATCTTTGCCAAGAGATCAAGCCCTCCTTTAAACAGTGCTACAACAGTGAATACTGGAAGAGGCCTATATGCAGCATAGAAAGGTTATTTAAAACACTAGTGAAATCTATTGGATCCTTAAGAGGGAACGTGATTTCATCAGGCTTTTGTGTATCCAGACATTAGAGGGGTGGCAAAGATCTGCGTCTAAAACGACTTAGGCAGCTAGAGAGTGTGTTAAAGTTTGTACAGTTTGGCACTCCAGCAATGAAGTCTGTCTTGAACAGATCTATTTTTAAACAGAGTCTGACTCCCAGGAGCTTAAGGAAAGAGAGATAGCTCACATCTGAAATCCCTGTACCTGTTTATACTTAGACATGAAGGCCAAACATCTGCACTTGAGTTAGAGCCAGCCTGAGCCAGGCAGCCCAGCACAACACAGAGGCAGCAGTTCAAGGCGGAGGGCAGTTTAGAGGAGACCTAATTGTGACCTTCCAATGTCTGAAGTGGGCCTACAAGAAAGCTAGGGAGGGACTTTTGAGGGTGTCAGGGAGTGATAGGACTGGGGGGAATGGAGCAAAACTAGAGGAGGGGAGATTCAGATTGGATGTCAGGAAGTTCTTCCCCATGAGGGTGGTGAGAGCCTGGCACAGGTTGCCCAGGGAGGTGGTGGAAGCCTCATCCCTGGAGGTTTTGAAGGCCAGGCTGGATGTGGCTGTGAGCAACCTGCTGTAGTGTGAGGTGTCCCTGCCTGTGGCAGGGGGGGTTGGAACTGGCTGATCCTTGGGGTCCCTTCCAACCCTGACAATGTTATGATTCCTTGTTATTGCAGAACATACTAGCTCAGGAGTGTCACACCAATGCAGCCACACATTTTGAGATTCAAATGGCTTGTTTGTTTCCACAGATGTATTTCCTCCTCAGCTTAACTCCAGCAAAGCCAGTCTGGACATCTGTGAGTGACAGTGTTAATATGGCCACAAACCTTAACCTTGTCACAAGATGAGCCTTGCTGCTATTCCTTGCCAAGCTCTCTGGCAGCCAGGTGTGTGAAAGAGAAATGTAAATATATTGTCAGAGATTATTCAGGGTAAGCAAATATTACTCAGGGCCCAGGGGAACCTCATGAGGTTCGACAAGAGCAAGGGCTGGGTTCTGCACCTGGGCTGGAGCAAAAAACAATCCTATCACTACAGGCTAGGGGATGAGGAGAGAGAAAGCAGCCTTGGAGAAAAGGATTTAGAGGTACTGATGGATGAGAAGCTGGACATGAGCAGGCAGTGTGAGCTTGATGCAGCCCAACAGGCCAACGGCAGTCTGGACTGCTGAGGTTGCAGCCAGGTGGGGGTTGGTCTCTTCTCCCAGGCAGCCAGCACCAGAACAAGAGGACACAGTCTCAAGCTGTGCCAGGGGAGGTTTAGGCTGGAGGTGAGGAAGAAATTCTTTCCAGAATGAGATATTGGCCATGGGAATGTGCTGCCCAGGGAGGTGGTGGAATCTCCATCACTGGAGATGTTTAGGAAGAGCCTGGATGAGGCCCTTGGTGCCATGGTTTAGTTGATGAGATGGTGTTGGGTGATAGGTTGGACTTGATGATCTCTGAGGTCTTTTCCAACCTGGTTAATTCTATTCTAAAAGCAGCACTGCCAGCAGATCTAGAGAGGTGATTCTGCCACTTTACTCTGCTCTGATGAAACCTCACCTCAATCACTGTGTACAACTCTGGGGCCCTCAGTAGAGGAAGGACATGGACCTGATGGAGCAGGTCCAGAGAAGGGTCACAAAAATGATCAGGGGCTTGGAGCAGCTCTGCTACAAGGACAGGCTGAGGGAGCTGGCTAGAATCAAGGAATCACAGAACTGTCAGGGTTGGAAGGGAGCTCAAGGATCATCTAGTTCCAACCCCTCTACCATGGCCAGGGACACCTCACACTACAGCAGGTTGCTCACAGCCACATCCAGCCAGGCCTTCAAAACCTCCAGGCATGAGGCTTCCACCACCTCCCTGGGCAACCTGCACCAGTCTCACACCACCCTCACGGGGAAGAAGTCTAAAGAGATAACTGCAGGGGTTAGCTAAGATGTTTTGATGAGATGGTGTTGGGTGATAGGTTGGACTCGATGATCTCAAAGGTCTTTTCCAACCTGGGTAATTCTGTATTCTGTTTTACATCCAGAAGACATAGCTCACATCTGAAATCCCTGTACCTGTTTATACTTAGACATGAAGGCCAAACATCTGCACTTGAGTTAGAGCCAGCCTGAGCCAGGCAGCCCAGCACAACACAGAGGCAGCAGTTCAAGGCGGAGGGCAGTTTAGAGGAGACCTAATTGTGACCTTCCAATGTCTGAAGTGGGCCTACAAGAAAGCTAGGGAGGGACTTTTGAGGGTGTCAGGGAGTGATAGGACTGGGGGGAATGGAGCAAAACTAGAGGAGGGGAGATTCAGATTGGATGTCAGGAAGTTCTTCCCCATGAGGGTGGTGAGAGCCTGGCACAGGTTGCCCAGGGAGGTGGTGGAAGCCTCATCCCTGGAGGTTTTGAAGGCCAGGCTGGATGTGGCTGTGAGCAACCTGCTGTAGTGTGAGGTGTCCCTGCCTGTGGCAGGGGGGTTGGAACTGGCTGATCCTTGGGGTCCCTTCCAACCCTGACAATTCTGAGTTTCTTCCCTCTCTGCCCAATCTCTTGATCCAGGGGATGTGGTGCAGTCAGGACCTTAAAATAGAGCTGGAGATGGAAAAGATTTTGGGCAGCTGCAAAACCTGTCAGTGATGTGAAGGCTGTACAAGCATATGCCTCAGAGCTGAAATTCAGAAAGGGTATGACAAATGAAAGAGAACCACAGATAGGTACAGGCATTGTCAGCATGCCTCTGCCTTTTGCCCACACAACATTGTGGAAAGCAGCCAGAGCAGAAAAAGCAGCAGTCTGTATTTATAAGCCTAATAAGCAAGCATAAGGACTTCAGGAGTAATTTAAGAGAGCAATGGGGGGAAAAAAAAAACCACCCAAATGTGCCAAGCTCAGCTCTCAACCACTTCACAGAATCTCCTTCTTTGGTTTGTATTTTCCTTTTCAGTGACTGGAAGATTCATCTTTCTGCTTGGTGTGTAAATAAAGACATCAGCAAAAGGCAGAGCTCTCCAGGCACATGGGTATCACGGCCACCAGCAGCCCTTTTTCACGTTGTTGGAAAGCAGAGCTACAGGCTGGGGTCAGAGTGGCTGAGAGCTGCCAAACAGAGAGGGACCTGGGGGTGCTGATTGACAGCTGCCTAAACATGAGCCAGCAGTGTGCCCAGGTGGCCAAGAGGGCCAATGGCATCCTGGCCTGCATCAAAAGTAGTGTGGCCAGCAGGAGCAGGGAAGTCAGTCTGCCCTGTACTCAGCACTGGTTAGGCCACACCTTGAGTCCTGTGTCCAATTCTGGGCTCCTCAGTGTAAGAAGGACATCGAGACACTTGAATGTGTCCAGAGAAGGGCAACAAGGCTGGGGAGAGGCCTTGAGCACAGCCCTGTGAGGAGAGGCTGAGGGAGCTGGGTTGCTTAGCCAGGAGAAGAGGAGGCTCAGGGGTGACTTCATTGCCCTCTACAACCCAGGAAGGGGCTGGTCTCTTCTCCCAGGCAAGCAGCACCAGAACAAGAGGACACAGTCTCAAGCTGTGCCAGGGGAAGTTTAGGCTGGAGGTGAGGAGAAAGTTCTTCAATGAGAGAGTCATTTGTCATTGGAATGTGCTGCCCAGGGAGGTGGTGGAGTCCCCATCCCTGGAGGTGTTCAAGAGGGGATTGGATGTGGCACTTGGTGCCATGGTCTAGTCATGAGGTCTGTGGTGACAGGTTGGACTTGATGAGGTCTCTTCCAACCTTAGTGATACTGTGAGACTGTGATATTCACAGGCAATATTGCTGCTTCTCACATCAGCCCCTGAGCAGACAAGAAGAGTTTCTTTCCATTTGGCACAGAGAATCCACAAAGGTCTAAAAATATTTCTGCCTCAGGAAGAGTGTGGCCAGCAGGAGCAAGGAGGTCATTCTGCCCCTGTACTCAGCACTGGTTAGGCCACAGCTTGAGTCCTGTGTCCAGTTCTGGGCCACTCAATTTAAGAAGGACATTGAGAGACTTGAATGTGTCCAGAGAAGGGCAACAAAGCTGGGGAGGGGTCTGGAGCACAGCCCTGTGAGGAGAGGCTGAGGGAGCTGGGGTTGCTTAGCCTGGAGAAGAGGAGGCTCAGGGGAGACCTAATAGCATCCTTCCAGTCCCTGAAGGTACACAGACTGCAGTAGGAGTTTTATTTATGCTGGATATCAATATATAATACCTGCTAGAATTTACATGGCTGAGGCTCGCCTGGTCACCTGAATACAGAGAAATAAGAGATTTTAACTTGTCCCTATTGTGTATCAAACGTTCCAGATACAATGTAAATCAAAGAGGAGCATGCTGTGATGTGCAGAAAGAGGAGAGATCTAATAGCAGCCTTCCAGTACCTGAAGGGGGCTACAGGAACGCTGGAGAGAGACTGTTTGCAAAGGCCTGCAGGGACAGGAGCAGGGGCAATGGCTTCAAACTAGAACAGAGCAGATTTAGATTGGATGTTAGGAACAGGTTCTCTACCATGACAATAGTGGTTTGAAGTAGTACAAGTATGGCACTTGGATATTAGGAACAGACTCCTTATTGTGAGGACGGTGGAACACTGGAACAAGTTGCCCAGGGAGGTGGCTGTGGCTCCTTCCCTGGAGATAGAATAGAATAGACCAGGCTGGAAGAGACCTTCAAGATCATCATGTCCAACCTATCATCCAACACCACTTAATCAACTAAACCATGCAACCCAGCACCCTATCAAGTCTCCTCCTGAACACCTCCAGTGATGGTGACTCCACCACCTCCCCAGGCAGCCCATTCTAATGGGCAATCACTCTCTCTGTGTAGAACTTCTTCCTAACTCCAGCCTGAACCTCCCCTGGCACAGCCTGAGACTGTGTCCTCTTGTTCTGGTGCTGGTTGCCTGGGAGAAGAGACCAACCTCTGCCTGTCTGCAACCCCCCCTTCAGGTAGCTGTAGAGAGCAGTAAGGTCTCCCCTGAGCCTCCTCTTCTCCAGGCTAAGCAACCCCAGCTCCCTCAGCCTCTCCTCACAGGGCTGTGTTCCAAGCCCATCACCAACTTTGTTGCCCTTCTCTGGACACGCTATTCAGGGTGAGGCTCAACAGGGCTCTGGGCAGCCTGATGTAGCTGAGGATGTCCCTGCTTGCTGCAGAGAGGGTTGGACTAGATGATCTTTGGAGGTCCATTCCAGCCCAGCCCATTCTATGATCAATGCAGGTAACTTTGAGATGCAATGCAGAAAAGCTCTAGGCAGCAATTCCACGTTCCATAGATTTCACAGCATGTGACAGTCACTCAGGTTAGCAGTTACAGGGGAGACTACAAAACACAAAACTTCTTGTCTTATTAATCAAGGGCAGCCATTCACCCAATTAAAAAGAAATCATTAAAAAACCTAAGCAGAATAAGCAAAGCAAATCCTATGGAAGTATTAACACTTATGTCCCTGGCATGATAGCCCCAAACAGAGCATTTAAAGTATGCCACAACAGTTATGAGAGGAGTAACACAAGTCAGACACTTCAGGTGTGAAGGACTTTGGTGCTAATGGCTGCCACTGAAAGAAACTCTGCTTTTGCCCTTGATTTCAATGGTGTCAATAAGAAAAACCTGGATGAGGCACTTAGGGCCATGGCCTGGTTGATTAGATAGGGTTGGGTGATCGGTTGGACTTGATGAACTTGCAGGTCTCTTCCAACCTGGTTGATTCAGAGATTAACCCCATGCAGTGCTACAGGCTGGGGACAGAGTGGCTGGAGAGCAGCCAGGCAGAGAGGGACCTGGGGGTGGTGGCCGATGGTAGGCTGAACATGAGCCTGCAGTGTGCCCAGGTAGCCAAGAAGGCCAATGGCATCCTGGCCTGCATCAGGAACAGTGTGGCCAGCAGGAGCAGGGAGGTCATTCTGCCCCTGTACACTGCACTGGTTAGGCCACACCTCGAGTCCTGTGTCCAGTTCTGGGCCCCTCAGTTTAGGAAGGAGGTTGACTTGCTGGAATGAGTCCAGAGAAGGGCAACAAAGTTGGTGAGGGGCTTGGAACACAGCCCTGTGAGGAGAGACTGAGGGAGCTGGGGTTGCTTAGCCTGGAGAAGAGGAGGCTCAGGGGAGACCTTCTTGCTCTCTACAACTCCCTGAAGGGAGGTTGTAGCCAGGAAGGGGTTGATCTCTTCTCCCAGGCAGTCAGCACCAGAACAAGAGGACACAGTCTCAGGCTGCACCAGGGTAGGTTTAGGCTGGAGGTCAGGAGGAAGTTTTACACAGAGAGAGTGATTGCCCATTGGAATGGGCTGCCTGGGGAGGTGGTGGAGTCACCATCCCTGGAGGTGTTCAGGAGGAGACTTGATGGGGTGCTTGGTGCCATGGGTTAGTTGTTTGGGTGGGTTGGATTGGTTGATGGGTTGGACACAATGATCTTGAAGGTCTCTTCCAACCTACTTTATTCTATTCAAATTCTGTGATGAATATGCATCAGATTGAGCTGCTCTCTGCTGCTGAATGCTACCAGCTGCAGCTCCTGACCTGGCTGCTCCTCCATCCTGACAAAATGGAGATGATACAAGAAAATATTGAAAGAAAAAAAACCTGGGGGAAATCAGAGCTTCAGTGTTCCAGCATAGAATCAAGCAGATTGAAAAAGACCTCAGAGAGGATCAAGCCCAACCTATTACCTAACACCTCCTGACAATTGTAATTCCACAGATTATTCCACAACTCATCTCAATCCATCACAGAAAGACTGAGAGCCCTGGGGCTGTTGAGTCTGGAGAAGAGAAGGCTGAGAGGGGATCTGATCAATGCCTATCAATAGCTGAGGGGTGGGTGGCAAGTGGAGGGGGCCAAGCTCTTTTCGGTGGTGCACAGCAATAAGCCAAGGAGCAATGGAGACAAACTTGCACAGAGAAGGTTTCAGCTCAAGATGAGGAGAAACTTCTTCACAGTGAGGGTGCCAGAGCCCTGGAGCAGGCTGCCCATAGAGGTTGTGGAGTCTCCTTCTCTGGAGACTTTCCAACCACTGTGTGGACTCCCCTGGGTGATGCTGCTCTGGCAAGGCGGGGGGTTGGACTGGATGATCTCTGGAGGTCTCTTGCAGCCTCTAACATTCCATGATTCTCTGATTTTTGTGGGATTCTGTGAAAATGCCTACTGAAAAAGCAGCAGCTTGGAGGCTTTAAATGTGATCAGTAGTTCAATAACTTTTGTTTATCCAGAGATGCAGCTTGTATAAACACAGCTTTGATTTCCTGCACTTGATTCCTGTGTGAAAAGGCAAGCTGACATTTCATCATGCAACACTGTCAGGAGGCAGGAGAAGTGAAAATGACAGGTGATTACACCTAATTAAACTTTATTAGGATGCACATTAACACAGATTTGAATGCTGTGTATGTTCAGCTTCTTTCATCATCAGTGAAGACGTTTTAAGTTCTTATGCCTTTTACCACTGAAAATTCTCTTTGTATCTATTGGAATGTGCTGCCCAGGGAGGTGGTGGAGTCCCCAAGCCTGGCTGTGTTTGCAGGTGGTTTGGCTGTGGTACTTAGGGATATGGTTTAGGGGTGAGCCTTGTAGAGTAGGGTTCTGGGTTGGCCTTGGTGGTCCTGAGGCTCTTTTCCAACCTGAATGTTTCTGCGATAAAAATGAAAGAACTTGCTCATTTACAGTCTCACAGTATCACTAAGGTTGGAAGAGACCTCAAGGATCATGGAGTCCAACCTGTCACCACAGACCTCATGACTAGTCCATGGCACCAAGTGCCACATCCAATCCCCTCGTGAACACCTCCAGTGATGGTGACTCCACCACCTCCCTGGGCAGCACATCCCAATGGCCAATCTCTCTTGCTGGGAAGAACTTTCTCCTCACCTCCAGCCTAAACCTCCCCTGGCACAGCCTGAGACTGTGTCCTCTTGTTCTGGTGCTGGGTGCCTGGGAGAAGAGACCAACCCCCACCTGGCTACAACCTCCCTTCAGGGAGTTGCAGAGAGCAAGAAGGTCTCCGCTGAGCCTCCTCCAGGCTAAGCAACCCCAGCTCCCTCAGCCTCTCCTCACAGGGCTGTGCTCCAGATCCCTCCCCAGCTTTGTTGCCCTTCTCTGGACACCTTCCAGAAACTCAACATCTTTCTTAAACTGAGGAGGCCAGAACTGGACCCAGGACTCAAGGTGTGGCCTAACCAGTGCTGAGCACAGGGCACAATGACTTCCCTGCTCCTGCTGGCCACACTGTTCCTGATGCAGACCAGGATGCCATTGGCCTTCTTGGCCACCTGGGCACACTGCAGGCTCATGTTTAGGCAGCTGTCAATCAGCACCCCCAGGTCCCTCTCTGCCTGGATGCTCTCAGCCACTCTGACCCCAGCCTGTAGCACTGCATGGGGTTGCTGTGGCCAAAGTGCAGAAGCCAGCACTTCCTGCTGGTATGCAACACACTAGGGTCAACTTCTGGCTCCTGTGCATGTCATATCTATTTAGACCACAGCAGAGGGAGGATAATAAAAGCTGTCATTCTGATCAGCAGGTTTTTTTCTCCAATCACAGAATATTAGGGGTTGGAAGGGACCTCAAAATATCATCTAGTCCAACCACCCTGCCAGATCAGGATATGAATAGCTGATGAAAATCAAGTTTCAGAGGTTAAACTCTCTGGCAAAAGGGCTGTCTGATCCTTTCCCTGGTTATCTTAGGGTGAGAAAATACAGTATTCAGCTTCCATTTCCTGATGGATCCACCAATGGGAAGCCTGAGTGAGTGGAGATTCACCTTATCAGCCAAGTGATCAGGCAGCACACTGAGCCAACAGCTTGATCAGCCATTCTGCAATCTTAAGAGATTTCATCTGAGAATAGGCTTTGTGTGTTGCATCTGTAAGTAAAATATATAAACTAAGGCCCTGGAGAAAAAAAATGTACTTCAAAGTCTCCAGCAGAGCTTCCTTCAGAAATAAACACATTCAGATATCAAATGACCATCAGGAACAGTTCAACAAGACCAAGTGCAAGGTCCTGCATCTGGGTCAGGGCAATCCCAGGCACAGATACAGACTGGGCAGGGACTGGCTGAGAGCAGCCCTGAAGAAAAGGACTTGGGGGTGCTGGGGGATGAGAAGCTCAACAGGAACCAGCAGTGAGCACTTGCAGCCCAGAGAGCCAACCACAGCCTGGGCTGCAGCAAGAGAAGCAGAGCCAGCAGGGCTAGGGAGGAGGTTCTCCCCCTCTGCTCCACTCTGCTGAGACCCCACCTGGAGTAAGGGTTGGAAGGGACCTCAAGGGTCATCCAGCTCCAACCCCCCTGCCATGGGTAATAACAACTCACACTGGATCAGGTTGCTCACAGCCACATCCTGCCTGGCCTTTGAAACCTTCAGGGATGAGGCTTCCATCACCTCCCTGGGCAACCTGTGCCAGGCTCTCACCACCCTCATGGGGAAGAATTTCTTCCTAATGTCATATCTAAATGTCCCCTCCTCTATCACCAAGATCTGGCACAGGGGATGTGCTGAGTGTTCTCAGCCCACCATCCATGCAAACCCCCAGCAGCAGCATGTGTTTGCTGCTAGTCACAACCCCCAGAAGCATTTTTAGCTCTATAAAGCCAGGAATTTGCCATGGTAGAACAAAGTCTTTTCTTCCCTTTTCAGATGAGTTTTGAGACAAGGCAGCATATGGAAGCTTCCTTGTTTGCAGCAGCCTCTGCCTGCTCTCTGAGTCCCTGCCAAGTGACTGAGACTGCATGTCTATCACACTCTAAAACTCACATCACACCAAATGCATACTGTGTACCTTGCCTACTTCAGAGCCCCCAGCTTTCAGAAGAGCAAATACCAGATTAGTTTTTCCATGCAGAGGAAACAGCCACTTTTTTTCCCCCCCGGCATAGCCTTCAAATGCCATCACTTGCCCTCCCTGCTGCATTTCATTAAGACATCACCTTTGAGGCATTACTAGCACACCAACTCAATGAAATATTGAAACGAAATCATCTCTTGGCTAGCAGAAGGCAGGCACAGTGCTGAAAATGGAAGTTCTCAGACTATTTGCAGTGGCTCCTTTTAGAGTTGTGAGACACCAAGACATGAAGCTTTGCTGAGAGAGTTGGGGTTGTTGAGTTTGGAGAAGAGAAGGCTCCAAGGAGGCCTTACTGAGGCCTTCCAGGATCTGAAGGGGGCTACAGGAAAGATGGGGAGGGACTTTTGAGGGTGTCAGGGAGTGATAGAACTAAGGGGAATGGATCCAAGCTAGAGGAAGGGAAGATTTAGATTACATGCTAGGAAGAAGTTCATTCCCATGAGGGTGGTGAAAGACTGGCACAGGTTGCCCAGGGAGGTGGTGGAAGCCTCATCTCTGGAGGTGTTGAGGGCCAGGCTGGATGTGGCTGTGAGCAACCTGCTGTAGTGTGAGGTGTCCCTGCCCATGGCAGAAGGGTTGGAACTGGCTGAGCCTTGAGGTCCCTTCCAACCCTGGCACTTCTGTGGTTTTGTAACTGCATCTCCAAATAAAAGACTTATCCTCAGTTATCATGATACCATCACTGAAAATACTGTTTAAACCAAGGCAAACATCAAAGAGACATAATGAGCATCTCTGAAAAGAAAGATGCAGTGTCAGTCTTCCATACTGTCTTAAATGAAATAATTTCAGCTCTCACTCCCTGTATGTCTTTTATTCATTCACATTCACAAAACATTAGATGTTGGAAGGGGTCTCCAGAGATCATCCAGTCCAAGCCCCCTGCCAGAGCAGCATCACCCTGGGTAGGCCACACAGGAATGCAGCCAGGTGGGGTTGGAAAGGCTCCAGAGAAGGAGACTCCACAACCTCTCTGGGCAGCCTGCTCCAGGGCTGTCACCCTCACTGTGAAGAAGTTTCTCCTCATCTTGAGCTGAAACACTCTCTGTTCCAGTCTGTCTCCATTGTTCCTTGGATTATTCCTGTGCACCATCCAAAAGAGCTTGGCCCCCTCCACTTGACCCCCACCCCTCAGCTATTGATAGACATTGATCAGATCCCCTCTCAGCCTTCTCTTCTCCAGACTCAACAGCCCCAGGGCTCTCAGTCTCTCTTCAGGGGGGATGCTCAAGTCCCCTAAGCATCCTCATGGCTCTCCCTTGGCCTCTCTCCAGCAGGTCTCTGTCTCTCTTGAACTGGGGAGCCCAAAACTGTACACAGGATTGCAGGTGTGGTCTCAGGAGGGCAGAGTAGAGGAGGAGAACAACTTTTCATGTGATTTAGAAGGCACATTAGCTAGACAGCTCTGAAAAATGTAATATAATTGTATGTAGCATTCCCAGAAGATGCTCTGAAGCCTCCTCCCATTGTGATCACAAAGAAAACCTCAGCTGTTTTCCAAGCTCCACCAGCCCATGTTGTGTTGTGCTGAATCTGATTGGCACTGAAAAGCGAAGGGCAGAGAGGGATGCTCTGGCCTGGAATGCCATCCCTTTGGCAGCAGCAAAGATCATTCCTGCAGTCATATGTCCATAACCAAAGGTGGATCCACTCTCAATGTTCTGCCAGCTCTTTGCATAGGAGGAGGGGTAAAAATGAAAATGATTCTGGAAGGGGGAGAAACTGAGAGGAAGAATGGAGTAAAGGATGAGGCACTTGGTGCCATGGTTTAATTGATTAGATGGTGTTGGGTTGGACTTGATGATCTCAAAGGTCTTTTCCAACCTGGTTAATTCTGCGTGTTCTGGAAGTGGTTAGTGAGTCTAGGAAGATATGCTCTCACACCTCCCTTTTCAGCAGGGTTTTCCTCCTGGAGCCAAGAGCTCTGTTTCCCCAGGGATTTAATGGAATGAAAGGTTTCTTTCTGTCACAGCCTCCCCAGCCCTGCTGGCCACACTTTTCTTGCTGCACCCCAGGATACCAGTTTGTGTAGTTAGTCTGAATTTTTCCCTCATTGCTTTTCAGAAATACCTTCATGATAGCCAACAGCAACCCTCCCCACTTGTTCCTCTTTACCATTGCCTGTCCTACAGGAGTGCCTAGAGACCCTGCCTCAGATCAAGAGCCAGTGTGCCCAAGGGTGCTGCATACAGAAGCAGCATCCCTGCAATCAAAGTATCTGCAATCAAATATCTACAAATATCTGCAATCAGCCTGTCTGCAGTCTCCCAGAGGTGGCACAAAAGGAATCATCTCCCTGCCTCCATTTAATTGCACTACTATTGGCACCTGCAAGACACTTCTCTCTTTGTCTGTACTGATTTCTGTGCAATAAGAAGGAAGAAAATTGATAATCTTTCATTCTTTCACTGTTCTGTATTGTCTTTGCACTCCAGGTATTCACTCATCTCTGACTCAGGAAGAAATACTTCAGGCCAGGCTTAGTGATAAATGATTGCTTTTATAGCTTGTAATCATGAGAACAGGAGATATCATTCTGTGCATAAGGTCCTCTTGAACTGGAACCTGAGGAGTTAATTCCCTGACTGGCAAGAGCACTGAGTACAGGAACAGTGCTTAAGGTCTGTTGTGTAAGGGAAAGATTTATAGAGAGCAAGGACTTGCCAGACACTGATTCCTGATAGCACACTGCAGAGGGATGAGTGTCCTTGCACATAAAGGCTTCTGACAGTGTGGACATTTCCCTGGCTTTGGGGAGAGGAAAGGCCACGTAATTAACAGGGGGAAATACAGCAGTGCCTAATCAGCCAACACTACTGCAGTGCTTCACATTTCGGGGCTGACACTGCAAGTTCCCTCCCCTGCATCCTCAGGCTTGAGTGCCCTCTGGTAGCACATTGACCTGGCAGGAGCTGCTGCTCAGATGTGTTGCTAAACTACCACTGTCCTCATTTCTTACAGACAAGGAGGAAACATGGAGGGGGTGGAAAAAACAACCCACCATAATATAGAACCATCGAATCAAATGCAGTGGGATGGAAGGGACCCCTAGAGGTCACCTGGACCAACCCCCCCCTGCAGGAAGCAGGGATGTCACCAACCAGATCGGGACAATAAGTAAAGGGAAAAGACTCTTCCAAGGGAAAGGAGGGGAGGCAGGGCTGCAGCATTTGGCAGATGCCCCCCAGTGCCCCACTGCCCTTCTCCTCTTGCCCATCTGCAACCAGACACTGCCACAACCCCAGGCTGAGAGAACAAAGCAGCACTGGTCTGTGGTTACTCTGAACATGACAGAAAACTTCTGTCCAGCTAAAGCTGTGTGTGCTTCAGGAAGATACTCAGGGTAAGGTCTGAGCTTCAAAGCAGCTGGGAAAATCTATGTTAAATCCCAGCACAGGATTTTTTTCCTCCTCCTTTTTTGGCCTGCAGGCATTTCTAATAGTAGAACATCACTTTCCTGCCAAGACAAATTCTACCTCTTGCTTTTATTTTCCCAAGCTGCTTCCTGTGCCAATCAGCCACCCAGTTGCCCTGCAAATCCTTCTAGAAGTGCATTTCCTCAGCTTCTCTTTTCCACACCGATTTCTTCTCTAGCACTGCATCCTACTGTACTTAGATTGCAATGCTAAAGGTTGAACTTGGTCTCCTGCTGGTAAAGAGGGTGCACACTGCTAGATAATTCTATTCTAATACTGGGTGCTGCTAAATAGTGAGAAACACTTCTAAGGATTTCTGCTTCTGTGCATTGATATCACAGGAACGTTCAGGTTGGAAAAGAGCCTCAGGATCACCAAGGCCAACCCAGAACCCTACTCTGCAAGGCTCACCCCTAAACCACAGCCCCAAGCACCACAGCCAAACCACCTGCAAACACAGCCAGGCTTGGGGACTCCACCACCTCCCTGGGCAGCACATTCCAATCCTTGACCACTCTTGCCCTGAAAAAAGCTTTCCTAATGTCCAGTCTGAACCTCCCCAGTGGTAGTTTGAGGCCATTCCCTCTTGTTCTGTCACTAATGACCTGGGAGAAGAGACCAGGACCAACCTCTCCACAACCTCCTTGCAGGTAGCTGTAGAGAGCCAGGAGGTCTCCCCTCAGCCTCCTCTCTTTCACACTAACCATCCCCAGCTCCTTCAGTTGCTCTTCATCAAATTTCTTCTCCAGGCCCTTCCCAGCTTCCTTGCCCTCCTCTGCCCTGGCTCCAGCTCTTGTCTTGAGCTGCCCAAACCTGGACACAGCACTCGAGGTGTGGCCTCCCCAGAGCTGAGTCCCAGGGGACAATTCCCTCCCTGCTCCTGCTGGACACAGCATTGCTGATCCCAGCCAGGATACCTTTGGCTTTCTTGGCCACCTGGGCACACTGCTGGCTCCTATTCAGCTGCTTGTCCAATAGCACCCCCAGGTCCCTTTCTGCCAGACAGCTCTCCAGCCACACTGCCCCAAGCCTGTAGCCTTGCTTGGGGTTGTTGTGATCCAGGGGCAGGACCTGGCATTTGGCCTTGTTGAAGCTCCTCCTGTTAACATTGGCATGTTTGAACAGGGGCAGCTTGGGAAGGAGAGAGGCAGCTGCTTCCATCAAGGAGCTGGTTGTGGCCCCTTTAATTCTGTGACCACAGATCCATCTTGCAATCAGCTCAGAGGCTTCAGTGAAGAGCAGCTCAGCGATATTTTTCCAGCAGGACCGAGCACACCACCAGCATCATGTTTCAATAGAACAGCTGGTGCTGCAAAGGCTGGTAATTACAACTTTGATCAAAAAAATAAAATCAGAACTGGTGGGGCTAAGAAGATCATTGATGCAGAGGGATGACCTTGAAAGGCAGACTGCAATGAACTTCCTGAACTTTTCAAACAGTGGGGAAAAAACCCACCCAAACCCAAGGAGCATAAAGCTCTCTGCAACAGTTCTGCTACTTTCTGGGAACAAGCTAGAATCTTCAATTCCACCCCTCACCCCCACTCCCCCAAATATTGTCATTAGCCAAATTGAATGAAAAAAACTCATCTGAAAGGCCTCATGGTTTAACCATTCCTTTCAAGGGCAGGGATGATGTCCTCCACACTGCACTCCCCCCATAATTAAAAGCTGCCCACAATTTGAGGTTTGAAAGAGTAGCTCAGGCTGATGGAGTGGTAGACAGCAATCAGAACATAAAAGAGAGCTGTAATGATCTGGGAGATGGGCAGCCAGTACATCTGTGTCAGCAAGCTGCTTCTGACAGTGGCCATCCTCTGATGGCCATGGGGCCTGCATCTGTGTTGGGGAAATACCAGCACTGACAGAGGCTGAGCAGGGACTGGCTTGAGAGCAGCCCTGAAGAAAAGGACTCGGGAGGTGCTGGGGGATGAGAAGCTCAACATGAGCCAGCAGTGAGCACTTGCAGCCCAGAGAGCCAACCAGAGCCTGGGCTGCAGCAAGAAAAGCAGAGCCAGCAGGGCAAGGGAGGTGATTGTCCTCCTCTGCTCTGCTGAGACCCCACCTGGAGCACTGTGTCCAGTTCTGAAGCCTCTATTACAGGAAGGATCTGGAGGTGCTGGAAGGTGTCCAGAGAAGGGCCATGAGGATGAGAAGAGGGCTGGAGCTGCTCTGCTGTGAGGACAGACTGAGGGAGTTGGGGCTGTTCAGTCTGGAGAAGAGAAGGCTCTGAGGAGACCTAATTGTGGCCTTCCAGTATCTGAAGGGGGCTACAAGACAGCTGGGGAGGGACCTTTGAGGGTGTCAGGACTGGGGGGAATGGAGCAAAACTAGAAGTGGAGAGATCCAGATTGGATGTTAGGAAAAAGTTCTTCCCCATGAGGGTGGTGAGAGACTGGCACAGGTTGCCCAGGGAGGTGGTGGAAGCCTCATCCCTGGAGGTTTTGAAGGCCAGGCTGGATGTGGCTGTGAGCAACCTGCTGTAGTGTGAGGTGTCCCTGCCCATGGCAGGGGGGCTGGAACTGGCTGATCCTTGAGGTCCCTTCCAACCCTGGCAATGCTGTGATTATAGCCAACCTGTAGCCATATTTGCTGTTAACATTTCCCAGCCTCCAAGTGTTTGTGGTTCAGACTCAACACATCAGGGCATTTCCCTTTTGTGATCCAATCCAGCTTCTCAAACCTACATTGACCTACAGCATCCTGCAGTGGAGTTGTGCAGCTCAGGTATGCATTGTGAAACAAGTTCAGGGGATAACTCATGCTGGGATGGACCTCCGGAGGTCTGTAACCGAACCTCTTGCTCAAAGCAGGGTCAGTTATAAAGTTGGGTTCCTTAGGGCTTTATCCAGATGGGGATTGAAAACCCCCATGGGCAGAAACTGCACAATCTCCTTCCAACATTTCATTAACCTCATCAGGAAAGTGTTCTGCTTTAGACCCAGTCACATCTGCTGCTTGAACTCTGCATCACCTCACAGCCATTGTCCTTTGTTCTCCTGGCACGCACTGCCAGGAAGAGCCTGGCTCTGGCTTCTCAGTAACCTCCAACAAGTAGGCACTGGTACTGGTTGGAGGTACTACTTAGTAGGTACTGCTGTTAGGTTCCCCCAGAGCCATCCCTTTCCCAGGCTGAAAATGCCCTGGACCCCAGGCAGAGCTGGGCAAGGTCCCCAGCTCTGACCATTATGGTGGCCCTCTGCTGAACTCACTGCAGTTTGTCAATGCCTTTCTTGAGCTGTAAGGCCAAAACCTGGATGGAGCATTCCAGCTGTGCTCTGAGTGAAGGGGGGGAATCTCTTGGCTGTGGTGCTCCTATTGACACAGCTGTACATGCTCTTGGAGTGTGGTTAGCTCATGTTTTAGCCTCTTGCCAGATGGAAGCTCCAGCCCCTTCCCACAGAGCTGCTCCCCAGACACTCAGTCTCCTCACCTCCATCCCCATCCAGTTGCTCACCCAGGGCTCTCCACATCCACACTTCACACAGTGGCATCAAGCTGCTCCATTTTCTGCTCTATTCCAAATACACCCTTCTACATGTTGGCTTGTTTTGAGTATTTAGCTAATAAATACCTAAAATCACATATGTTAGAGCCCCTAGACCTTACCACTGAGTTAGACACTCCCACTGCTCCACTTGTGAAAACAAGACTGGGTTTCCCCACACACCTGCCCTTCTATTTGTTACCACAGTATCAGTCAGGGTTGGAAGGGACCACAAGGATCATCTAGTTCCAACCCCCCTGCCATGGGCAGGGACACCCCACACTAGATCAGCCTGGCCAGAGCCTCAGCCAGCCTGGGCTTAAACACCTCCAGGGACGGGGCCTCAACCACCTCCCTGGACAACCCATTCCAGGGCTTCACCACTCTCATGGGGAAGAACTTACTCCTCACCTCCAGCCTGAATCTCCCCACCTCCAGCTTCATTCCATTCCCCCTAGTCCTATCACTACCTGAGATCCTGAGCAGTCCCTCCCCAGCCTTCTGGTTACTGAATGTAGTACAAACAGTCACTGAGTCAGATTGCACTGGGTTGGAAGAGACCCCTCAAAGGCCATCTTGTCCAACCCCCCCTGCATTCAGCAGGGACAACTCCAACTAGATCAGGCTGCCCAGGGCCACACCAAGGCTGAGCCTCCAATGGATGGGGTCTCAACCACCTCTTTGGACAACCTGCTCCAGTATTTTACTCCCCTCATTGTGCAGAACTTCCTCCTGATGTGCAACCTCATTCTCAGAATCACAGAACTGTCAGGGCTGGAAGGGACCTCAAGGATCATCTAGTTCCAACCCCCCTGCCATGGGGCAGGGACACCTCACACTACAGCAGGTTGCCCAGGAAATAAATAGTAACCAATAAAAAAACCCATGCAAAATGGGTATTAGATTTGTGCTCTTGATATTTCTAGAGAGAAAGCTGATCACAGAATCAGAGAATGTGAAGGGCTGGAAGGGACCTCAAAAGATCATCCAGTCCAACCTCCCAATAAACCTCTTGGTAAGGCTGTTTGGTATGCTGTGGTAACCACAGCTCCCAGTTCTGAGCACATTTACAGAGATGACACTCTGCTTTTTATCATAGTGATCAGCTCCATGAGGCTGCTGAATTAACCTGGTGCTGCCTCTGTGAATGCTCATCTCCTGCTTTCTCCTTGGGCTGCAGATACACAGGCTGCTAACAGAGAGGGCATGAAGCTCTGGCATTTCAGCATTTGCACATTACTGAGGTGTCATTTATCAGACCTGTGCTTAACATGCAGCATCTTGAAGGGCTGCTAAAATATGTACCAACATTATAGAAAGAATCACAGAACCTTAGAGGTTGGAAGGGACCTCCAGAGATCATCCAGTCCAAGCCCCCTGCCAGAGCAACATCACCCAGGGTAGTCTGCACAGGAATGCATCCAGTGGGGGTGGAAAGGCTCCAGAGAAGGAGACTCCACAACCTCTCTGGGCAGCCTGCTCCAGGGCTCTGGCACCCTCACTGCAAAGAAGTTTCTCCTCATCTTGAGCTGAAACCTTCTCTGTTCAAGTTTGTCTCCATTGCTCCTTGGCTTATTCCTCTGCACCACCCAAAAGAGCTTGGCCCCCTCCACTTGACCCCCAGCCCTCAGCTATTGATAGGCATTGATCAGATCCCCTCTTGCCCTTCTCTTCTCCAGACTCAACAGCCCCAGGCCTCTCAGTCTCTCTTCACAGGGGAGATGCTCAAGTCCCCTAAGCATCCTCCTGGCTCTCCCTTGGACTCTTTGCAGCAGGTCTCTGTCTCTCTTGACCTGGGGAGCCCCAAACTGGACACAGGATTGCAGCTGTGGTCTCAGCAGGGCAGAGCAGAGGAGAAGAACCTCCCTAGCCCTGCTGGCCACACTTTTCTTGCTGCACCCCAGGATCTCACTGTCCCTCTTAGCCCCAAGGGCACATTGCTGTCCCATGCAGAACTTGCTGTCCACCAGGACAGAGAAGTCCAGAAGAAGTGTTATTTAAGGAACATTTTGATGTTCATGTTCCAAACAATTAAAGAAGGGATGATTAAAATTGAAACTAAAAGTGAGGTGAAAGTAGGAGTCAGTCAAGTACCATGCAGTCTAAGCACTGTGAAAAGAGCCAGTGGGCTACTGCTCAACCCATCACACTGTGTGGTTAAAACCTCTTAAACCCATACCCCAAGCCAGGTAACAGGGGGCCAGAAATAAGCTTTTGTCTGGCATTTATTTTTTCTTTTCAGATGAAAGGAGACAATATCATGAGGGAGAAAGGAGCATGCTTTCAGCATCCACTCAGGCATCTCCCATGATTTTCAGAGAGATGCAACTCTGCAACTTTTTTTTTTTCTTGCAGCTAATGGTATTGCCCTAAATGATCTGAGAAGGAAAACTCTGTTTGTGGTGCCAAGGCATTTCAGCCTCAGCCCTCGGTGTGCATGCTGACAGTGTTAACACAGCCCTGGAGACACTGAGTTCTCTGCAGCCCTCCTGCTGTATGCCACTTAGTATCACAGTATCATTCAGGGTTGGAAGGGACCACAAGGATCAGCTAGTTCCAACCCCCCTGCCATGGGCAGGGACACCCCACACTACATCAGCCTGGCCACAGCCTCAGCCAGCCTGGGCTTAAACACCTCCAGGGATGGTGTCCCAACCACCTCCCTGGACAACCCATTCCAGGGCTTCACCACTCTCATGGGGAAGAACTTCCTCCTCCCCTCCAGCCTGAATCTCCCCACCTCCAGCTTCATTCCATTCCCCCTAGTCCTATCACTACCTGAGATCCTGAGCAGTCCCTCCCCAGCCTTCCTGTAGCCTCCTTCAGATCCTGGAAGGCCACAATGAGGTCACCTCAGAGCCTTCTCTTCTCCAGACTGAACAACCCCAACTCCCTCAGTCTGTCCTCATAGGAGAGGAGCTCCAGCCCTCTGATCATCCTCATGGCCCTTCTCTGGATACCTTCCAGCACCTCCAGATCCCTCTTGTACTAGGGGCTCCAGAGCTGGAGGCAGTACTCCAGGTGGGGTCTCAGCAGAGCTGAGCAGAGGGGGAGAATCACCTCCCTTGCCCTGCTGGCCACACTTCTCCTGATGCAGCCCAGGATCTGATTGGCTTTCTGGGCTGCAAGTGCACACTGAGAGCTCCTGGTGAGCTTCTCCTCCCCCAGCACCCCCAAGGCTCTCTCCTCAGGGCTGCTTTCCAGCCAGTTACTGCCCAGCCTGGATTTGTGCCTGGGATTGCCTCCACCCAGATGCAGGACCCTGCACTTGGTCTTGTTGATCCTCATGAGGTTGGCTTGTGCCCACCTCTCCAGCCTGTCCAGGTCCCTCTGGATGGCCTCCCTTCCCTCCAGCTGTCTGCTGCACCACACAGCTTGGTGTCATCAGCAAACTTGCTGAGGGTGCACTCAGTGCCACTGTCCATGGCACCCACAAATATGTTGAACAAGCCTGGTCCCAGGACTGATCCCTGAGGGACTCTGCTTGTCACTGGCCTCCACTGGGCCATGAAGCCATTGACAGCCACTCTTTGGGTGCAGCCATCAAGCCAGTTCCTTATCCATCTAGTGGTCACCCATCACACCAAGGTGTCACCAGCCTGGAGACCAGGATGTGGTGCAGGACAGTGTGGAAGGCTTTGCTCAGGCCCAGGTAAACGACATCAGCTGCTCTCCCCTCAGCTATTGATGTTGTCACTTCCAGATGTCCCCTCTCCAGCAACGCCCAGGGGCTTGCCTAGCAGCACGTGATGATGCCCTACAAAAGGAGCAATCACTGAGCCCTGCTGCAGTCCCACCTCCTGTTCCCTATTGAAATGCATATGCACTGCCCAGGCAAAGTGGTGCCATTAGCTTATGCCTCGAGAAATCACTCTTCCAACCAAGAAGATGGAAGAATTGAGCTGGTTAGGGTTTAACTGATACCTGAATTACACCTGTCCAGCTACAAGGGTAATTAATGATGAAGGGATTGGAGCAATGCCTTACAAAGAAAGGATGAGAGCCCTGGGGCTGTTTGCTCTGGAGAGAAGACTGAGAGGGGATCTGATCAATGTCTATCAATATCTGAGGGCTGGGGGTCAAGAGGGAAGGCACAGCCTCTGCTCACTTGTGCCCCGGGATAGGACAAGGAGCAATGGATGGAAACCGCAGCACAGGAGGTTCCACCTCAACAGGAAGAGGAATTTCTTCACTGTGAGGGTCCCAGAGCACTGGAACAGGCTGCCCAGAGAGGTTGTGGAGTCTCCTTCTCTGGAGCCTTTCCAGCCCTGTCTGGATGGCCCCTGTACTCAGCACTGGTTATGCCACACCTTGAGTCACAGTATCACCAAGGTTGGAAGGTACCTCAATGATCATCGAGTCCAACCTGTCACCACAGACCTCATGACTAGACCATGGCACCAAGTGCCACATCCAATCCCCTCTTGAACACCTCCAGGGATGGGGACTCCACCACCTCCCTGGGCAGTTCTGGGCTCCTCAATTTAAGAAGGACATGGAGACACTTGAATGTGTCTGGAGAAGGGCAACAAAGCTGGGGAGGGGTCTGGAGCACAGCCCTGGGAGGAGAGGCTGAGGGAGCTTAGCCATGTTTAGCGTGGAGAACAGGAGGCTCAGGGGAAACCTTCTTGCTGTCTGCAACTCCCTGAAGGGAGGTTGTAGCCAGGTGGGGGTTGGTCTCTGCTCCCAGGCAACCAGCACCAGAACAAGAGGACACAGTCTCAAGCTGTGCCAGGGGAGGTTTAGTCTGGAGGTGAGGAGAAAGTTCTTCCCAGAGACAGTTGTTAGCCATTGGCATGTGCTGCCCAGGGAGGTGGTGGAGTCACCATCCCTGGAGGTGTTCAAGAGGGGATGGGATGTGGCACTTGGTGCCATGGTTTAGTAGTCATGAGGTCTTGTGTGACAGGTTGGACTCGATCTTTGAGGTCTTGTACAACCTTATTGATTCTATGATGTGTTCCTGTGTGACCTGTGCTGGATTCTATGCTCCTGCTCTGGCAGGGGGGTTGGACTGGAAGAGCTTCAGGGGTCCCTTCCAACCCCTAACATCCTGTGAGCCTGTGGATATTATGTGAATGAAAATACACACACATGCATGGATCTATTTTAACAGGTTGTATAACTCCTCCTCCTCCGAGCAGGTGGTGCTGGAAGGCTAAATAACGGTGTAGTGGCTTGATGACCAGCAGGGAATTATGATGCTAATCAAAGCCTGCTTTGAAAGACTGTTTTGTTTCATTACCATCACAAAGAAGCAGCTAAAGGACATCTAAGGCAGGCTGGGGTGGGGGGAGCGAGTGCTCTGAGACACTATAATCTATGGGAACAGCCATGTTTATCGGCAAGAAGGAGAGAAGCTGCTTAGCATAAGCTGGTATCAATCACTGAATTGTTTCTGTGCCTAGTTTTGGCATCTCAAAGCCTGAATGATTCCTTTTCACTTTGAGAAGTTTTGTGCCTTTGTTTTGTACACACAGATTGAATTTGGAGCTTGTTTTTTTGAGTTAGGGGTCTCCTCCAGCTAGGATCCTCCATTGAGGAGGGCAGCAGGCTCTGTTACAACATGAGTAATATTGCCTGGATAACTATGCTTTTGAGCCTTCGTGTAGGTGTAAACCAGAATGGTCTGGACAAGGACATGCCCAGCTAGATCAGGCTGCCCAGGGCCTCATCAAGCCTCCAGGGAAGGAGACTCAACCACCTCCCTGGGCAACCTGTTCCAGTGCTCCACTACCCTCATGGTAAAGAACTTCTTCCTAACATCTAATCTAAATCTGCCCTTCTCTAGTTTGAAGCCATTGCCCCTGGTCCTGTCCCTGCAGGCCTTTGCAGACAGTCTCTCTCCACCCTTCTTGTAGCCCCCTTCAGGTACTGCCAGGCTGCTATTAGGTCTCCCTGGAGCCTTCTGGTCTCTATGCTGAGCACCCCCAGCTCCCTCAGCCTGCCCTCACAGCAGAGGTGCCCCAACCCCCTGATCATACTCATGGCCCTCCTCTGGACCCTCTCCATCAGGTCCATGTCCTTCCTATATTGAGGACTTCAGAGCTGCACACAGTACTCCAGCTGAGGTCTCACCAAAGCAAAGTGTCAGAATCACCTCTCTGGATCTGCTGACCACACATCTTTTGATGCAGGCCAGGATGCTATTGGTCCAGCTTCTTGTCCATCAGCACCCCCAGGTCCTTTCCCAGAGGGCTGCTTTCTATCACCTCCTCCCCCAGCCTGTATTGATAGTGAGGATTGTTCTTTCCCAGAAGCAGAACCCTGCACTTGCTCTTGCTGAGCCTCAGGAAGTTCACCTGGGCACACCTCTCTGGCTTGTCCAGCTCTGTTTAGTTTTAACTGCATTATTGCCCCATTGTCTCTTACTATTTGATGAGCAAGACACTCTCTCTTTAAAACAAACTCGTCAACAGCTCCTGCTCCCTCTGCACCATCCTGCGCCCTGCCTCAACAGCTCCTGCCCCCTCTACACCATTCTCCACCCTGCCTAAACAGCTCCTGCACCCACCCCAGAGCCAGAAATAAGATATTCAAGCAGCCAAGATACCACACAGAGGAGCTCAGCCCCAGCCAGCACCCGTGGAGAGGTCATCAACAACATCCCTACCTAACCAGGGGGCCACCAGGCCCCCTGGCCTTTGTTGTCACCACCACCATCACCCAGTGTGCACCAGGGGCACTCACCAGAGCTCAGAGGAGGATCCTCAGCCCAGAAGGGCTTAGCTTGGGGCTGCTGCCTCTCCTGGCAGGGATTAAAAAGGGGAGTGGGTGGGGAGGGCCAAGTGGCCACAGCTGGGGTGGGAGGGGGCTCCAACTGCTGGTAAGCACAAGGTAGGCCATGATCTATAGGACTTTGATGCCACAATTGCAGCCATACAAAAGCTTTCCCAGGTGCCCTGATTTTGACTTGAGAGCTCCTTATGGAGCCACAGTTGAGTGTATTCATCATAGATGCTGGAGGATGCTTTTCATTACACTTAAACTGTAAAGCAAACAAGAGTTTCCTGTTATGTCAGTCAAGATGGGGAAGGCACTTACGCATGCAAATAGACCTAAAGCACAGCACAGCCTTGGCTGGCCTAGGGATTGTGGCAATGTTATTTTTGGACCACAGAAACTCTATCACTGCAGACAGGTAATTAAAGTTGGTACTAAAATGAGTACAGACAACAAGCCCAGAAAACCTCCACAGATCTGTCACCAGGGGCTTTCTCTCACTAAGAAATATAACCTGGGCTAACTCATGACACTTGGATTAATCCTCTGGCAAGAACAGGAGGCAGCATGTGGACAGGTCACTGAAAATACAGTGGTGAGCAGGGAAATTTGGATTGGATTTGAGGCATCCTGGCCTGCATCAGAAATAGTGTGGCCAGCAGGAGCAGGGAGCTCATTCTGCCCTGGGCTCAGCACTGGTCAGGCCACATCTTGAGTACCATTCTGGGCCCCTCAGTTTAGGAAAAAATGTTGAGATGCTGGAAGGTGCCCAGAGAAGGGCAACAAATCTGGGGAGGGGTCTGGAGCACAGCCCTGGGAGGAGAGGCTGAGGGAGCTTAGCCATGTTTGGCCTGGAGAAGAGGAGGCTCAGGGGAGACCTTCTTGCTGTCTGCAACTCCCTGAAGGGAGGCTGTAGCCAGGTAGGGGTTCGTCTCTTCTCCCAGGCAACCAGCACCAGAACAAGAGGACACAGTCTCAAGCTGTGCCAGGGGAAGTTTAGGCTGGAGGTGAGGAGAAAGTTCTTCATAGAGAGAGTCATTTGTCATTGGAATGTGCTGCCCAGGGAGGTGGTGGAGGTGGTGCTCAAGATGTGGCACTTGAAGCCATGGTTTAGTTGTAAGGAGGTGTTGGGTGACAGGCTGGACTTGATGATCTCTGAGGTCTTTTCCAACCTTATTGATTCTATGATTGTATGAAACACATGCCATTTAGGTATCTGTCTACTATGGAATGGAATGGAATGGAATGGAATGGAATGGAATGGAATGGAATGGAATAGAATAGAATAGAATAGAATAGAATAGAATAGAATAGAATAGAATAGAATAGAATAGACCAGGTTGGAAGAGACCTTCAAGATCATCGTGTCCAACCTATCATGAAACACCACCCAACCAACTAACCCATGGCACCAAGCACCCCACCAAGTCTCCTCCTGAACACCTCCAGTGCTGGTGACTCCACCACCTCCCCAGGCAGCCCATTCCAATGGGCAATCACTCTCTCTGTATAGAACTTCTTCCTGACCTCCAGCCTGAACCTCCCCTGGCGCAGCTCTAGATGTATGGCTTCATGATCAATACACAGAGAGGCTGGAGAAAAAGTGACCACCTCAGCAGGAAGCTCCACTGGAACAATATCACTGACAAGAGGTTCAGTTTGATGCAGCTTTGCATCAGTTCATAGGGTGCCATAACTCTCACAGCTGAGCAGCACAATGGGCTGGAAAGAAGTTGCCATCACTTTCAGTCATCTCTGAATGGTAAGCAGTTCAAATTCTAAATCCTTTGCCACTGAATTGTCTGCTGCTAATTGCTCTTTTGCCTGTGATTACCAGTGAGGATTTAATAAGTGTGGAAATGCCACTGCATGCCAGGAAGGAAAAATAAAATGAGAGGGAGTAGACTTAAGGAATGTCTGGCAGACAAACTCTTTAATTAATCCTGGAACACTCTATTGGCTGAGGTTTCCTTTAGTAAATACCTTTGGAAGAGGGATGGGTTTTTCACAGAATCCTGGAGGCTGGAATAGACCTTTGAGATCATCAAGCCCAGCCTATGACCTAACACCGCCACACCGACCAGGCCGTGCCACCAGGTGCCACATCCAATCTTGCAGGGCAAGGGACGTGATTCTCCTCCTCTACTCCACTCTGGTAAGACCCCACCTGGAGTACTGCATTCAGTTTTGGAGCCAATGTTACAGGAAGGATCTGGAGTTGCTGGAAGGTGTCCAGAGAAGGGCCACGAGGATGGGCAGAGGGCTGGAGCTGCTCTGCTGTGAGGACAGACTGAAGGAGTTGGGGCTGTTCAGTCTGGAGAAGAGAAGGCTCTGAGGTGACCTCATTGTGGCCTTCCAGTATCTGAAGGGGGCTACAAGAAAGCTGGGGAGGGACTTTTGAGGGTGTCAGGCAGTGATAGGACTGGGGGGAATGGATCCAAGCTAGAAATCATAGAATCATAGAATCATTCAGGGTTGGAAGGGACCAAAAGGATCATCTAGTTCCAACCCCCCTGCCATGGGCAGGGACACCCCACACTAGATAAGGCTGGACAGAGCCTCAGCCAGCCTGGCCTTAAACACCTTCAGGGCTGGGGCCCCAACCACCTCCCTGGACAACCCATTCCAGGGCTTCACCACTCTCAAGGAGAAGAACTTCCTCCTCACATCCAGCCTGAATCTCCCCACCTCCAGGTTCATTCCATTCCCCCTAGTCCTATCACTACCTGAGATCCTGAGCAGTCCCTCCCCAGCCTTTTTATGAAAAGGATAGATTCAGATTGGATGTTTGGAAGAAGTTGTTCCCCATGAGGGTGGTGAGAGACTGGCACAGGTTGCCCAGGGAGGTGGTGGAAGCCTCATCCCTGGAGGTTTTTAAGGCCAGGCTGGATGTGGCTGTGAGTAACCTGATCTAGTGTAAGGAGTCCCTGCCCATGTCAGGGGGCTTGGAACTGGATGCTCCTTGAGGTCCCTTCCAACCCTGACAATTCTCTGATTCTGCTTTAATTTCCTTAGCTGTTGCCATTTTATTTTCTTTCTTTTTTGTGTGTGCTGTGATTTACTGCTCCTGTGGAGATCTGAAAAGGCCTTTCCAATGTTCATGAAGAATACTGAAACAAAACTAAGTTTGGTTAAGCATAAGGATGAGAATAAAAGCTGTAGGTAGGAAGTGTTACAAGCTTTCTTCTTTTCCTCTGCCTGGCCAGCTTCCTCCACAAAAATCTGTTGCCCAAGAGGGAACAACCCACAGAGTGAGAGAGAGTTCTGTCTGCTCCAGTCTATATTATTTCTTTCTCTCAGGATTTAGAGGGTGAGACATCATTAATGTTTAACAATATGTGCAGGGTGAGGGCCATGAGGATGGGGTCAGGCTCTTCTCCCTGGTGCCCAAAGCCAGCACAGGGGGCAATGGTGGAAGCTGAGGCAGAGGAAGTTCCATGGAAACAGGAGGGAAATGTTTTCCCTGTGAGGGTGACAGAGCCCTGGAAGAGGCTGCCCAGGGGGGTTGTGGAGTCTCCCTCTCTGGAGATATTCAGAACCCATCTGGATGTGTTCCTGTGTGATCTGCACTAGTTGATCCTGCTCTGGCAGGTGGGTTGGACTGGATGAGCTTTTGAAGTCCATTCCAACCCCTAACATTCTGTGATTTTGCATGTTATGCAGCACCTGTTTACCAGGAACTCTGAGACCAATTCACTTAGAGCAAATGTGGCAAGAGAATTCAGTGACTGACTTTGGATTCAAATTGCTCCCTTGGAGGCCATGGCCAGCAGTGAGCACACTCAGCCTTCTAGCTCTTCATACTTGGCTGTATTATTAGTAGCAGAAAGAGACATCACACTTCAGTACCTTTGCCTTTGGCCAAATGAACTCAAACAACATTCTGGTACACTTTATTTATGTTAGCAAGATTGCTTTGACATAGTTCTTTAGGCATAGGTCTGCTCACCACCATTAGAGAGGACAGGCTCAGCTTGGGAGCTATTGCTGTAAGTCATGGATGAAATCAAAGTGAAAATTACAGACTTCTTCCTTTCTTTTTTTTTGAGTATCACTAAGATTGGAAGAGACCTCAAAGATCATCAAGTCCAACCTGTCACCACAGACCTCATGACTAGTCCATGGCACCAAGTGCCACATCCAATCCCCTCTTGAACACCTCCAGGGATGGTGACTCCACCACCTCCCTGGGCAGCACATTCCAATGGTGAACGACTCTCTCAGTGAAGAACTTTCTCCTCATTTTGAGCCTAAACTTCCCCTGGCACAGCTTGGGACTGTGTCCCCTTGTTCTGGTGCTGGTTGCTAGAGAGAAGAGACCAATTCCTTCCTGGCTACAATCACCTTTCAGGTAGTTGTAGAGAGCAATGAGGTCTCCCCTGAGCCTCCTCTTCTCCAGGCTAAACAACCCCAGCTCCCTCAGCCTCTCCTCATAGGGCTGTGCTCAAGGCCTCTCACCAGCCTCATGGAGTCCCCATCCCTGGAGGTGTTCAAAAAAGGCTTGGATGTGGCACTTGGAGCCATGGTTTAGTTGTCAGGAGGTGTTAGGTGTTAGGTAACAGGTTGGGCTTGATGATCTCTGAGATGTTTTCCAACCTGGCTGACTCTATGACTCCAATGAATCTCCAAACCGAAGATAACAGCACCAGGATGGATTCAAGAGTTGTTTCCCCTGAGAAGATTTCTGCATTCCATTAGTGACTGATGTTGTGATAAGGTAACTCTCTGGAAGGCACAGCTTGAGTTTTCACATCTTTTTTGAGTTGGTTTTTTTTTCTCCCCAAACTACAACAGCAAAAGAATAAACCCTGGCTGATTGCATTGCCTCAGTAGCATCTTTCTCCAGGACTTGGGCATCAAAGCAAATTAGATCATTCTGCACTGATGTGATATCTAACTCCCCTATCTTCTGTGCCATCAGCTCCTTGGGTTTGGTTTGAAGGGATAAGAACTAAGATCAGGCAGCTGAGTAAAATTGGTTTTATTATTGGAACCACAGGATAATTTTTTTTTATGGGCAAAACTGCCAGAACTGGCACACCACGTGCCTCAGCCTCACAGGCAGCAGTGCAGGCTGAGGACTGAGCTGCTGGAGAGCAGTGAAGGGCAAAAGGACCTGGAGGTCGCAGTGGATGGAAGGATGACCATGAGCCAGCAATGTGCTCTTGTGGCCAAGAAGGCCAAGGCCATTCTGGGGTGGATCAGAAGGGCTGTGGTTAATAGGTCAAGAAAGGTTCTCCTCCCTCCCTACTCTGCCCTGGTGAGGCCACATCTGGAATATTTTGTCCAGTTCTGGTCCCCTCAGCTCAGGAAGGACCTCAGGGAATTGCTTGAAAGAGTACAGCACAGAGCCACAAACATTTTTAAGGGAGTGGAACATCTTCCTCATGAGCAGAGCCTGAGGGAGCTGAGGGCTCTGTAGCTTGGAGAGGAGGAGCCTGAGAGGTGACCTCATTCACGTTGATCAAGATATAGAGGTTGAGTGCCCAGAGGCTGGAGCCAGGCTCTGCTGGGGGATGCCCAATGCCAGCACAAGGGGCAGCGGTGGAAGCTGAGGCAGAGGAAGTTCCATGGAAACAGGAGGAAAAATATTTTCCCTGTGAGGGTGACAGAGCCCTGGAGCAGGCTGCCCAGGGGGGTTATGGAGTCTCCCTCTCTGGAGATACTCAAACCCCACCTGGATGTGTTCCTGTGTGATCTGCTCTAGGTGCCCCTGCTCTGGCAGGGGGGTTGGACTGGATGATCTTTCGAGGTCCCTTCCAGTCCCTAACATCCTGTGCTTCTGTGATTTGGAATCTTAATTGTGTGCCACCCACTGGCCATGAAGCACACCCATTGCTCTGAGTCTCTCTTTTCAGGTAGCTCTGCTGGCCAAGAGCAACCCTTCCCTGTTTGCAAGTCAGTGCACGGGGCTGTTCTTATTTCCTTTACCTCCTCCCCACGTTTACCTCAGCGCTTATTAAATCATCTTGCAGCACTTCCTTTCTAAGAATACCTTGCTGCATCAGTGGAGCACAGCTAAATTAAGGACCAGATCTGCTGCCTGATAAGATTCCTTGATGGCAAGCAATGCAAAGGTAATGACAGCTGAAACAGTAACTGTTTGTAAAGAGCTGATTTCAGGGCTGTTGTTGAGCTTGTCGATCTGCAGCCCCCCCAAAAAATGAACTTTAATGGTGTATTCCCCACACGGCACCTTCCATCACTGTATTGTATGCTATGATTGCTGTATTTTTCTCCTTCTAGTTTAAAAGATGTCTCTGTGGAACAAGAAGGGCTGATTGCTCCCTCAGTTCTTGGTATCATTCAGCACTTAGGGCACCATTAATTCATTTCACCCTTCGTTTGCATTCCCTGATCATTAGAAATGCCCTGGAAAATCTGACACCCTTTGAGGATCCAACCAGAGAATGCATTTGTGTTGGGGAAGTCAGATTTTGCTCCCATTCCTAGAAGTACAGCCTTGCTCTTCAGGTATTTATGTTGAGCATAAATTATGAAGGCTTTTAAGGGGAGGCTTTAAAGCTCCTTGAGATGGATTTTCAGGAAAACTCTTGGCAAAGAAAACAGACAGGAGACAGACAGCAAGCTGGGTGGGTTTCAGTTGGAAGCAACTCTTCACAGTCTCACAGTATCACTAAGGTTGGAAGAGACCTCAAAGATCATCAAGTCCAACCTGTCACCACAGACCCATGACTAGACCATGGCACCAAGTGCCACATCCAATCCCCGCTTGAACACCTCCAGGGATGGTGACTCCACCACCTCCCTGGGCAACACGTTCCAATGACGAATGACTCTCTCTGGGAAGAACTTTCTCCTCACCTCCAGCCTGAACTTCCAGCTTTACTTCCCCTGGCACAGCTTGAGACTGTGTCTCCTTGTTCTGGTGCTGGTTGCCTGGCAGAAGAGACCAATCCCCTCCTGGCTACAACCACCTTTCAGGTAGTTGTAGAGGGCAATGAGGTCACCCCTGAGCCTCCTCTTCTCCAGGCTAAGCAACCCCAGCTCCCTCAGCCTCTCCTCACAGGGCTGTGCTCCAGACCCCTCCCCAGCCTTGTAGCCCTCCTCTGGACATGTTCAAGTGTCTCAATGTCCTTCCTAAACTGAGGGGCCCAGAACTGGACACAGGACTCAAGGTGTGGCCTAACCAATGCAGAGTACAGGGGCACAATGACTTCTCTGCTCCTGCTGGCCACACTGTTCCTAATGCAGGCCAGGATGCCATTGGCCTTCTTGGCCACCTGGGCACACTGCTGGCTCATGTTTAGGCGGCTGTCAACCAGCACCCCCAGGTCCCTCTCTGTTTGGCTGCTCTCAGCCATTCTGACCCCAGCCTCTAGCTCTGCATGGGGTTACTGTGGCCAAAGTGCAGCACCCGGCACTTGGATTTGTTGAATGCCATCCCTTAATGTGTAACAAGAGTGCAAGGACTAACAACATATAAAATCAAATCATTAGTTCCATTTAGAGCCATCATCTCACTCTGTTTACAGAGAAATTGTACTCCCTGATGGGGAAAACAGATGACAAGCTGGGGCTTGCTTGATTCTGTGTGCCAGCAGCTGTATGTGCCAAAAGACAGCCAGCTTGAGTCAATGATCTGGGCCCCTCAGATTAGGAAAGATGTTGAGATGCTGGAAGGTGTCCAGAGAAGGGCAACAAAGCTGGGGAGGGGTCTGGAGCACAGCCCTGTGAGGAGAGGCTGAGGGAGCTGGGGTTGCTTAGCCTGGAGAAGAGGAGGCTCAGGGGAGACCTTCTTGCTCTCTACAACTCCCTGAAGGGAGGTTGTAGCCAGGTGGGGGTTGGTCTCTTCTCCCAGGCAAGCAGCCCCAGAACATGAGGACACAGTCTCAAGCTGTGCAGAGGGAGGTTTAGGGCTGGATGTTAGGAAGAAATTCTTCCTAGAAAGGGAGATTGGCCATTGGAATGTGCTGCCCAGGGAGGTGGTGGAGTCACCATCCCTGGAGGTGTTTAAGAATAGCCTGGCTGAGGCACTTGGTGCCATGGTTTAGTTGATGAGATGGTGTTGGGTGATAGGTTGGACTGGATGATCTCTGAGGCCTATTTCAATACTAAAATCAATTTTACTCAGCTGCCTGATCTGTCCTCACAGGGCTGTGCTCCAGACCCCTCCCCAGCTTTGTTGCCCTTCTCTGGACACCTTCCAGCATCTCAACATCTTTCCTAAACTGAGGAGCCCAGAATTGGACACAGGACTCAAGGTGGGGAACACCTCCATGTATAACTCTTTTATCTCTCAGACATGGCCACTCTTCTTTTCTTATTGCTCTTATGCCACATTCTGCACACACCAAAAAGATGCTAAATTTGTGCTTGATGTAAATATTACTTCAACAACGACATTAAAAGGGGTGAGGGTGTCAGGGAGTAAAGTAAATCACAGAATCATAGAATCAACCAGGTTGGAAAAGTACTGGTGACAGGGATTGGAGTCAATACAGCTGACCAATATGATTGAGTATTGCTCCTTTATTGTTCCAGTATTGCAGGCCTATGGTGCAAGCACAGTGAGTATGGCACAGAAAAGTAAAGCAAAGAAGAAGAAGGGAAAGTGCTTAGCAAGGGAACTTCTACAACTTATATAAACTGAGAGTGCCTCGTTGGCATAGCTCCATTGGTTCCCTATGAGTGACCACACTAACCACAGGTGAGGTTTGTGGATGCAGGTGCATGTCCTGTTGTCCCAAGATAACTTGCTGTGTTTATAGCTATCAGTGCCCTGTTTTAGTTACATGCTGCAGGCACAGCACTGTTTTGCTACACTGCTAGCTGGCTCTGCACGTATGCTGAGCATGGCCTGCCACCATGTCAGGCTCTAGGCCTGCACTGCCAGATTGCTCACACTGCTCGTCGCTGGCATTGCCACAGAAAAGACCTCAGAGATCATCAAGCCCAACCTATCACTTAATACTTAACACCTCCTGACAACTAAACCATGGCTCCAAGTGCCTCATCCAAGCCTTTCTGAACATCCCCAGGGATGGTGACTCCACCACCTCCCTGGGCAGCACATCCCAATGGCCAATCTCTCTTGCTGGGAAGAACTTTCTCCTCACCTCCAGCCTAAGCCTCTCTTGGCACAGCTTGAGACTGTGTCCTCTTGTTCTGGTGCTGGCTGCCTGGGAGAAGAGACCAACCCGCACCTGGCTACAACCTCCCTTCAGGGAGTTGGAGAGAGCAATGAGGTCTCCCCTGAGCCTCCTCTTCTCCAGGCTAAGCAACCCCAGCTCCCGCAGCCTCTCCTCACAGGGCTGTGCTCCAGACCCCTCCCCAGCTTTGTTGCCCTTCTCTGGACACATTCAAGTGTCTCAATGCTCTTCTTAAACTGAGGAGCGCAGAACTGGACACAGGACTCGAGGTGTGGCCTAACCAGTGCTGAGTACTTGGGTACTTGTAGAGAGCAATAAGGTCTCCCCTGAGCCTCCTCTTCTCCAGGCTAAGCAACCCCAGCTCCCTCAGCCTCTCAGTGAGAGAATGAAGCATTTAACAGTGAAAATCTGTAACTACTTGGGGTACATAAGTGGCTTTTGGATGAATACAGAGTTATTCATGTGCCTGAAATATGAACAATACAAATATATTATTGTGAAGAAATCTAGGGGTGGGGAGGGGGAAGCATGCTGCTTTTTCTCCTGCTATGAAACTTAAAGACTCAGCATTTTCACTGTTTCCAAAGAAACTCATGCTATGATGAAGGTACATGGCAAAGCTGAAAATGAAGAGCAAGAAGTCCTAATTTAGTAGCCTTAAGCTGCTGCAATAAACAAACAAACAAACAAAGTCAGTTGATAACATCTGTGACCCCAAGTGGCAGTTTCTTTTCAACAGATGGAATTTAATCTCTGAGCAGCAGGTGAAAACTTATCTGGAGGCACAAGCTGCAAAGACAGCAGTTTTACAGGAGCTGTTTTATTTGGTGGGAAACCTAGGAATGATTGCAGCATGCAGCTCTTTTCCCTTCTGTCCTCCAACAGCAGATCATGCATGAGAGCAGCCCTGAAGAAAAGGACCTGGGAGTACTGGGGGATGAGAAGCTCAACAGGAGCCAGCAGTGAGCACTTGCAGCCCAGAAAGCCAACCAGAGCCTGGGCTGCAGCAAGAAAAGCAGAGCCAGCAGGGCCAGGGAGGTGATTCTCCCCCTCTGCTCTGCTGTGCTGAGACCACACCTGGAGTACTGCATCCAGTTGTGGAGCGCCTATGGATCTGGAGGTGCTGGAAGGTGTCCAGAGAAGGGCCACGAGGATGAGCAGAGGGCTGGAGCTGCTCTGCTATGAGGACAGACTGAGGGAGTTGGGGCTGTGCAGTCTGGAGAAGAGAAGGCTCTGAGGAGACCTCGTTGTGGCCTTCCAGTATCTGAAGGGGGCTACAAGAAAGCTGGGGAGGGACTTTTGAGGGTGTCAGGGAGTGATAGGACTGGGGGGAATGGAACAAAACTAGAAATGGGTAGATTCAGATTGGATGTCAGGAAGAAGTTGTTCCCCATGAGGGTGGTGAGAGACTGGCACGGGTTGCCCAGGGAGGTGGTGGAAGCCTCATCCCTGGAGGTTTTGAAGGCCAGGCTGGATGTGGCTGTGAGCAACCTGCTGTAGTGTGAGGTGTCCCTGGCCATGGCAGGGGGGTTGGAACTGGATCATCCTTGAGGTCCTTTCCAACCCTAACAATTCTGTGATTCTATGACTCAATGCTTAATCTTGAAATATTTTCCTTTTGTCTGTTCCCCCAGGTCAGAACATGCTTCAGCATAATATTTGTTCTTCCAGTCAGTGTTTAGCAATTGATGTGAAAAATGGATTTTCCTTACAGTTATTTCTAATCACCCAAAGGGACACATTTGTTCTGAATTCTCTATCTGGACAGCCAGGTATCTGCAACTAAAAAGAGAAGCAAATGGATTTAATGCCACCTTCCATCAGTTGCACTGGTTCTGGAAATGCATTCACCATCCCAGGCATCCCTTGATTTTGCACATTTGTCAGCCAGTGTTCCATCCTGCCTGATGCTGAGAACAGCATTTATATTGGACAATGTTAATCTGAGCTAAGACTTTTGATGAATGGGGCCCTCATTAAGGAAACTTCAACAAGACCAAATGCCAGGTCCTGCCCCTGGGTCACAACAACCCCAAGCAGTGTGGCTGGAGAGCTCTCTGGAAGAAGGGGGTACTAATGGACAAGCAGATGAACAGGAGCCAGCAGTGTGCCCAGGTGGCCAAGAAAGCCAAAGGCATCCTGGCTGGGATCAGCAATGCTGTGTCCAGCAGGAGCAGGGAGGGGATTGCCCCCTGGGACTCAGCTCTGGGGAGGCCACACCTGGAGTGCTGTGTCCAGGTTTGGGCAGCTCAATCCAAGAGAGATGTGAAGGTGCTGGAGCCAGGGCAGAGGAGGGCAAGGAAGCTGCTAAGGGCCTGGAGAAGAAATCTGATGAAGAGCAACTGAAGGAGCTGGGGATGGTTAGTGTGAAAGAGAAGAGGCTGAGGGGAGACCTCCTGGCCCTCTACAGCTACCTGCAAGGAGGTTGTGGAGAGGTTGGTGCTGGTCTCTGCTCCCAGGTCATTAGTGACAGAACAAGAGGGAATGGCCTCAAGCTGCCACTGGGGAGGTTCAGACTGGACATTAGGAAAGCTTTTTTCAGGGCAAGAGTGGTCAGACATTGGAATGTGCTGCCCAGGGAGGTGGTGGAGTCCCCAAGCCTGGCTGTTTGCAGGTGGTTTGGCTGTGGTGCTTGGGGCTGTGGTTTAGGGGTGAGCCTTGCAGAGTAGGGTTCTGGGTTGGCCCTGTTGATCCTGAGGCTTTTTTCCAGCCTGAATGTTTCTGTCATTCTGTGAAACTGAATAATGGCTTTTTTTTATTCCTGACCGCTGAAGCAAATTTAAAACAACACACTGAAGAAAGATATGATCCTCAGCCCTCATATGGTAAAGTGGTACAGATTTTCTTCCTGCTGGATACACAATAAACATCATTCTCTAGTGAGGCAGGCAAGCACACACTTAAGGTGAAGCCAAAAGGGGGCTCAGATTTGCTTAATATTAAGCAATGTACTTAACTGCTTTGCTCTGTTTAAGCCAGCCTTGAATCAACCAGTATGGCTCACACAACTCAACCATGTTTCACAATTCAGTGCTGCCCCAGAGCACTGAACAGAACAGAACAGAACAGAATAGAATAGAATAGAATAGAATAGAATAGAATAGAATAGAATAGAATAGAATAGAATTAACCAGGCTGGAAAAGACCTCAGAGATCACCAAGCCCAACCTATCACTCAACACCATCTCATCAACTAAACCATGGCACCAAGCACCCCATCCAGCCTCTTCCTAAGGACCTCCAGGGATGGTGACTCCACCACCTCCCTGGGCAGAACATTCCAATGGCCAATCTGTCTTTCCATGAATAACTTCTTCCTCACCTCCAGCCTGAACCTTCCCTGGCACAGCTTGAGACTGTGTCCTCTTGTTCTGGTGCTGGTTGCCTGGGAGAAGAGACCAACCTCCACCTGCTTCCCCTGGTCCCCTGGTCCTTGGTGGTTCTTGTGCTCTTTGTTAATTGTAAATATCTGTCAATATTGTAAACCCTGTAGATTTGTACATATTCCTTGCATTCCATTGGAGAGTGTAGTTTTGGCTTGGTGAGAGACTGGCACAGGTTGCCCAGGGAGGTGGTGGAAGCCTCATCCCTGGAGGTGTTTGCAGCCAGGCTGGATGTGGCTGTGAGCAACCTGCTGTAGTGTGAGGTGTCCCTGCCCATGGCAGGGGGGTTGGAACTGGCTGATCCTTGAGGTCCCTTCCAACCCTGACAATTCTGTGATTCTGTGAAATACAGCTTTTATTTGCTTCCAACTGGGCTGGTCTGGCAAAGTTAATGCTGGGGGTGAATTTCACCCCACCACAGTGCTTCTGCATCTCTTTCTCTGCTCCTTGGCAGCACATGTTTCGAGAGAGTGAAAGGACACTATGGCCTGCTCTCACGGCTGTCTGGGCAGCACGCTTTGATGACCTCCTGATGGAAGACAGAGCTGCAGACCTGCATCTTCCTCCTGTCCAAACCCACTGCAGCTGCAGACAGTGCCACTGTTTACAGCAGGACAGAGTGACTGTATCATAGTATCATAGTATCAGTCAGGGTTGGAAGGGACCACAAGGATCATCTAGTTCCAACCCCCCTGCCATGGGCAGGGACACCCCACACTACATCAGCCTGCCCAGAGCCTCAGCCAGCCTGGACTTAAACACCTCCAGGGAAGGGGCCCCTACCACCTCCCTGGACAACCCATTCCAGGGCTTCACCACTCTCATGGGGAAGAACTTCCTCCTCACCTCCAGCCTGAATCTCCCCACCTCCAGCTTCATTCCATTCCCCCTAGTCCTATCACTGCCTGAGATCCTGAGCAGTCCTTCCCCAGCCTTCTTGTAGCCCCCTTCAGATACCGGAAGGCCACAATGAGGTCTCCTCAGAGCCTTCTCTTCTCCAGACTGAACAGCCCCAACTCCTTCAGTCTGTGCTCATAGCAGAGCAGCTCCAGCCCTCTGATCATCCTTGTGGCCCTTCTGTAAAACTCCATCAGATCAGCTGTTTCACTCTAAGGACATGCTGGCATAAAGGATGAAGTTAGGCAGAGGAAAACAAAGAATGTAGCTTATTTCTCTTGCTAGAGGAATCACTGCCTCCAGAAGCACTGTAGGAATGCACTTTGAGGACACTCTTAGAAATTGTTGAGAGACAATCATCTTGATCTGGCTGTATGTGAGCAGACAATTGTCTCCCTGTATCTTATTCCTCCAAATGACATTGCTTCTACAGTGTATTTGTTCCAGACTCTCTGAAGCACTGGCTAGGGATGCAAAAATCTTATCAAAATTACTAATTTTAGTCTCTGCAAGATGGTAACAAAGCCACAGAGAGGGTAACAGTAGCAATGCAGTTCAATATAGAGATAAAGTTATGCCCTTAAAGCAGCAGTTAAGATAACACTGGTAAAAAAACTAAGTTGTCTTGACTGTGACAGGCAAGAGATGTGTGGTCATTCACTGAGACTTGGACAGACTGAGAGCTGGGCACAGTAAAAGCTAATGAGGCTCAACAAGGATAAGTGCAGAGTCCTGCACCTGGGAAGGAAGAATAAACTGCAGCAGCACAGGTTGGGAGGTGATCTGCCGGAGAGCAGCCCCATGGAGAAGGACCTGGGAGTGCTGGTGGACAACAAGTTCTGCATGGGACAGCAATGTGCCCTGGGGGCCAAGAAGGCCAATGGGATCCTGGGGTGCATTCAGAGGAGTGTGTCCAGCAGAGCCAGGGAGGTTCTCCCTCCCCTCTACTCTGCTCTAGTGAGGTCCCACTTGGAAGGAGGCTTCCCAGTTCAAGAGGGACAGGGATCTACTTGAGAGATTCCAACAGAGGGCTACAAGGATGATGAAGGGATTGCAGCACTGCCTGATGAGGAAAGGCTGAGAGCCCTGGGGCTGTTTAGTCTGGAGAGAAGACTGAGAGGGGAGCTGATCAATGTCTATAAATATCTGAGGGGTGGGAGTCAGGAAGGAAGGGACAGGCTCTGATCACTATGATTCTAGGTTGGAAAAGACCTTCAAGATCACCAAGTCCAACGCAGAACCCTACTCTTCAAACTTCACCCTTAAACCTGGGTTTAAACCTTCCTAACATCCTGGCTGGATGTTAGGAAGAAGTTCTACACAGAGAGAGTGATTGCCCATTGGAATGGGCTGCCTGGGGAGGTGGTGGAGTCACCATCACTGGAGGTGTTCAGGAGGAGACTTGATGGGGTGCTTGGTGCCATGGGTTAGTTGTTTAGGTGGGTTGGATTAGTTGATGGGTTGGACATGATGATCTTGAAGGTCTCTTCCATCCTGGTTAACTCCTATTCTATTCTATTCTATTCTATTCTATTCTATTCTATTCTATTCTATTCTACTCTACTCTACTCTACTCTATTCTATTCTATTCTATTCTATTCTATTCTATTCTATTCTATATCCCCAAGCACCACATCCAAACTACCTTTAGTACATGGCTACTAATCCTAGAATGAGAAGAATGGCCTAATAATAGGTATTTAAACAACATTTACCCTGATGGCTGTGTGTTAACTAATTCTGGCACACAAACATTGAAAGACACTCAGCCACAAGGCTCAGCAGCTTAAGTTTGTAACTCAAAGGACTCAAAAGATTTTGGAGGGAGGAGTGGCAGTTCTGATGGAGCAAACAGGAAAAGCAGTCTTACAGCAGCCTTCCAGCCTGTTAGCATGTTATGGCCTTATTCCCTTTGCAAAAAACAAGTAACAAGAGGAAACTACACAGAGAGGCTTTAATCAGTTGCTGAACTTAGTACTCCTCTGACAAGATGTTGTTGATAATAATCACTTACTATGTGTTGAATGTACTTGTCTTCTCCCCCCCTCCAAATAATTAAAAACAAGGAAGTTTTGAGATGATTAAATGTAGACCTTCCCAGTCCCAGAAAAACTTCAAACAGGGACTAAGATGATTGTGCTCCTGCTCAGGAGGACCTGAATGGTACAGGTATTCCATCAGGTCTAAGAACTGCAGTCAGCTACATTAGAATAGAATAGCATGGAATGGAATGGAATGGGATGGGATGGGATGGGATGGGATGGGATGGAATAGAATAGAATAGAATAGAATAGAATAGAATAGAATAGAATAGAATAGAATAGAATAGAATAGAATAGACCAGGTTGGAAGAGACCTTCAAGATCATCGTGTCCACCCCATCAACCAATCCAGCCCACCTAAACAACTAACCCATGGCACCAAGCACCCCATCAAGTCTCCTCCTCAACACCTCCAATGATGGTGACTCCACCACCTCCCCAGGCAGCCCATTCCAATGGGCAATCACTCTCTCTGTGTAGAACTTCTTCCTAACATCCAGCCTAAAGCTCCCCTGGCGCAGCCTGAGACTGTGTTGTCTTGTTCTGCTGCTGGTTGCCTGAGAGAAGAGACCAATTCCCACCTGTCTACAACCTCCCTTCAGGTAGTTGTAGAGAGCAATAAGGTCTCCCCTGAGCCTCCTCTTCTCCAGGCTAAGCAACCCCAGCTCCCTCAGCCTCTCCTCACAGGGCTGTGCTCCAAACCCCTCACCAACTTCGTTGCAATGGAATGGAATGGAATGGAATGGAATGGAATGGAATGGAATGGAATGGAATGGAATGGAATGGAATGGAATAGAATAGAATAGAATAGAATAGAATAGAATAGAATAGAATAGAATAGGAGATCATCAATTCCAACGTATCATCCAACACCATCTAATCAACTAAACCATGGCACCAAGTCCACCATTCAGTCTCCCCTTAAACACCTCCAGGGATGGTGACTCCACCACCTCCCTGGGCAGCACATTCCAAGGGCCAGTCTCTCTAAGGATGCCTGTACAAGTCTCTCCCACAAAGTGCTCAGAAGTCAGGGGATGGTTTTAGATTATTCTGTGAGAGTGTGGATGACAGTGTGTGGGGAACCATTATTATTAATTTCTCAACTAGCAAATGTAAAAGAACACCCCATAGATGAAGAGCTATTCAGCTCCAGCCTGCAAGTTAAAGACTGAGAAAGGCCTTTAGCAAAAGACTCACAGAGCGTGAAAAAGATCAACACGTGAATCAGTTTGTGGCAGCCAACAGAGACTCATCTTGGCAGGCAGCAGATTTCTTCCAGTGAGTAGACTGCAATGGGCATCATCTGCTCCAAGAGGAGAGTCACTGAGTCACTTTACCTTGGACAATCCTGTGGATGAGTTAGTTTTGCTCCAAGAAACCCAATTCTGCAAAGTTACACTCTGCTTCATGGATTCAGTCACAGAATTTGAGGGGCTGGTAGGGACCTCAAAAGCTCATCCCGTCCAACCCCCCTGCCAGAGCAGGAGCACCTAGAGCAGGTCACACAGGAACACATCCAGGTGGGGTTTGAGTATCTCCAGAGAGGGGGACTCCATAACCCCCTTGGGCAGCCTCTTCCAGGGCTCTGTCACCCTCACAGGGAAAACATTTTCCTCCTGTTTCCATGGAACTTCCTCTGCCTCAGCTTCCACCATTGCCCCTTGTGCTGGCATTGGGCATCCCCCAGCAGAGCCTGGCTCCAGCCTCTGGGCACTCACCCTGCACATCTTTATAGCCATTGATGAGGTCACCTCTCAGAATCCACTTCTCTAAGCTAAAGAGCCCTTGGCTCCCTCGGTCCCTCCTTGTACAGAAGATATTCCATTCCCTTCATCATCCTCGTGGCTCTGCTCTGGACTCTCTCAAGCAGCTAACTGTCTTTCTTGAAGTGAGGGGCCCAGAACTGGACAAAATATTCCAGATGTGGCCTCACCAGTGCAGAGTAGAGAGGGAAGAGAACCTCTCTCAACCTACAAACCACAGCCCTTCTAATCCACCCCAGACTGGCCTTGGCCTTCCTGGCTGCAAGAGCACACTGAGCCCCGTTCATTCCAATTCAGTTTAGCCTGCTCTGTTCACCTTGACTCATGGAAGAGTAATTGTTTTTTTTTATCTTTGCTGTTACTGAGAGTCTCATAAATGAAGGAGACAGCACATCCCATTGCCTTGGAATGAAGTATTCCTAAATAAGAATCAATAAAACAACAGCAGTGTTAGGAAATGAAACAGATTTGACTCACATTGTAATTAGCCAGTGCACTAATGCTGAAATTTCTAAATTACTGGAATATTGCTCTGGGCTCCTCAGTTCAGGAGGGACAGGGATCTGCTGGAGAGTCCAAGGGAGGGCTGCAAGGATGCTGAAGGGACTGCAGCACTGCTTGGTGAGGAGAGGCTGAGAGCCCTGGCGCTGTTTAGTCTGGAGAAGATAAGATTGAGGGGGGATCTGATCAATGCCTATAAATAGATGAATGCTGGGTGTCAGGAAGGAAGGGACAGCCCCTGCTCACTTGTGCCCTGGGATAGCACAAGGAGCAATGGATGCAAACTACAGCATAGGAAGTTCCACCTCAACATGAGGAAGAAGTCCTTCACTGTGAGGGTCACAGAGCACTGGAAGAGGCTGCCCAGAGAGGTTGTGGAGTCTCCTTCTCTGGAGCCTCCCCAGCCCTGTCTGGATGTGTTCCTGTGTGACCTGTGCTAGATTCTATGGCCCTGTTCTGGCAGGGGGGGTTGGACTGGAAGATCTCCAGAGGTCCCTTCCAGCCCCTAACATCCTGTGATCCTGTGATTAGAATAGAATAGAATAGAATAGAATAGAATAGAATAGAATAGAATAGAATAGACCAGACCAGGTTGGAAGAGACCTTCAAGATCATCGTGTCCAACCCATCAACCAATCCAACCCACCCAAACAGCTAACCCATGGCACCAAGCACCCCATCAAGTCTCCTCCTGAACACCTTCAATGACGGCGACTCCACCACCTCCCCGGGCAGCCCATTCCAATGGGCAATCACTCTTTCTGTGTAAAACTTCTTCCTAACATCCAACCTGAACCTCCCCTGGCGCAGCCTGAGACTGTGTCCTCTTGTTCTGGTACTGGCTGCCTGGGAGAAGAGACCATCATCAGCCTGTCTACAACCTCCCTTCAGGTAGTTGTAGAGAGTGATAAGGTCACCCCTGAGTCTCCTCTTCTCCAGGCTGAGCAAACCCAGCTCCCTCAGCCTCTCCTCACAGGGCTGTGTTCCAAACCCCTCACCAACTTTGTTGCTCTTCTCTGGACTCGTTCCAGCAAGTCAACCTCCTTCCTAAACTGAGGGGCCCAGAACTGGACACAGGACTCAAGGTGTGGCCTAACCAGTGCAGTGTACAGGGGCAGAATGACCTCCCTGCTCCTGCTGGCCACACTGTTCCTGATGCAGGCCAGGATGCCATTGGCCCTCCTGGCTGCCTGGGCACACTGCAGGCTCATGTTCAGCCTACCATCAACCAGCACCCCCAGGTCCCTCTCTGCCTGGCTGCTCTCCAGCCACTCTGACCCCAGCCTGTAGCTCTGCATGGGGTTGTTGTGGCCAATGTGCAGAACCTGGCACTTGGATGTGTTAAATCTCATGCCGTTGGATTCTGCCCATCTGTCCAGCCTGTTGAGGTCCCTCTGTTGCCCTTCTCTGGACTCGTTCCAGCAAGTCAACCTCCTTGCTAAACTGAGGGGCCCAGAACTGGACACAGGACTTGAGGTAAGGCCTAACCAGTGCAGTGTCCAGGGGCAGAATGACCGCCCTGCTCCTGCTGGCCACACTGTTCCTGATGCAGAATAGAATAGAATAGAATAGAATAGAATAGAATAGAATAGAATAGAATAGAATAGAATAGAATAGAATAGAATAGAATAGAATTAACCAGGTTGGAAATGACCTTTGACATCATCGAATCCAACCTATCATCCAACACCACCTAATGATTGGTATGGTCAAGGCTTTCCTGAGATGTGGGATCCAGAATAAACAAACTCCATAGCACAGCACCCTGTAGTTCTGCTAAACCTGAACTAACTTGTATTTTTACAACTTCTGCCATACAAATTGCATTACTCAAATAGCATTGTTCAATATCAGAAGTCCCAATTAAAGAAGCCCTTTAAAGTTTACTGGAGACAAGCAATGCCGAGATCATTATCTGAAGAAAGCTGGGGGAGCTGACATAAAAGAAAACATAATTGGCTCTGAAGGAATTACAAACTCAGAGCTGTGATAAAGAATGAAAATGCAAATGGCTAGGCAAGAAACAAAAAAAACAACAACCTGGACTGATTTGCAGGAGAGGTATTAAGGAAGACAAAAAAAACCCTATCTTTTGTTCTGTCTAAACAGAGTTCAATTGGCATGAAAATAATGCAATGATAAAACCAAATAAATCCTTGAATCTCAAATTCTGACTCATAGTTCAAATAGGATTTCATTTGAAAGACTCATTTTTTTAATTGTATGTTCTTGGGGGGCTGTAGTATGAAGTTTTGATCACAGATGCTGCAGATGTTCACCATCCAGAATGGAGATCTCTTGAAGCAGCTTGGCTGGTTTGTTGTGGGTTTTGTTGGTTTGGTTTATAATTAAGACACTTCTTTTTCTTACAGACATTGGTTTCTTGAAAGTGGTATTTATGATGAGGGTGCTGTGTGAACTCTGTCCTTTTTGGACAGGCAGTTCCACCATTTGACAGTTGCTTGAGTCCATACTTAACCAGATGAATATATTGCCTCCCTCAGCTTTCCTGCTCTTTCTCTTTAAAGCTGATGGAGTCAGACACTTGGCTCTGATTTATGGAAGTGGACTGGCTGGGTTAGGAAGGAAAGGCCAGACAGTTCACAGCTGTAGACAGTATTTATTCTCCTCAGTTAGGTGTGCAGAAATCTCCCCTAAATGAGACCAACACGACATTCTGTTGTCCAGAAATGAAACAGCCATGAGAATCAGCACTGTAGCACCATCTGCTTTTGAAAGGATGCTTTGAGATGCTTATTTAAGCTGCATGTGACTGGATTTTCAGCTTTGAGAAGAAAGACAAACTTAGCCAAAACTTTGGCTTAAGGCAGCTGATGATTTATTTTGTTCCAAACATGCCCTAATTTATTATGGAATGCCTTCCAACTTGAAAGTGAAGGAAAACAGAAGATAGGGGAGAAAACACCCCCCTGGTGTTAAATGAGTGTTGTTATGATTGAGATTCCAAAGACAAGGTCTTAGTTCCACAGTTAACTCACCTTCATTTCTTGGAACATAAGGTTTGATACACTGCCATACAGTGATAACCTTAATGCCTTGAAACACACATTTCCCCCTGTGACTGCTCTGCTGTATGCTGGGCTTTGTTCAATTTGTTTGCTTTACAGTAAAGGTTGCCACATCAATCTTTCTTTCCTATTCCTTTCCTGTTTAGATCATTTCTCTGACACCATCTGTGGCTTGTTAATGTAATCAGCCAAAAGATCTGTGAAGACTTCATTCCAAACATCCTTTCAGGAATTCAAAGCTCAGTTGTACAAAGCCAATCACACATCTGAACGATAAACGACGACTGTGAGGTTCCCTGGCTCAAATATCTGCTTGCATGGTAAGCAGCTTTAGACTTAGAGCAGCAGTTTCCCTTTTATTTCCCCCAAACCAGCTGTAAAAAATGATAACCAGCTTTAAACTTGTCATCCTAAAGGATTCCCTTTATGCTGAGTAAAGCTGTGTGGTATACCTCTTTCCAGGCTGAGAGATGAAGATGCAGCACATTCTCGGTGGCCTCTGCTGATCTGTGGGCTCACAGCTCCCCTGTGAAGAGAAAGGGCAAACTGGGGAGGGTTCAGATTCCAGTGTCTTGAATGCATCTCTAAACTAACTCCACCCTCCTCTCATCTTCAGCATTTGGGGAATATATTTGCAAGTATAAAGCAAGATAAATCCTTTCAGGCTCCAGCATTTAATTAAGCTTTCAGCTATCTTTGTGAATGAACCAAGAGCATCTAATATGCCTGTCTGCAGGGAACAGATCAGGAGCACCACTCCATCTGTGAAGCTGTTTGCTATCAGCTGGAAAAATCTCTTCTCAATTAGCCTCTCTCTGTGCCTAACTTCCTCTGGAACACTGACTCTATCAGAGCTGAATCCCCATTGTAATAAATTTAGTTCACAAAAAAAGGTACTTTTAACTCCCTCACGATGGCCTAGAATCATAGAATGGTCTGGCTTGGAAGGGACCTCCCAAGGTCGTCCAGTCAAACCCCCTCTGCAGTCAGCAGGGACATCCTCAACTGGATCAGGTTGCCCAGAGCCCTGTCCAGCCTCACCTTGAATATCTCCAGGCATGGGGCCTCAATCACCTTCCTGGGCAACCTGTTCCAGTGTTTCATAACCCTCATGGTAAAGAACCTGTTCCTAACATCCAATCTAAATCTGCTCTGCTCTAGTTTGAAGCCATTGCCCCTCATCCTGTCACTGCAGGCCTTTACAAACAGTTTCTTTCCATCCTTCTTGTAGCCACCTTCAGCTACTGGAAGGCTGCTATTGGTGTCCCTGGAGCCTTCTCTTTCCCAGGCTAAACATCCCCAGCTCCCTCAGCCTGTCCTTGTAGCAGAGGTGCTCCAATTCCCTGATCATTTTCAGGTTTAAGCTGTGGCACAATAAGGTATAGAAACAAGCATGAGAAGGATGGTGTTAAATGACTTCAAAATAATTTGAAGTGCTCAAGGTTGTATAGCAGATAAGAGCAGAATTGTTCTATAATTGTTCTGATCTTCTTTCTTCTCTCATATACTCTTTTGTTCTAAGTAAATACATGTACCATTCCCACAGTGGTAAATACCTTGCTTTAGTGCCTAATTGGAAATGGCAAGGATTTATAAAGGTATCATAGAATCAGTAAGGTTGGAAAAGACTTCAATGATCTTCAAGTCCAACCTGTCACCCAAGACCCCGTGACTACAAAACCATGGCACCAAGTGCCACATCCAATCCCCTCTTGAACACCTCCAGGGACGGGGATTCAACCACCTCCCTGGGCAGCACATTCCAAGGGTTAACAACTCTCTCTGTGAAGAACTTTGTCCTAACATCCAGCCTAAACCTCCCCTGGTGCTTGAGACTGTGTCCCCTTGTTCTGGTGCTGGTTGCCTGGGAGAAGAGACCAACCCCCTCCTGGCTACAACCTCCCTCCCCATCCTGAGTGTAACTGCTTACAGGGACCACTTGGAACACTCTACCCCACAAAAGCAAAACCCCAAAGGACCTTATCTACTACAGAGAACTTTCTATCATCTGGTTGGTCTAACATGTACATCCCACAGAATGCTTCATGGTAGCCCCTTGGGTGAACCAGTTTTGGAACAGATTATCTGTCACTGTTCCTTAACCACCCAATCCCCTTTTACTACCAAGGTCACAAATGTAAATAAAGAATAGGTTATAATGGCCTTTTCCTGCAGTATGTGAGAACTGATGACACTAATATGTCTGAAACAAATTGGTCCTAACAACTCTAAGATGCTCAGGAGCCAAGGTCACCAAAATGACTTTGATTACCTAGGTTCACAGGGCAAAATATGAATCAGATATGCCAAATGTCAAACATTTGTACTTCAGCTCCTCATGTGTCAGCACTTGACAGAGGAGCTGCACAGTTTTCCTGTGCTTTATAGTATGATCACAATTCAGACATGACAAAACATTTTAACTGCCACAGCTAAGTCAAGATTGAGTCTGTCTCTACCTGTATTGTGCAAGCTGGCCTCCCTGAGTATCCAGCATAAGGGTTCAAGCACAATGCAGCAAAGAATTGCCCTTTCTAAGAATGACCTTTACATTAAGTAATCCTAAATCAAAGAATCATAGAATCAATAAGGTTGGAAAAGGCCTCAGAGATCATCAAGTCCAACCTCTCACCCAACACCTCCTGACTAACTAAACCCTGGCTCCAAGTGCCACGTCCAATCCCCTCTTGAACACCTCCAGGGCCGGGGACTCCACCACCTGCCTGGGCAGCACATTCCAATGGCCTCTTTGAAGATCAGCCAGCATTGGACCAGCTCTCTTTCTGTTTCCCCTCACTGCAGGCCCTCTACCCATAAGACCATTCTCCCCATACCATCTGCCCCACTCCTGACTACCACTCCCATCTTCCTTATTCGACCCCATTCCACCGCAGTGCCACGAACACAGCACCATGCTGCCCACCTCTGGCTTACTTTGTCTCTCATTTTGCTGCACAGTGCTAATCTACCACTGAGATGCTCTGGGGAATGAGGTCTGTAAATAGCAAGCTCTCCCTCCAACACAGCTGACAGAAAATCAACACCATAAGTATCCGCCAAAATAGCTGCTTGCACACTGTGGCTGGGTGACAGGCCATGGCAGTGGCACAAGATTTCCCTCTAGCAATTAAGGGGCACATGCTTCCCCAGGCTTAAGACTGTGTCAACAGAACAAGAGGACACAGTCTTAAGCTGTGCCAAAAGAAGGTTTAGGGTTTCTTAGCCTGGAGAGGAGGAGGCTCAGGGGAGACCTTCTTGCTCTCTACAACTACCTGAAGGGAGGTTGTAGGCAGGTGGGGGTTGGTCTCTTCTCCCAGGCACCCAGCACCAGAACAAGAGGACACAATCTCAAGCTGTGCCAGGGGAGGTTTAGGCTGGAGGTGAGGAAGAAATTCTTCCCAGAAAGAGATTGGCCATTGGGATGTGCTGCCCAGGGAGGTGGTGGAGTCACCATCACTGGAGGTGTTTAAGAGGAGACTGAATGGTGGACTTGGTGCCATGGTTTAGTTGATTAGGTGGTGTTGGGTGATAGGTTGGACTGGATGATCTTGAAGGTCTTTTCCAACCTGGTTAATTCTATTCTATTCTATTCTATTCTATTCTATTCTATTCTATTCTATTCTATTCTATTCTATTCTATTCTACTCTACTCTACTCTACTCTATTCTATCCCTATCCCTATTCTCTCCTACTCTGTTCTATTCTAATCAGCTGCTATCGAAGGCTCCCTGCCAGCTCCATGTAACAAAATAAATATTCTAAATAAATTTTCTTATTAAAGAAACAACCAAAGAAACATAAAGGGCTCCAAAAGCATTTCTTCAGTGTGCTGCACACAAACGCAGCTAAGCAGGATTAAGGGTATGTAATGCTCTTGCATTTTAATATTACCTTTAAGGAAGATGTAACATGGGAAGTTATTTCCCCAATTCTACTGCTGCCTATCATCAACACAGGCAGAGACAGACCATGGGTTAGGCCCAGGAAAGTATTGACATGAAGAATAATGAGGTACTAGTAAAACAAATTCCCTAAAAGGTGCTCTTTGACTTCCAAGATCTCTGAAAGCACTCAGATTGTCTACCTGCTTTCTGCAAACCAGGACTTTTTAGGGTGTCAGGTAATTATAAGACTAGAGAGAATGGAGCAAAACTAGAAATGGGTAGATTCAGATTGGATGTCAGGAAATTCTTCTCTGTGAGGGTGGTGAGAGACTGGCACAGGTTGCCCAGGGAGGTGGTGGAAGCCTCATCCCTGGAGGTGTTTGCAGCCAGGCTGGATGTGGCTGTGAGCAACCTGCTGTAGTGTGAGGTGTCCCTGCCCATGGCAGGGGGGTTGGAACTGGCTGATCCTTGAGGTCCCTTCCAACCCTGACAATTCTGTGATTCTATGACTGATGGACACACTGCCATCATGTACCAAGAAAACACCTTTTCACATCACTGTTTTTGGTTTCCATCCGACATTTCCCAGAGCAGGCTCAGCTCTGGTGTGAGCCACCGCGCACCTATGGGGGGGCCTGGACCACAGGCTGCAGCCTGGAACCCCAGGGTACGCCGTGTGCGTTTGTAACGTCCCGTGCAGAGCGCGGAGAGGGAGTCAGAGCTCTGGTGAACGCTTATCATCCCTCAGCATTCCTGCTGGAGGAGAAGTGCATTCTCAACAGTGTTTCAGAGGGCTCTACCTCAAGGCGAGCCGCACGCCGCCGAACCTCGGCCTCCAAGACGCCACAGCGCCAGCCTGCCACCCGAGTGCCTCCCAGCCTGCACCGCGCCGCCGCGGCCCTGCCGTCCCCTCAAACTACACGTCCCGAGCCGCACCGCCAATAGCTCTGGGCGCGACGTGGGCGCGATGCACGCCGGGAAGCGTAGTCCCCGCCAGCTTCTCCGCCCTCTCCCCTCCCACCGCTCTCCGACGGCGTCCCGAACTTCCCGCGCACGCTCTGCGCCACGTACGATCTGGCGTCACACGACTGCGCGCACCTCCCGCCCGCTCGCAAGGCCAATCAGGGGCGCCGGCAGTGCGAGGGGGCCCCACGCGACCTTTGACCTGGCGCTGAGCGCGAGCGGCCGCTCGTTCCCTTCCACGCCCCTCCCGCCGTGTCAGCCGCAGCCGCAGCCGCAGGAGGCGGCGGAGCGCCCGCCTGCCCGCCCCCGCCGCCCTCGCCTTCGCCGCCGGCTCGGCCCCGGCCCCGGCTCCGGCTCCGGCTCCGACTGGCCCCGCCGAGCGTCGTCCCCAGCACCGGGCGAAGTGGAGCCGGCAAGGCCAGGAAGACGCTGCCTCCTTCTGCTCTCCTCTCCCTACTCCCCCGGCCGGGTGCATCAACATGGCGAGCGCCTCGTACCACATCTCCAACCTGCTGGAGAAAATGACATCCAGCGACAAGGACTTCAGGTGGGACCCGCCGCCGCCGCGCCCCCTCCCCCGCGCCCTCCTGCGCCCGCCCCGCCCCCGCCTCGCCGCTCCCGCCGGGCTCGCGCCCGCAGGCCCCGCGCCGCCCTGCCCCCACGGCCGCCTCCGCGCCGGCCCCAGGCCTGGCGCCGCCGCTGTCAGGGCGGCGGCAGGTGCTCGGCGGCGGGGAGGCCTGCAGGGCCCGGCGCCGCCAGCCGGGGCTGCTCCCGCCTCGCCGCCTCTCGTGGTGAGTAAGGAGTCACCCTCCCCGGCCCCCCCAGCGGGGCTGGGCGCGGATCTGCTGCTCCCCTGGGCAGAAAGCTGCCGGGAGAGGGTCGCCTCTTCTCCTTGCCCGTGAAGGTCGGGGCACGGCAGCTCGCGAGAAGCTGCGGCCTCCACACGTTGCGGGCAGAGATGCCAGGCAGCCGGCAGATGCTAAGCGGTCATCAGTTTTGCTGGTGTTCTCGGGGATAGGCGAAGGAGGAGGTCAAGAGTTCGAATCTGAGCCCTCGCAGATGGGTGAAGCCCGGAGCAACCAGCTGTCGCCGAATCTGCTTTAAGTACCGGAGGTTGGGCGAGATGACCTCCCTTGGGTCCTTCCCCCGTCTCGAAAGACACGAATGATGTGCATCGGCGGATAGGAGCGGGGAGGGCCACTCAGCACCGTGGGCTTGAACGTCCTAAGGTCACATGCTTCCCGGATGCTGCATCTTGTAGACGGAGGGGCTTTGTGCACCTCTCAGAGCTCAGTAACGCTGCCAGAGAGAGAAGCCCAACTAAGTGTTATGGGGACAGCACTGATAGATGTCATTTAGAGCCTAAGATCTGCCACAAGAGCACTGGATCGTTTGCTTGCTCTGCAATAAATTAACAGCAGATGAAATGCAGATACCCGAGCCTCTCAAATGGTGTAAACAAGCTGTTGTGAAACAGCAGAGATGACTAAAAACGTTAGATTAAGAGGAATTACATTTATTTCTATTTTATGCAAACAGGAATCCACATTTTGAAGCCTCTTTATGTCAAAGAGGCTGCATGAATACAGACAAGGGAATAGGCATGAAATAAAGTGGGGATTTGTTGCTTTGCTGCAGCATTACAGTGCTTGGCTTATAGTTAAAGAAGTTGTTGGCAACCAAACAAGTTTCTTGTTAATGTGTTAAAATCTAAAAGAAAACCAAATGTGATGATTTTCTTTCAAGACACTCCATCAAATATATGACCTAAAACACTTCCTGAGGTGATATCTGAGCAACTGTGTTGAGAAGACAAATGTTCCTGGTGTGAAGTTAGTTCAGTATATCTTCCAATTAAATTAAAGAGGGGATTTAATAAATATCTATAAATATTTGAGGGTCAAGAAGGAGGGGACAGGCTCTGTTCAGTTGCACCCTGCGACAGGACAAGGGGAATGGATGGAAACTCCAGCCCAGGAGGTTCCACCTCAACAGGAGGAGGAACTTCTTCACTGTGAGGGTCCCAGAGCACTGGAACAGGCTGCCCAGAGAGGTTGTGGAGTCTCCTTCTCTGGAGCCTCTCCAGCCCTGTCTGGATGTGTTCCTGTGTGACCTGTGCTGGATTCTATGGTCCTGCTCTGGCAGTGGACTTGATGATCTTCAGAGGTCCCTTCCAACCCCTAATACCCTGTAGTCCTATAAATGAAAGTGTTTTATGAAACTCTTTCTGTCTGAACTTCGTAACTGTAGTTTGACATTTCACAGGAGTACAGAAACTAGTATTTGTGTATCTTACATGTTCACTCTGAGACTGCTTGGGCTCCCTTAATCTGATCCTGTGATTAAATAACACTAGAGTTGGGTTTTGACAGACTTGTAGCACTGGACACTAGTGTGATGGTGGTTTTTCCCTTCAGATTTTACTGTCATGGTAGTACTTGGAGAATCTAGATTAAAATTCATAGTGTCATAGTATCAGTCAGGGTTGGAAGGGACCACAAAGATCAGCTAGTTCCAACCCCCCTGCCATGGGCAGGGACACCTCACACTAGATCAGGCTGGCCAGAGCCTCAGCCAGCCTGGGCTTAAACACCTCCAGGGACAGGGCCCCAGCCACCTCCCTGGACAACCCATTCCAGGGTTTCACCACTCTCATGGGGAAGAACTTCTCCTCACATCTAGCCTGAATCTCCCCACCTCCAGCTTCATTCCATTCCCCCTAGTCCTATCACTACCTGAGATCCTGAGAAGTCCCTCTCCAGCCTTCCTGTAGGCCCCCTTCAGATACTGGAAGGCCACAATTAGGTCACGTCGGAGTAGGAAGGTTACTGAGTAGCCTAAGACAGCAGCCTCAAATTGCCTGATTTACTTCAATTGCAGTAAAACCAGATTCAGCCAACTTTTATCCTTAAAGGTCACTGCAGATCTTTGATACTTTTATCATGCTAATTTGTGCCTGTGATTGAGGGAGCTGTTCTGTTTTGTGTTTAAGGGGAGGATGATTTACAAAACAATCCAGTGGGATTTGCAACAAAATACTGGTTTTTGATGAGTTTAAAACTTTCAGTATAAAAGGAGCCAAAGGTGGGTGTAAGAAGGACTTTTTTTGTAATCCTCAACTGCATGTGCCTAAAACTTGGTTTGTATTTGCCTTAGGAGAGCACAAGTTAGAAATTCAGTGGCATCCTGGCCTGCATCAGGAACAGTGTGGCCAGCAGGAGCAGGGAAGTCATTCTGCCCTGTGATCAGCACTGGTTAGGCCACACCTTGAGTCCTGTGCCCAGTTCTGGGCTCCTCAGTTTAGGAAAGATGTTGAGCTGCTGGAAGGTGTCCAGAGAAGGGCAACAAAGCTGGGGAGGGGTCTGGAGCACAGCCCTGTGAGGAGAGGCTGAGGGAGCTGGGGTTGCTTAGCCTGGAGAAGAGGAGGCTCAGGGGAGACCTTCTTGCTCTCTACAACTCCCTGAAGGGAGGTTGTAGCCAGGTGGGGGTTGGTCTCTTCTCCCAGGCAACCAGCACCAGAACAAGAGGACACAGTCTCAAGCTGTGCCAGGGGAGGTTTAGGCTGGATGTTAGGAAGAAATTCTTCCTAGAAAGAGAGATTGGCCATTGGAATGTGCTGCCCTGGGAGGTGGTGGAGTCACCATCACTGGAGGTGTTCAGGAAGAGACTGAATGGGGCACTGGGTGCTATGGTTTACTTGGTGAGATGGTGTTGGGTAATAGGGTGGACTGGATGATCTCTGAGGTCTTTTCCAACCTGGTTAATTCTATTCTATTCTAATTACTTTTTCAAGGAGCTTTGCACAACTTCAACATTCTCAACTATAAAACAAAAAAACAACCCAATAAAACCTGTGGATTAAAATCTACTCTTTACAAGCATTCAAAATGAGTGATGGCCTTTACAAACAGTTTGTCACACCACACCATGGTGTTGTGAAACCTGAGGTGTATCACAGATTTGCACAATGGAGGAAATGGGATTTAGCACTAGTAGTTGTCAGTGCATTTATTCTGAGGCATGTTTGAAGAGGGAGAGTGTAGTTAACCTGTTGGTGGCAGGGAGCTGAGCGTTAACCACAGTTCACTGGAAAATTTAATCCTCCCTTTTTCTTTTTGGCTAAACTGACTTCATGGTTGGGGGGTTAGTTGTCCAGAAACTCAGACTTACATTCTAAAATGGGCACCACTGTAAGGTGTCACCTTGCTGTATGGCAGTGGGAGAAGCAGACTCCCTGCTGGAGGAGAATGACTACTCGATTGAACACATCCAAGTGCTGGGTTCTGCACGTTGGCCACAGCAACCCCATGCAGTGCTACAGGCTGGGGTCAGAGTGGCTGGAGAGCAGCCAGGCAGAGAGGGACCTGGGGGTGCTGGTTGATGGTAGGCTGAACATGAGCCTGCAGTGTGCCCAGGCAGCCAGGAGGGCCAGTGGCATCCTGGCCTGCATCAGGAACAGTGTGGCCAGCAGGAGCAGGGAGGTCATTCTGCCCCTGTACACTGCACTGGTTAGGCCACACCTTGAGTCCTGTGTCCAGTTCTGGGCTCCTCAGTTTAGGAAGGAGGTTGACTTGCTGGAATGTGTCCAGAGAAGGGCAACAAAGTTGGTGAGGGGCTTGGAACACAGCCCTGTGAGGAGAGGCTGAGGGAGCTGGGGTTACTTAGCCTGGAGAAGAGGAGGCTCAGGGGAGACCTTCTTGCTCTCTATAACTACCTGGAGGGAGGTTGTAGACAGGCAGAGGTTGGTCCTTTCTCCCAGGCAGCCAGCACCAGAGCAAGAGGACACAGTCTCAGGCTGCACCAGGGGAGGTTTAGGCTAGAAGTTCGGAAGAAGTTCTACACAGAGAGAGAGATTGCCCATTGGAATGGGCTGCCCAGGGAGGTGGTGGAGTCACCATCACTGGAGGTGTTCAGGAGGAGACTTGATGGGGTGCTTGGTGCCATGGGTTAGTTGATTAGATGGTGTTGGATGATAGGTAGGACACGATGATCTTGAAAGTCTCTTCCAACCTGGTGTGGTGTGGTGTGGTGTGGTGTGGTCTGGTCTGGTCTGGTCTGGTCTATTCTATTCTATTCTATTCTATTCTATTCTCTGCTGACACGTTGCTGCTCTGTACCAGGTTAGGTTTGCCGTGCCTGAGGAGGAAGCAGTTGTGACTGCTAGCCACACCTGGACTGCTACAGCCCATGTTTCTAAATACCAGCTAGTCTGAAATACAGTTGCCAGGCCTGCCTACACCATTGTTGGTGGTTGTTTTTTTAATGGAGGAGTCCACCAGTTGTAGTTGGGTGCTGAAGCTGCTCATGCACTGAGCATGTGCAAGCTCTGCTTGGTTTAGGAACTTGTCACAAGCTGAGTTCACAATGCATGTGAACTCTTGAGGCTACAGTGGGAGCTGTTGACCAAGAAAGTGAGGGGAGACTATTCAGATTCCAGGAGAGGGTGTCAATGTAGTAGTAACATGGAGACTGGTTTTGAATATTCAGCCATGAAAATGATCAGGGGATTGGAGCACCTCTGCTACAAAGAGGCTGAGGGAACTGGAGGTGTTCAGCCTGGAAACACGAGGCTCCAGGGAGACCTAACAGCAGCCTGAAGGGGGCTACAAAAAGAGAGGGAGAGAGACTGTTTGCCAAGACCTGCAGTGACAGGACGAGGGACAGTGGCTTCAAACTAGAGCAGAGCACATTTAGATTGGATGTGAGGAGCAAGTTCTTTACCATGAGGGTGGTGGCACCCTGGAACAGGTTGCTGAGGGAGGTGGTTGGGCCCCCATCCCTGGAGATATTCAAGGTGAGGCTGTGGGCAGCCTGCTCTAGTGGAGGATGTCCCTGCTGACTGCAGAGGGGGTTGGACTAGATGGCCTTTGGAGGTCCATGACCTTTACTTCTCAAATAACCTTTTTCCTTGGCATGCTGATGCCATTCACGTTGATCATCTGTTCATGAGCCCATCTGGTTCCTGTCAGATTACAGGTTTGCCTCAGTGGCACTGCTGAAGTGAATGAAAAATGTGTGGGGTCTTATCTTCGAAACACCTTGGGACAGACTATATTAAAAGCCAGGACAAGTAAAGGTCCTTTATGTCAGGGTCAGCATCTGGCACTTATGCTGCATATTAAGATTCTGCAGAATATCCAGCAGGTCAGGCTGCAGAGAAAACCTCCCAAGTCTGCCCTGAGCTTGAGTGATGGCTGTTGAGGCTGTTGTGCCTGAAGTCCAGCTGTCAACTTTAACTGTTTGATTGCAAACCATCTTTGTCTGAGGCTTTGAATGGGGGTTGGGATTGATGCTGAAGCCCATGGGATTCATAACTGTGTGTTAACTTCTGAGGAGAGAGGGTACTTACAAAAGAACAGATTGGAACACTGACTTCAGAAGGAAAAGAAACCAAAGGCATAAAAGCAATAGATTTGCAAAGTAACTTCTCAGTATGTTCTTACATGGGTGGGTATGACAGTGCTCTTCATTAATGAATTTGCTTGATCTCTCAGTAATGAATTCTGGTCTTTAATGTGGCACCCCAAATTGATGGCTGAGTAAATGTGATTGGCCATTGTCTAGACTATAAACAAACTAGCCTGTACAGGGCAAGACAATGAAAAACACATAAACCAGCTTTGCTTTTATTTCTCCCTTCATTGAGGTTTGACTTGGGTGAGTTCTGTTGGAAAATGCTTGGAACCCACTCATTTTTCTTCTCACTTAGGAGTAGTTATAAAATAAACTCAGAGTGGAGATAATTTGGGATTTTTTAAGAGCCTTAAATAAAAAAGCCTTTTTTAATAACATCAGTATATGTAATCAACAGACTCCTTAGAATCTGGGAAAGTGGCAGCACATTCCAATCCCTGACCACTCTTGCCCTGAAAAAAGCTTTCCCAATGTCCAGTCTGAACTTCCCCAGTGGCAGCTTGAGGCCATTCCCTCTTGTTCTGTCACTAATGACCTGGGAGCAGAGACCAGCACCAACCTCTCCACAACCTCCTTGCAGGTAGCTGTAGAGAGCCAGGAGGTCTCCCCTCAGCCTCCTCTCTTTCACACTAACCATCCCCAGCTCCTTCAGTTGCTCTTCATCAGATTTCTTCTCCAGGCCCTTCCCAGCTTCCTTGCCCTCCTCTGCCCTGGCTCCAGCACCTCCACATCTCTCTTGGATTGAGGTGCCCCAAACTGGACACAATACTCCAGGTGTGGCCTCCCCAGAGCCTCACAATGGGACAGTGGTATCAGCTACACTCCAGGCATCATTGGATTCTTTGTGTTTTTCAGGGCTCAAATTGAATGGACTCTGCAAAGCTACTGGGTCATAAACTCCATTCAAGCTTTAATGGATGTGTGCAAATTAAGATCTTTGAGGTCTGTCATTGCAGTGCAGGATTTCTGATCTCTCTGGAAAAAGTCAACCCAATCTCTAGTAGAGAGTCCTCTCTTCTGGGACTGAATGGTGGAGTCACCATCTCTGGAGGTGTTCAAGAGGAGACTGGATGAGGCACTTGGTGCCATGGTTGAATTGATTAGGTAGTGTTGGGTGATAGGTTGGACTTGATGATCTCAGAGGTCTTTTCCAACCTGGTTAATTCTGTATTCTTTGTGGAGATAATTTGGCATATACTGTAAACAGATGAAGTGAAATAGGTAGCTGTTCTTATCAGGAAAAGATGATGACCTAACTAAAATTAAATACTTCCCCCTCCCCCCTCTCATTTTCACTCTGCAACTAAAATAAGTGCTGCTTACATTGCAAAGCAAGTGCCAATAATCCAACTCTAAATGTGATTTGTTTGATTAAAAATGCTGGAAACTGAGAATCTCAAATCCTGAGCCCTTTGGTTCACCTCAGTCCTTTTAGCAATAACTCTCTGACTTTCTCTTGTCAGGTTTATGGCTACTAATGACTTGATGACAGAGCTACAGAAAGATTCTATCAAGCTGGATGATGACAGTGAAAGAAAGGTGGTGAAGATGATCCTGAAATTACTGGAAGACAAAAATGGTGAGGTGCAAAACCTAGCTGTGAAATGGTAGGTATCCTTTTTATATGGTGTAAAGGGTTGTTTAATGCCTGAACAACATAGAGCACTTTGAAGGAGCTGCTGCTGTGCAGATAGGAGCAGATGTTAGTCAGAGGGTAGAAAGGCTCTGCAGAGGGACCTCGACCGACTGGACAGATGGGCAGAGGCCAATGGGATGGCATTCAACAAGTCCAAGTGCTGAGTGCTGTACTTTGGCCACAACAACCACAAGCAGAGTTACAGGCTGGGGTTGGAGTGGCTGGAGAGCTCCCAAACAGAGAGGGACCTGGGGGTGCTGATCGACAGCCACCTGAACATGAGCCAGCAGTGTGCCCAGGTGGCCAAGAAGGCCAATGGCATCCTGGCCTGCATTAGGAACAGTGTGGCCAGCAGGAGCAGGAAGTCATTGTGCCCCTGTACTCTGCATTGGTTAGGCCTCACCTTGAGTCCTGTGTCCAGTTCTGGGCCCCTCAGTTTAAGAAGGACATCGAAACACTTGAAGGTGTCCAGAGAAGGGCAACAAGGCTGAGGAGAGGCCTTGAACACAGCCCTGTGAGGAGAGGGTGAGGGAGCTGGGGTTGTTTAGCCTGGAGAAGAGGAGGCTCAGGGGAGACCTCATTGCCCTCTACAACTACCTGAGGGGTGGTTGTGGCCGGGAAGGGGTTGGTCTCTTCTCCCAGGCAACCAGCACCAGAACAAGAGGACACAGTCTCAAGCTGTGCCAGGGGAGGTTTAGACTCGAGGTGAGGAGGAAGTTCTTCACCGAGCGAGTCATTCGTCATTGGAACGGGTTGCCCAGGGAGGTGGTGGAGTCACCACCCCTGGAGGTGTTCAAGGGGAGATTGGACGTGGCACTTGGTGCCATGGTCTAGTCATGGGGTCTGTGTTGATAGGTTGGACTTGATGATCCTCAAGGTCCTTTCCAACCTGAGTGATACTGTGATACTGTGAAAATGATGATTGCAGTGATGTCCACAGAGGAAGCCTTCTACATACAGGTTGCCTGCCTGTCTTTTGCTGATACTACAGGTTAACATTTGGGGTTTCAGGTGAGAAACAGCACATGCAGTCCTGGCTGAAGGTATATGGATTATACTCTTCTGTGATAGTGCTTGAGTGCTCAATTTAAAAGAACATCATTCACTGGTGGTTGCCACATTTATGGTTCACTGTGAGAGGGTAGGTGATGTGTAGGGAAAGAATTATAGTATTGGAGCAGTTTACAAGCAGAGATGAAAATAGGAGATGTAAATATGTGGCCTTGGTTATCAAACATGGAACTTGCCTCTCAACTAGCATTCAGAATACTGTTGTCAATGGTTTTACATGCTTCAGAGGAACTGTAAATGTTTTATGGGGTCAAGTGCAGTGACTTGCATTTCAGACATCTGTTGCTTCAGTGGTGTCTATCCCTGACTTTATTTGACTTCACATGTGGCTTTTCCAGAGCACCCTTTGAAGAGGTGCTATGTTTATTATGACTTTCCTTTTGTTCTTGACCCTTCTGACTTTTTTGTGCCTTTAAGAGGAGCCTCTCTGTTAAAAATCTTCTAGTGTTCCTGGGAATGTTTCTTCTTCATGAGCTTAGTTTTTTTGTTTAATATTCCATCTGTGCTACCTGTGTTCCATGAGGAATGGACTGAAGTAAACTTGCTACCCAAGAGCTTGGGACAGCTTGGAAGAGAAGCTTCTCAGTGAGATTAGCTGAGTTAGTAGGTTTCAGCTTGTCATTCTTTACAGTTTGCCCTATCTGACTAGCAAAGCAGAAAATTATAGCCTGGGCATACATCTGCTTGTGCACTTAGAAGCAGTGCTGCTTCCAACTTCTGAAGTATTTTAAGTGGTGGCAACCAGAAACCTTGCACAGAGAAAGAAACTTCAGTAGGAACAGTGAGTTTCATGCTCAAGTTTAGTATTGGCAGTATAGTAATTGTCACTGCTTTTCCACTGCTCTCACCAGGCTTGCAGGGTTAGAAATGCTTTTATTAACAACACAAAATGCTAAGTTTCTTTTTAATTCACACTTCTGAAAGGTCTAAATTCCTTTTGGAACAGCTCAAATTCTGTGGCTCTGAAACAGATGGCTTGTACTCAGTTGGAAGAATAGGTCATGAAACTTGGCTGAGGCTTAGAATTGTCTTTGTGTGCAACACTTTCCCTTCACACTTTGTGTGAAGCACTTTCTGGAACAGTTATGTTGCAGTGTACACACAGTATTGATCTTTCATATGCACACCAAAGCTGGTTTATATTGGTGCACAGCCTCAGGTTATCTGAAGATCTTTAATGGCAGTGTTAGGATTTTGCACCTGAAGTACTACTTTTAGACCAGAAAGAGAAACTGCAAAGGGAAGAGGACGAGAAAATAGATGTGGCTGTGTGCATGTCCTGTTCTTTTCCTTATTAGCCATTCCTTGTTTAAAGGTTACTTTGGCATGCTGATAAAATATTGCTTGACTTCATAAAAATAAGAGGATTTATTCCAATTTTGGGCTCTGATTGAGAAATCCAAATACTGCTCAAGAAAAAGTGTTAGATTTACTGTAAAGGGGACAAGAAACACAGGGAAAAAGTTTTCAGGTAGGTGGTGAACATGCATCCTGAATGTACTCATTCCTGAATGTATCAGGGGGTGTTTTTGGTATTACAGCCACTTCCACTTGCAGATAGGCTTTGAAGGCCAAAAAAAGCCACACTGAAGGCCTCTTCTCTTTTTAAGGCAGCTTATGCTCATGGTATTGTTCCCTGCCAGTTTTAAGCCAGTCTAAGCTAATGCTGCTGCTGCTGCTCTATTCTTGCCCACCTTGTCTCTTTTCTTGCACTGCTGCTTATCTGATTTTGTTGTAGACTGGTTTGGGGACTTAAATCTTGTTCTAGCTTTGTGCTCTCCTCCTGCAATCAGGCAAGCATTTGTAGAAACAGTGTTGGGGATGAAGGATGGGAGAGGTTGAACGCTATCAAGCTGTAGTGTTTCCGAGACAGTTCAAGCTGTGATTTGAAGTCTTCTACTACCTTACTGAGTGTAAGCCCAATTCATTGGAAGGTTAATCTCAGACAGCCTATGTTCCTTGGCTTTTTGTGGGTTTAAAATATTTTGTGTTGCCATTCTTTACTTGTGTGTTTCTGTTACAGATTGGCTAGGATGTTTATTTGAGGGAGGCATAGTCTATGTTTAAATATCTAGCAGTGGGTTTGGACTAGATCTCCAGAGGTGACTGCCAACTCTTACCAGTCTGTGCTTCTGTGATCTTTATTAATTTCAATACTCTGCTGAACTTAGAGACTTTACAACAGGAACTTTCATTAGACTGTTCCTTGAAGATCATTTAAGTATAGATTCCCTTCCTCAGAATAAGGATTTCAGGCAAGCTTGTGTACCTTTGAATCTGTATTTGAGAGACACTTTTCTGGGAGAAAGGAAGAAAAGATTTGCAGCTTGTTTGGGAAGCTTCCTGTTCAGGTAGATCAGTGTGGGCCCATGACAACCTCATGGGGTTCAACAGGACCAAGTGCAAGGTCCTGCATCTGGGTTGGGGTAATCCCAAGCACTGATATAGGCTGGGCAGGGACTGGCTTGAGAGCAGCCCTGAAGAAAAGGACTTGGGGGTGCTGGGGGATGAGAAGCTCAACAGGAGCCAGCAGTGAGCACTTGCAGCCCAGAAAGCCAAGCAGAGCCTGGGCTTCAGCAAGAGAAGCAGAGCCAGCAGGGCCAGGGAGGTGATTCTCCCTCTCTGCAGTGCTCTTGTGAGACCACACCTGGAGCACTGTGTCTAGTTCTGGAGCCTCTATTACAGGAAGGATCTGGAGGTGCTGGAAGGTGTCCAGATAAGGGCCACGAGGATGAGCAGAGGGCTGGAGCTGCTCTGCTATGAGGACAGACTGAGGGAGTTGGGACTGTTCAGTCTGGAGAAGAAAAGGCTCCAAGGAGACCTTCTTGTGGCCTTGCAGTATCTGAAGGGGGCTACAGGAAAGCTGGGGAGGGACTTTTGAGGGTGTCAGGGAGTGATAGGACTGGGGGGAATGGAAAAAAAAACTAGAAATGGGTAGATTGAGATTGGATGTTAGGAAGAAGTTCTTTCCCATGAGGCTGGTGAGACACTTAGTGCCATGGTCTAGTTGATTAGTTGGGGTTGGGTAATCAGTTGGACTTGATGATCTTGGCAGTCTCTTCCAACCTGGTCAATTCTGTGCAGCTTCTCTGCCTTTATGAGTGTGACTTCTCTGGACAGCAGGTCAATATAGGAAACCCTGCCTTATGCTGTGAGCTTGAGCCATTAGTATGGGCAGGATGATGCACATACTGGTGGTTGTGTGGCTGATCCAGTTCAGCAGCTTTACAGTGTTTTGGATGCTGTGGTAATAGACTTGCTGCACGTCATCCTGGCCTGGGGATTTGAATCACCAGTTTTTTTCTTCTCCCCATTTAGGAATTTTAACTCTTCCTTGTAATCAAATGTGCTCATTGGTTAGCCATTAAAGTATGGTAGTTTTAGAGTATCACTGATGATGGGCAGACTGAGGGAGCTGGGGTTGTTCAGTCTGGAGAGGAGAAGGCTCTGAGGAGACCTAATTGTGGCCTTCTGGTATCTGAAGTGGGCTACAAGAAAGCTGAGGAGGGACTTTTTAGGGTGTCAGGGAGTGATAGGACTGGGGGGAATGGAACAAAACTAAAACTGGGTAGATTCAAATTGGATGTTAGGAAGAAGTTCCCCATGAGGGTGGTGAGAGACTGGCACAGGCTGCCCAGGGAGGTGGTGGAAGCCTCATGCCTGGAGGTTTTTGCAGCCGGGCTGGATGTGGCTGTGAGCAACCTGCTGTAGTGTGAGGTGTCCCTGCCTGTGGCAGGGGGGTTGGAACTGGTTGATCCTTGAGGTCTATTCCAACCCTAACAATTCTGTGAGTTGGTGTCCCTCTTCCTAACAGGGAGCTACACTATCTTTGTTTTCTAATGTATGAGACCTAAAGGAGATGTTGTGTTATAGTCAGTGTTTACAGGCAGCTGAATGACTGGACAAAAAGTTTTGGCTAGTGAAAGGACACAGATGAAAGGAGAGATCAAACACCTGAAACTGCTTTCAAGGGTCTAAAGTGTGCTTAAATGCAAAAGCTTTGTATTCACAACTGATTATAGGAAATAAGGTTATAGTTCCTTTTCAGCTTCTGATAAGCTTAGTTTGTAATCTGAGGCTGAAAGTAAGGTCTGCACTTGATATTTACTGATTTATTTTAAGGGCCAGCAAAGCTTGAGGCAATCTTTTTGTAAGGTTTGCTTCACAATTCATATGTCAGCTTTATTGAATCAGCAGGCTGAATAAATAGGGCTGAAGACACTAATTCAAGTCAAATCTGATTTAGCACTTTCTAGAAACTGTAATTTCAAGCAGCTGTGTGAATGACTTCCTCATTTCAGTGGCTTGGTCATCTCTAGAGCATCAGCAAAAAAGTGGTTCCTCTACTGAACTGAGGAGGATTTAACTGATCAGTCTTTGCTGGGATTATTTTAGTTACAGCTGAAAAACAAACCTGTTTACATCAGAAGGATGTGGCAGGTGTTTGCTAGTTGAGGTTTTAGTGAAGAAGTGCTTGTCATTATTTGAGAGGTTTTCACATATGGAACAACTGTTTTAGTGAAGGTCTGCTTCTGGTCAGGGCTGATGTATAAAAGGATGGTGTCATAGAATTGTCAGGGTTGGAAGGGACCTCAAGGATCAGCCAGTTCCAAGCCCCTGCCATGGGCAGGGACACCTCACACTACAGCAGGTTGCTCACAGCCACATCCAGCCTGGCCTTCAAAACCTCCAGGGATGAGGCTTCCACCACCTCCCTGGGCAACCTGTGCCAGGCTCTCACCACCCTCATGGGGAACAACTTCTTCCTAACATCCAATCTCAATCTCCCCATTTCTAGTTTTTTCTTCCATTCCCCCCAGTCCTATCACTCCCTGACACCCTCAAAAGTTCCTCCCCTGCTTTCTTGTAGCCCCCTTCAGATACACAAAGGCCACAATTAGGTCTCCTCAGAGTCTTCTCTTCTCCAAACTGAACAACCCCAACTTTCTCAGTCTGTCATCATAGGAGAGCAGCTCCAGCCCTCTGATCATCTTCATGGCCCTCTCTGGACACCTTCCAGCACCACCAGATCTTTCTTGTAACAGAGGCTCCAGACCTGACACTGTGCTCCAGCTGTGGTCTCACCAGAGTAGAGCAGAGGGGGAGAATCACCTCCCTGGCCCTGCTGGCTCTGCTTCTCTTGCTGCAGCCCAGGATGTGATTTGCTTTCTGGGCTGCAAGTGCACATTGGATGATGAAACACTGTCAAGTGAAAGGTTGTCTGAAGAGTGAAACTGAGTTGTAGAGGAAGCTGTGAGCTTTTCTGAGCAGCAGGACAGATGCTTTCAAGTTTCAGGAGTGCAGTCAGGGATGGCTTGAGTCTGGGAGACAATTAGCTAATTGTTGGTAATAACTGTGTATTGGCAGGTCCTTGTGTACAAATAGATCAGGAGTTTGCCTGTCTGGTCTTTGCCAGTATTAGTGTCCAGAAGTTGTTTTAATAGGGTTGCAGTATTAATTTAATAAGATTAGAGTGTGGATATTGTCCTGGAAAATCCAGGAGCTCTTAGTATCTGTGGAGGTGGTTTGATGGAACCTACAAATTCCAGTAGAATGCCTTTTTCCCAGCTGAAAGGGCAGTGTCAGGGTAGGGCCCAAGGTTTGTCTGCCTTTACAAAGCTTGTTCTGTCAGGGCTGTTCATTTCTGCAAGCAGCAGGTGTATCTGCTGTGGCAGGTGAAAAACCATGCCATTATGTCTTTGTTTCTATGCACTTAAAGGGCTTCCTTTTAAGCCTTTCTCCAGAGACCAGTCAGTGTCTCATTTAACAGTTCTCTTGGCATCATCTGTGTGCTGCAGCCCACCACAGTCTTCTAGACATGTTGCACCACAGGTGGGGTTTGTAGATTTAAACATAGATGTTTATATATCTCTGTAAACTACTCTGCAAAGGGAGGAAATGGCAATTGGCCTGAATTGGTGGCATTGGGGGGTTACTATTGCATTCTACATAGAAATCTCATTTGCACATCTTCCTTGCTGCCTTTTCTGTTGGGCATTCCATAATGATATCCATGGTGTCTGAGCTGTAATGCTGGACCCTCTCTTGCTAAGCCACAGAAACATCCATGGTGTCTGAGCTGTAATGCTGGACCCTCTCTTGCTAAGCCACAGAAACATCCATGGTGTCTGAGCTGTAATGCTTGGCTCTGTCAGTTGCACTGGGAGACATGGCCTCTTAGTTCAGCACTTGAAACCTCTCAGCACAAATTTAGTGGAACCTTGGAACTGGCTCAAACTCTTGATCAGATTGTCCCTAGCAGATCCCTGTCCCTCTTGAGCAGGAGAGCCCAGAACTTGGATGCAGTATTCCAGGAGGGGCCTTACCAGGGCAGAGTAGAGGGGGAGGAGAACCTCCCTGGATCTGCTGGACACACTCCTCTGGATGCACCCCAGGGTCCCATTGGCTTATATGTGGCCAAGAAGGCCAATGGCATCCTGGCCTATATCAGGAACAGTGTGGCCAGCAGGAGCAGGGAGGTCATTCTGCCCTGTACTCAGCACTGGTTAGGCCACACCTTGAGTCCTGTGTCCAGTTCTGGGCCCCTCAGTTTAGGAAAGATGTTGAGATGCTGGAAGGTGTCCAGGGAAGGGCAACTAAGCTGGGGAGGGGTCTGGAACACAGCCCTGTGAGGAGAGGCTGAGGGAGCTGGGGTTGCTTAGCCTGGAGAGGAGGAAGCTCAGGGGAGACCTTCTTGCTCTCTACAACTCCCTGAAGGGAGGTTGTAGACAGGCAGAGGTTGGTCTCGTCTCTCTGAAGCTGTGCCAGGGGAGGTTTAGTCTGGAGGTGAGGAGAAAGTTTTTTCCAGCCAGAGAGATTGGCCATTGGAATGTGCTGCCCACACAGCAGTGGGGTCACTGTCCCTGGAGGTGTTAAAAAAGGGATTGGATGTGGCACTTGGAGCCATGGTTTAGTTACTTATGAGGTGCTGGGTGATAGGTTGGACTGGATGATCTCTCAGGTCTTTTCCAAGCTTCTTGTTTCTGTGATTCTGTGACTGCAAAACAGTGAGATAAAAAGGGAGGTTTTTAAGGTCTGCAGATTTAATACTTTCTTCTCTCCATACAGCCTTGGTCCTTTGGTGAGTAAAGTGAAGGAGTACCAAGTGGAGACCATTGTAGATACCCTCTGTACAAACATGCTTTCAGACAAGGAACAGCTACGTGACATTTCAAGCATTGGCCTTAAAACTGTGATTGGAGAACTCCCCCCAGCTTCCAGTGGTAAGGCTTTTTGTACTCAAGAGCATTCAATTTTACCATTCCCTTGGCAAGTGAAAAAACATGCAAATCCTGGGTCCTTTAGGGGAAATAATTCAGTTCATTTAACACTGGAACTAATTTCTGTCAGAGGAAAAAGCATGCAGCACAGATAATTGTTTGTAGTTGCTGCCTCTCTGACTGAATGTCCAGTCAGAAGTTTGTTTGTTTGTTTTTTTACTGAAGAATTGCATTCATGTGAAAACCTAACTTGCAGTACATGAGCTTTGGTATAGCAAATTGAGTGCAAAGAAAAGGGCAACAAAGTTGGGGAGGGGTTTGGAACACAAGCCCTATGGGGAGAGACTGAGGGAGCTGGGGTTGCTTAGCCTGGAGAAGAGGAGGCTCAGGGGTGACCTTATTGCTCTCTGCAACTACCTGAAGGGAGGATGTAGACAGGCAGAGGTTGGTCTCTTCTCCCAGGCAGCCAGCACCAGAACAAGAGGACACAGTCTCAGGCTGCACCAGGGGAGGTTGAAGCTGGAGGTTAGGAGGAAGTTCTACACAGAAAGAGTGATTGCCCATTGGAATGGGCTGCCTGGGGAGGTGGTGGAGTCACCATCACTGGAGGTGTTCAGGAGGAGACTTGCTGGGGTGCTTGGTGCCATGGGTTAGTTGACTAGGTGGTGTTGGATGATAGGTTGGACTGTATGATCTTGAAGGTCTCTTCCAACCTGGTTTAGTCTAGTCCAGTGTATTCTATTCTATTCAAAAGCTCCTATTGTAATAACTGCCTGGTGGAACATTCCTAGGCTGTAGTAAGAGGTAACTCTCACCTTGCTTTTGATTGGTAGTATGCTTTTAGGATTGATTGGAGAAGAGAAGGCTCTGAGGTGACCTCATTGTGGCCTTCCAGTATCTGAAGGGGGCTACAAGAAGGCTGGGGAGGGACTTCTCAGGATCTCAGGTAGTGATAGGACTAGGGGGAATGGAATGAAGCTGGAGGTGGGGAGGAAGTTCTTCCCCATGAGAGTGGTGAAGCCCTGGAATGGGTTGTCCAGGGAGGTGGTTGGGGCCCCATCCCTGGAGGTGTTTAAGCCCAGGCTGGATGAGACTCTGGCCAGGCTGATGTAGTGTGGGGTGTCCCTGCCCATGGCAGGGGGGTTGGAACTGGGTGATTCTTGTGGTCCCTTACAACCCTGACTGATGCTGATTATCACTTGGACATTTCTCTTGTATGATCTGATTTCCTGTCTCAGTTTGTGCTAAGTGTTGGGGAAGGCAGCTTGTGCTTCTGACCTGTTAATGGACTGAAATTCTTACCTGCCCTTTGAAATGAAGGCAAAAGAGAGAATAATGATGAAGACTTCACAGTTTAATGACAGTACTCCTCTTCTTTTTTTTCTCTTTGGGTTCAAGCACTTTCAGATATTGTACTGTATGAATGAGAACAGAAAAGTGATTAAAAGCCCTTGGAAATGCAGTTAAAAATGAAATGAAGAGAAACCAGCTGAGATTTTAGCATCCTTTATTGCAAGCCTACTGCAAATGTAATTCTTGCTTTTCCCTACCAGTGCTGAGAACTGTAGGCTCTTATGCTCCCATGGCAGGGGGGTTGGAACTAGCTGATCCTTGTGGTCCCTTCCAACCCTGACTGATCCTATGATACTATGATTATTCTTCTGTTTACCTAAGCAAAACAAAAGGAGGTTCTGGGGTGGAGGTAAAGCTCAAACAAATATAGCAAAATATTCCACTATAATTAGTATTGCTAATACAAAAAGAGTGTAGCTGTTACTGCTTTAGCTCAAATCAACCATTGTGTCTCTGGTTTTTCCCCCTCTTAGCCTCTGTAGTAATACATTTGTCTACTTGTGTTTAGTTTTAGTCATAGAGTTAAGAGTAAGCCATAGAAATAGATAAATAAGATTGAAGGCAGGTTGGAATGTCATTAATTTCACTTCATGCAAATGAAGATGAGAACTATCCATTGAGTGCTACAATGACATTTAGGAAGAAGTTGTTTCCCATGAGGGTGGTGAGAAACTGGCACAGGTTGCCCAGGGAGGTGGGGGAAGCCTCATCTCTGGAGGTTTTGAAGGCCAGGCTGGATGTGGCTGTGAGCAACCTGCTGTAGTGTGAGGTGTCCCTGCCCATGGCAGGGGGGTTGGAACTGGCTGATCCTTGAGGTCCCTCCCAACCCTAACAATTCTGTGATTCTGATAACACCAAAAAATGTTAGACAGTGGAGGAAAGGGAAACTGTGGACTTATGGTAATGATGTTTTTGCTCTAAGTTTAAGGTACTTTGGGTATGCATTTTGTTTTTGTTTGTTTTCTCCTTTCTCAAACATGTCAGTAGCATTTCAGGTGTTTAAGTAGCTTCTGCAAAATCTTTATTTTTTCATTATCCAGCTGTTCTGTACAATGTTCTGGTTCTTTGCTACTCCTGTCCTTTGCTTTAGCTTTTAGTTTGCTCCTTTATTATTACCTGTAGTGATTTCATTTAGAATCATAGAATTGTTAGGGTTGGAAGGGACTTCAAGGGTCATCCAGTTCCAATCCCCCTGCCACGGGCAGGGACACCTCACACTACAGCAGGTTGCTCACAGCCACATCCAGCCTGGCCTTAAACACCTCCAGGGATGAGGCTTCCACCACCTCCCTGGGCAACCTGTGCCAGGCTCTCACCATCCTCATGGGGAACAACTTCTTCTTACCATGTAGTCTGAGTCTACCCATTTCTATTTTTGCTCCATCCCCCCCAGTCCTATCACTCCCTGACACCCTAAACAGTCCCTCCCCAGCTTTCCTGTAGCCCTCTTCAGATACTGGAAAGCCACAATTAGGTCTCCTTGGAGCCTTCTCTTCTCCAGACTGAACAGCCCCAACTCCCTCAGTCGGTCCTCACAGGAGAGGTGCTCCAGCCCTCTGATCATCCTCTTGACTTGTCTGGGCTTTTGCTTTTTGAATCTTGCCCAACCAAAAGCAGTGTCCTGTCTCTGTGTGCCTTAGGGGACAATTAGGAAGCCCTCCTGAGTGTGTTTCTACATAGGTAGCTTCCAGCTTCAGCACAAAACTCATGTTACATTAGCAAACTAAAGTGGCTCTTCAAGCTTGCTTCGCTGAGTGGGAAAAGCTAGTGAGCTCCGGTCGCTTTCCATGATCACAGACGGCAAAATCTCTCTGATGTGAAAACTGGATTCTTGGTGAAGTTTGGTTAGGAAAATGCTGAGGTTCTCTTGTCTTTGCAGGCTCTGCATTAGCAGCTAATGTCTGCAAAAAGATCACAGGGCGTCTCACTAGCGCTATAGCCAAGCAGGAGGACGTGTCTGTTCAGCTGGAGGCGCTGGATATCATGGCCGACATGTTGAGCAGGTAAACCTCCCTCCTCCCAAGCGCTGCTGAATGCAGGGTTAATACTGACCATGTCAGATTGAAACTGCTTGAAGTTGTGGGAAATAATATGGCAAGGTCTGAAGTATAGGTAAAGCTTAAGTTAAAAAAGAAGTGGTGAATGTATTGCAGAGAAGTTGTTCGATAGATCAATTACTTCGTTGTGTACTCCCCTGAGAACTGTGATTTGAAGCTTGCTTTAATGCTTATGGCTTTGAGGGTGTGTCTGAAACTAACTTCTTGTTTTTACAAGTTCTAAAGCTTAAATTTCAAAGACTTAATTGGGGATGTTTCTGATGTTTTGAGACTATTGAAAGAAATTGTTGTACAGTTGTGTGAACAAAGTTACCTAGATGCAATTGGTTTGAGTTTGTGTTTTGTCTGTTTTAAGGCAAGGAGGACTGCTTGTTAACTTCCACCCTTCAATTCTGACCTGTCTGCTCCCCCAGCTGACTAGCCCCAGGCTTGCTGTGAGGAAAAGAACCATCATTGCTCTGGGTCACCTGGTTATGAGTTGTGGCAATATGGTTTTTGTTGACCTCATTGAACATCTGTTGACAGAGCTGTCTAAAAATGATTCCATGTCAACAACTAGGACCTATATACAGTGTATTGCTGCTATCAGTAGGCAAGCAGGTCATAGAATAGGTAAGAAAAACATATCAATTCTCTGGAGTTTGAACTGTTTTGTGCTGTGGGCTGGGGTTTTTTTTTTGCAGATGAGAGTAATTACTAATTTTTTTTTTCCTCTTCCCAGGTGAATATCTGGAGAAAATAATTCCTCTGGTGGTCAAGTTTTGTAATGTAGATGATGATGAGCTACGAGAGTATTGCATTCAAGCCTTTGAATCCTTTGTTAGGAGGTAAGTTCTTCCTGAGCTACCTGTTCCAGGCTTTCTTAAGATCTAACAGTGTGCTGTACAAAATATTTCTGCGTGCTTTGAGCTTGAACTGTTCCTGTAAATCTGCTTTGTAACTTAACTGTTCAGCAGTGTGTTTTGTCTGCACTTCAGAAACTCTGCTGTGCCATTGTTAGGTAGACAGATGGGAGGGGGAAAGCATCCTATTGCATTTTTTTTATCCAGTAGTGATGGGAAAGAAGTGGATGTCCAAACACATCTGGAGCCCTTATTACAGCAAGGATCTGGAGGTGCTGGAAGGTGTCCAGAGAAGGACCATGAGGATGAGCAGAGGGCTGGAGCTGCTCTGCTGTGAGGACAGACTGAGGGAGTTGGGGTTGTTCAGTCTGGAGAAGAGAAGGCTCCGAGAAGACCTAATTGTGGCCTTGCAGTATCTGAAGGGGGCTAAAAGAAAGCTGGGGAGGGATTTTGAGGGTGTCAGGCAGTGGTAGGACTAGGGGCAATGGAGCAAAACCAGAAGTGAATAGATTCATTTGGATGTAGGAAGAAGTTCTTCTCCATGAGGGTGGTGAGAGCCGGGCACAGATTGCCCAGGGAGGTGGTGGAAGCCTCATCCCTGGAGGCTTTTAAGATCAGACTGGATGTGGCTGTGAGCAACCTGCTGTAGTGTGAGGTGTCCCTGCCATGGCAGGGGGATTGGAACTGCCTGATCCTTGAGGTCCCTTCCAACCCTGACAATTGTATGAATCTGTATCTGGGGCCTCTGCATTCTTTCACTCCAGCACATCCAGTTGCACAGTAGCATTGCCCTTCCTGACCACCTTCTCTGAATTTCTGTGCTTCACAGGGATGCGTTGATGGTATCTGGTGTGGTTTAGTGTCTCAAAAGTACAGCCTGTGGCATGATGTCTTTTAGACATATTTTAATTCTTCAGAGAGACTGGACACTGATTTGCATTTTTGTCTTTCCACAGATGTCCTAAAGAAGTTTATCCTCATGTGTCTACTATTATAAATATCTGTCTTAAATACCTGACCTATGATCCTAATTACAATTACGATGATGAAGACGAGGATGAAAATGCTATGGATGCTGATGGTGGTGATGATGATGATCAAGGTACTACTCTCTTTTTGATCTGAGGGAGAAGAAATATGCGTAAGCCTGTAGTCAACCTGAGAAGATCTGTGTTTGTTCTGGGCCTCTCAGCTTAGGAAGGATGTTGAGCTGCTGGAAGGTGTCCGGAGAAGGGCAACAAAGCTGGGGAGGGGTCTGGAGCACAGCCCTGTGAGGAGAGGCTGAGGGAGCTGGGGTTGCTTAGCTTGGAGAAGAGGAAGTTCAGGGCGGACTTTATTGCTCTCTACAGCTGCCTGAAGGGAGATTGTAGGCAGGTGGGGGTTGGTCTCTTCTCTCAGGCAAGCAGCACCAGAACAAGAGGACAGAGTCTCAAGCTGTGCCATGGAAGGTTTAGGCTGGATGTTAGGAAGAAGTTCTTCCCAGAAAGAGAGATTGGCCATTGGAATGTGCTGCCCAGGGAGGTGGTGGAGTCACCATCACTGGAGGTGTTTAGGAAGAGACTTATGGGGTGCTGGGTGCCATGGTTTAGTTGCTGAGATGATGTTGGGTGATAGGTTGGACTTGATGATCTCTGAGGTCTTTTCCAACCTGGTTCGGTTCTGTTCGATGATTCTGTTCTATTCTGTTCTCTGTGAGGGGAGGTGTACTGCTATCACATGCCAGCATTTGAATGAGTTGCAGACTTTTGTACTCATTTTTGGTACTGGTTTTAAACATGCCTGATGAACTCACGTCTTATAATAAAAGCACAGGATGTTGTTCCTGTAGATAAATAATTCCAAGAGCGAACATAAAATACAAGACAAATACTTTAGACTACTGGAGAGGTGAAAAAAGGCTGATACAGCTAGGATGTATCATAGGATGATACAGCTAAAGTGAGAAGAACATCAATTATTGAACTGACAAAAATGTATTCAGCATGGGAAAAGCTTCTTAGTGATTTCCACTCTATTACCTCATACATAAAATCAGAGTGGCTTGAAAACTGCAAACTGCTCAGTATTTTTCTGCAGGATAAAGGATTAGTGTAGACTGAGAGGCATAAGGTATTTCCTGTTAACATGGTGGAAATACCTTGCCACATGTAAGCATTAGAAAAACTCACATGTGGAAGTGAGCTGAACCCAGAGCATAACATTCTCATTGCTTTAAGGAGTGAGTTGCATAGTTCACAGTATCACTAAGGTTGGGAGAGACCTCGAAGATCATCGAGTCCAACCTGTCACCACAGACCTCATGACTAGACCATGGCACCAAGTGCCACATCCAATCCCCTCTTGAACACCTGTTCCAGCACATAGCAAGTCAGTTTGTGATGTGTGTGCATAGATTTTGTTGTTGTCATTTTCAGGGGCAGAGTGGGGTTTGATGTACTCCTAGGAAAAAAAAAAAACCAAGCAGATTAATTTGATGAATCTTAGTTGGCTGGAAATTGTATTTGCATTGACTTTTATGCCAGTGATGAAGAGGAATATGCTTGGAATAAGTAGTTAGGCTGTAGATATGATGAGAAATGTGGCTCTGAGCAACCTGCTGTAGTGTGAGGTGTCCCTGCCCAAGGCAGGGGGGTTCAAACTGGCTGATCCTTGAGGTCCTTTCAAACCCTTACAATTGTATGATTTATAAGAAAAAGCATGTCCTGTGTGCATTTTACAACCACCTGGAACACCAGCATGAAAAAAATTGCCAGGGAAAATAATTAGCCTTATAATTTAGGCAGTTTACAATGCATTTTATCTATGTGTTTTAGAATGGAATAGAATTAAGCAGGTTGGAAAAGATCTTTGAGATCATCCAGTCCAACCTATCACCCAACACCAATCTCATCAATTAAACCATGGCACCAAGTGCCTCATCCAGACTCTTTTTACCTCCACTGATGGTGACTCCACCACCTCCCTGGGCAGCACATTCCAATGGCCAATTACTCTTCCTGGGAAGAACTTTCTCCTCACCTCCAGCCTAAACCTCCCCTGGCACAGCTTGAGACTGTGTCCTTTTGTTCTGGTGCTGGTTGCCTGGGAGAAGAGACCAACCCCCACCTGGCTACAACCTCCCTTCAGGTAGTTGTAGAGAGCAAGAAGGTCTCCCCTGAGCCTCCTCTTCTCCAGGCTAAGCAACCCCAGCTCCCTCAGCCTCTCCTTCACCGGAAGGGTGGTGAGACACTGGTACAGGTTACCCAGGGGGTTGCTCAGTTTGGAAAAGAGAAGTCTCAGAGGAGACCTTACTGTGGCCTTCCAGTATCTGAAGAGGGTGACAAGAAAGCTGGGGAGGGATTTTTTAGGGTGTCAGGGAGTGATAGGACTGGGGGGCATGGATCCAAGCTAGAGGAGGGGAGATTTAGATGAGACATTAGGAAGAAATTCTTCCTATGAGGGTGGTGAGAGACTGGCACAGGTTGCCCAGGGACGTGATGGACGCCTCATCCTTGGAGGTTTTTGCAGCCAGGCTGGATGTGGCTGTGAGCAACCTGCTGTAGTGTGAGGTGTCCCTGCCCTGGCAGGGGGGTTGGAACTGGCTGATCCTTGAGGCCCCTTCCAGCCCTGACAGTTCTGTGATTCTGTTGGACATACTTCTTTGGTGTGCCTTATGCAGAAACCCCCAAGTGTGTTCATAACTGTTTAAAGTAAAACTGGATGCTTTGATTTGTCAAGACTTGAAGATGGATGATAGGTTGGATTCAATGATTTAGGCTGGATGTTAGGAAGAAATTCTTCCCAGAAAGAGAGATTGACCATTGGAATGTGCTGCCCAAGGAGGTGGTGGAGTCACCATCACTGGAGGTGTTTAGGAAGAGACTTCATGGGGTGCTCGGTGCCATGGTTTAGTTCATTAAATAGTGTTGGGTGATAGGTTGGACTTGATCATCTCAAAAGTCTCTTCCAGCCCATCCTATGCCCATCCTATGCCCATCCTTACCCCTATCCCATCTCTAAGGTCTTTTCCAACCTGGTTATTTCTATTCTACAAGAATGTGCATAACTGATATATTTTTTCCTCTCTTCTTCCAGGGAGTGATGATGAATACAGCGATGATGACGACATGAGCTGGAAAGTGAGGCGTGCAGCTGCTAAATGCCTGGATGCCGTGGTTAGCACACGACACGAAATGCTTCCAGAGTTCTACAAGACTGTGTCACCTGCTTTAATAGCCAGGTTCAAAGAGCGTGAGGAGAATGTGAAAGCAGATGTTTTCCATGCATATCTCTCCCTTTTAAAACAAACTAGGCCTGTGCAGAGTTGGCTTTGTGATCCTGATGCAATGGAGCAAGGAGAGACACCTCTGACGATGCTTCAGAGTCAGGTGATTTGATAACGTTTTGGTGGTCTTTGAGAAGAGACACTGCAGTTGTGCCCTGCTCATGAGGGTAGTTCTTGAAATGTGCCATGTCATTCTTTCTGATGGAGAGGGTCCACAGGAGGGCCATGAAAATGATCAGGGGGTTGGAGCACCTCTGCTACAAGGACAGGCTGAGGGCACTGGGGGTGTTCAGCCTGGAAAAGAGGAGACTCCAGGGAGACCTAATGGCAGCCTGCCAGTACCTGAAGGGGGCTACAAGGAGGATGGAGAGAGACTGTTTGCAAAGGCCTGCAGGGACAGGACCAGGGGCAATGGCTTCAAACTAGAGCAGAGCAGACTGAGATTGGATTTTAGGGGTGGGTTCTTTGCCGTGAGGGTGGTGGAACACTGGAACAGGTTGCATAGGGGATTGAGGCCCCGTCCTTGGAGATACTCTAAGTGAGACTGGACAGGGCTCTGGTCAGCCTGATCAAATTGAAGATGTCCCTGCTGACTGCAGAGAGGGTTGGACTGGATGACCTTTGGAGGTCCTTTCCAACCCAGACCATTCTGTGATGCTTCATACACAGACTTTATTGGTGTAGTACTGACATAGAGAGCAAGTCAGGTAAACTGGCATAAATTGTAATGATTGAGATAAAAGCTGATTGGCTATAACATTTTGTTCTGCAGAATAATATTTACTGGGGGCTTGGAAGAAGGTTCCCCATGAGGGTGGTGAGAGACTGGCAGAGGTTGCCCAGGGAGGTGGTGGAAGCCTCATGCCTGGAGGTTTTAAGGCCAGGCTGGATGTGGCTCTGTGCAACCTGATGCAGTGTGAGGTGTCCCTGCCCATGGCAGGGGGGGTTGGAACTAGATGATCCTTGAGGTCCCTTCAACCCCAGACAATTCTGTGGTTCTGTAACCAAAAGGATAGTGCTGAAAGTTTTCCAAATGAATAATTTGGGGGACTTCTCAAATTTTCCTCTGTACTCTTATTAATGCAACCTCAGGTTTGCTTCCTTTCAACTCACCTTTTAAATCACTATCTTTGTGACTTGCTGTTCTTTTGAGTCTTCATTTCCCAGTGTTTATGTGACTGCTCTAGTCCCTTTAGAGATATCAGACAGAGAGAGGTGGGACAGGTCTTTCTTTATATCCCCTCCTCTTGATCAGAGATGAAAGAAATATCAGCTATTGAATCCATTAACGGTTGTGTGATGATTGCAGGTGCCCAACATAGTGAAAGCCTTGCACAAACAGATGAAGGAGAAAAGTGTGAAGACTCGTCAGTGTTGCTTTAACATGCTGACTGAGCTAGTTAATGTGTTACCTGGAGCCCTAACACAACATGTTCCTGTGCTTGTACCAGGTATGAGAAGCATTATCAGCTTTAAAAGATTCATTAGTAAAACAGATAGGAGGTTTTGAAATCTATAAATCTTGACTGTGCCTTTTTTTGTTTTGCTAAACCTTTGGCATGTTGCTTCTATTTGAATGCTGTGTCCAGTTCTGGGCTCCTCAATTGATGAAGGACTTTGAGACACTTGAATGAGTCCAGAAAAGGGCAGCAAGGCTGGGGAGGGGTCTGCTGCACAGCCCTGTGAGGAGAGGCTGAGGGAGCTGGGGTTGCTTAGCCTGGAGAAGAGGAGGCTCAGGGGAGACCTTCTTGCTGTCTACAACTCCCTGAAGGGAGGTTGTAGCCAGGAAGGGGTTAGTCTCTTCTGCCAGGCAAGCAGCACCAGAACAAGAGGACACAGTCTCAAGCTGTGCCAGGGGAGGTTTAGGCTGGAGGTGAGGAGCAAGTTCTTCCCAGCAAGAGAGCTTGGCCATTGGAATGTGCTGCCCAGGGAGGTGGTGGAGTCCCCATCCCTGGAGGTGTTCAAGAGGGGCTTGGATGTGGCACTTGGATCCAAGGTTTAGTTGTCAGGAGGTGTTAGGTATTAGGTGCTAGGTTGGACTTGATGATCTCAAAGGTTGATTCTATGAATCTATTCAAATAAGCTGGCAAAATAGTCTAGTAATATGTGGGTCCATATAAATATTTTACTGATGTGTCTTGAAAACAGTTTGGCTCTGAGTTTGAGATTTGCTTTGTTTTTATGTAAAAAAACCCCAGGTTTATTAGCTTCTTAATGGAAAGGTCAAACTGCCTTATTTATCATTTCAAGAGAGCAAAATATCATAGAATCAGTAAGGTTGGAAAAGACCTCAGAGATCATCAAGTCCAACCTGTCACCCAACACCTCACTAAGCCATGGCTTCCTCCCAGCCACACTATTCCTGATCCAAGCCAAGATGCCATTGGCCTGCTGTGCCCCCTCGGCACACTGCTGGCTCATGTTCAGCTGGTCCCCCAGCACTGCCAGGTCCCTCTCTGCCAGGCTGCTCTCCAGCCACTCATCCCCCAGCCTGTAGCACTGCATGGGGTTGTTGTGGCCACAGTGTAGGACACTGCCCTTGGCCTTGTGGACTCATTTTCCTGCCCCATGCCACCATTCTCCTTTCCATGTCTCCTCAGGCTTCACCTCCATTCACACAATTCTGTGCCATTCAGATACTTCATGTTATGAATATTTATATATAGTTATATATGAATATTTATATATGTGAATATTTGATATATGAATCTATATGTGAACCTTTATGTATGAATATTTATATATGTTTATGTCCCTGGAGGTGTTCAAGAGGGGATTGGATGTGGCACTTGGTGCCATGGTCTAGTCATGAGGTCTGTGGTGACAGGTTGGACTTGATGATCTTTGAGGTCTCTTCCAACCTTAGTGATACTGTGAAATGTTTATACCTATGAATGGTTTTATCTGTTTGTGAATATATATTAATGTGGGACCTAAAATACTGAACTCTGAAACAAGGTGAAGTAAGCTTGGAAAAGTTAAAGGCTGAGAATCCTTTTCTCATTCAGAAAACACATCACACACCATCAAGTGCTGCTTGTCCCCTGTTCCTCTGCAGAGGAAGCTTGAAAATCTCCCCCAGGGATCAGTGCTGGGCCCCATCCTCTTTAATATCTTCATTGATGATCCAGATGAGGGCATTGAGTCAGTCATCAGCAGATTTGCAGATGACACCAAGATAGGAGCAGATGTTGGTCAGTTAGAGGGCAGAAGGGCTCTGCAGAGGGACCTCGACCGACTGCACAGATGGGCAGAGTCCAATGGGATGGCATTCAACAAGTCCAAGTTGTTGTGTTGGCCACAACAACCCCATGCAGAGCTACAGGCTGGGGTCAGAGTGGCTGGAGAGCTGCCAAACAGAGAGGGACCTGGGGGTGCTGATTGACAGCTGCCTGAACATGAGCCAGCAGTGTGCCCAGGTGGCCAAGAAAGCCAATGGCATCCTGGTCTGCATTAGGAATAGTGTGGCCAGCAGGAGCAGGGAAGTCATTGTGCCCTGTACTCTGCATTGGTTAGGCCACACCTTGAGTCCTGTGTCCAGTTCTGGTCCTCTCAGTTTAAAAAGGACATTGAGACACTTGAAGGTGTCCAGAGAAGGGCAGCGAGGCTGGGGAGATGCCTTGAGCACAGCCCTGTGAGGAGAGGCTGAGGGAGCTGGGGTTGCTTATCCTGGAGAAGAGGAGGCTCAGGGGAGACCTTCTTGCTCTCTAGAACTACCTGAAGGGAGGTTGGAGCCAGGTGGGGGTTGGTCTCTTCTGCCAGGCAACCAGCACCAGAACAAGAGGACACAGTCTCAAGCTGTGCCAGGGGAGGTTTAGGCTCGAGGTGAGGAGAAAGTTCTTCACCGAGAGAGTCATTAGTCCCTGGAATGTGCTGCCCAGGGAGGTGGTGGAGTCACCATCCCTGGAGGTGTTCAAGAAGGGATTGGATGTGGCACTTGGTGCCATGGTCTAGTCATGGGGTCTGTGGTGACAGGTTGGACTCGATGATCCTCGAGGTCTCTTCCAACCTTAGCGATACTGTGAGACTGTGAAAATGTATTGATTGTTTGAATCAGCTGGTGAAATGGGGGTTGGAAGCATTCAGGAAAGCCTTGGTGCTATATAACTGCCTTCTTTCAGAGCCTTTGAAGTGTTTTAACAGCCTCTAAATGCCCTACCCTAAAAATAACATATTGTTGTCTCCCTTGTTCCCTCCAGGAATCATTTTTTCGCTGAATGACAAATCGAGTTCTTCTAACCTGAAGATCGATGCTTTGTCCTGTTTGTATGTGATCCTCTGCAATCATTCCCCCCAGGTCTTTCACCCTCACGTTCAAGCACTGGTACCTCCAGTTGTAGCTTGTGTTGGAGACCCCTTCTACAAGATCACATCAGAGGCGCTTCTGGTTACCCAACAGCTGGTGAAGGTCATCCGGCCTCTGGACCAGCCTTCCTCCTTTGATGCCACACCTTACATCAAAGACTTGTTCACTTGTACAATCAAGAGATTGAAGGCTGCTGACATAGATCAGGAGGTGAAAGAAAGGGCAATATCCTGCATGGGTCAGATAATCTGCAGCCTGGGTGACAGCCTAGGCACAGACCTGCCTAGTACACTTCAGATCTTCTTGGAGAGGCTGAAGAATGAGATCACCCGCTTAACGACGGTGAAGGCCATGACGCTGATCGCTGGTTCTCCTCTGAAGATAGATTTGAGACCAATCCTTGGGGAGGGAGTTCCTATCCTTGCCTCCTTCCTGAGGAAGAACCAGCGAGCTTTGAAACTGGGCACTCTCTCTGCTCTCGACATTCTAATCAAAAACTACAGCGACAGCTTGACAGCTGCCATGATCGACGCCGTGCTGGACGAGCTTCCGCCGCTGATCAGCGAGAGCGATATGCACGTGTCGCAGATGGCCATCAGTTTTCTCACCACCCTGGCTAAAGTGTATCCTTCCTCCCTCTCCAAGATCAGCGGCTCCATCCTCAACGAACTTATCGGCTTGGTGAGGTCGCCCCTGCTTCAGGGTGGAGCGCTCAGCGCCATGCTAGAGTTTTTCCAAGCCTTGGTGGTGACCGGGACGAACAACTTGGGCTACATGGATCTGCTGCGCATGCTGACGGGCCCGGTGTACTCGCAGAGCACAGCGCTCACTCACAAGCAGTCTTACTATTCCATTGCCAAATGCGTCGCTGCCCTTACCCGAGCCTGCCCTAAGGAAGGCCCTGCGGTGGTGGGCCAGTTCATTCAGGACGTAAAGAACTCCAGATCCACGGATTCCATTCGGCTCTTGGCTCTGCTTTCTCTGGGGGAGGTCGGGCATCACATTGACTTAAGTGGGCAAATCGAGCTGAAGTCCGTGATACTGGAAGCCTTCTCTTCTCCCAGCGAGGAAGTCAAATCGGCAGCGTCCTATGCGCTGGGCAGCATCAGCGTCGGCAACCTGCCCGAGTACCTGCCCTTTGTCCTGCAGGAAATAACCAGTCAGCCTAAGAGGCAGTACCTTCTCCTTCATTCCTTGAAAGAAATCATTAGCTCTGCGTCAGTGATTGGGCTCAAACCCTACGTTGAGAACATCTGGGCCTTGCTCCTGAAGCACTGCGAGTGTGCGGAGGAGGGCACCAGGAACGTGGTGGCTGAATGCTTGGGCAAGCTTACGTTAATAGACCCAGAGACTCTGCTTCCACGACTCAAGGGGTACTTGGCATCAGGTGAGTGGCTCGTGTGCATGCTGTGGCAAATGGCCATGGCTTGTCCATTGTTTAACTGGCCTGGTTTTGCAAGGGATTGGCTTGGATTTTGTAGCACTCTTGAAGCTTTATCATAGAATCAATCAGGTTGGAAAAGACCTCAGAGACCATCAAGTCCAACCTATCACCAAACACCTCATGACCAACAAAGCATGGCTTCAAGTGCCATATCCAATCCCTTTTGCTCCCCCCCCATAGCTTCTCAGCAGTGGTGCTTTTTTCACTGGAAGTTGTTAGTCATCCAGAATAGGAATTGCTTTGATATTCTGCTTTCAGGGTGGTATTTCAGTTAATGGTGTTGCCTGTAACAAAGGGCTATAAACTTAAAGGAAAGGAACACAGGCAACAAATGGACAAATTCCAGAATCAAAGTTAGGGGTTGGAAGGGACCTCGAAAGCTCATCCAGTCCAAGCCCCCTGCCAGAGCAGGAGCACCTAGAGCAGATCACACAGGAACACATCCAGATGGGATTTGAATATCTTCAGAGAGGGAAACTCTACAACCTCCCTGGGCAGCCTCTTCCGGGGCTCTGTCACCCTCACAGGGCAAACATTTTTCCTCCTGTTTCCATGGAGTTTCCTCTGCCCCAGCTTCCACCACTGCCCCTTGTGCTGGCATTGGGCATCCCCCAGCAGAGCCTGGCTCCAGCCTCTGGGCACTCACCCTGCACATCTTAATCAAAATGAATGAGGTCACCTCTCAGGCTCCTCCTCTCCAAGCTACAGAGCTCTCAGCTCCCTCTGTCTCTACTAAGGAAGGTGTTCCACTCCCTTCATCATTTTTGTGGCTCTGTGCTGGACTCTTTCAAGCAGTTCCCTGAAGTTTTTATTGAACTGAGGGGCCCAGAACTGGACTCACTATTTCAGATGTGGCTTCACCAGGGCAGAGTAGAAGGAGAATCTTTCTTGACCTACTAACCACAGCCCTTCTAATCCACCCCAGAATGGCCTTGGCCGCCTTGGCCACAAGAGCACATTGCTGGCTCATGGTCAACCTTCCATCCACTATAGGACCCCCAGGTCCTTCTCCCCTTCACGACTCTCCAGCAGATCAGTCCCCCACCCATGGGGTCGATCTTTCCCAGGTGAAAGACTACACTTGCTCTTGTTTAATTTCATTCAATCTCTCCATGCCCAGCTCTGCAGCCTGAGTGGCAGCACAACCCTCCTGTGTGTCAGCTACTCCACCCAGTAGACTTGCTGAGAGTGCACTCTGTCCCAAACCAACTGCAGCACCTTGACCTGTTGGTGTCAATGACAGCATGACTAATTACCAGCATTGCTACTAATAAATAACATTTCTTGCTTCATCTCCTTAAGTCTCTTGGAAGTGTCAAAGGCATGACATTGAGCACTGTTTAAATTCTGTAGTCACACTGGTTCCATGTTACATATTCACAAGTCTCTTTCACCTTAGGCTCCTCATATGCTCGAAGCTCAGTGGTTACTGCTGTCAAGTTCACTATTTCTGATCATCCACAACCCATAGACCCTCTACTGAAAAACTGCATAGGTAAGTTCTTTACTTTTCCTGGTGGCCTCTGTGTTTTTCAGGCAGTAGAGCTGCATTTAAAAGTGGTTGTCTTTTCAGAAGGAAGCATTTTGCAACTGCTAGGATTAGCTGATAATGAACACAGAATAAGGAATTGACCAGGTTGGAAAAGACCTTCAAGATCATGGAGTCCAACCTATCACCCAACACCATCTCAGCAACTAAATCATGGCACCAAGGGACTCATCCAGGCTCTTTTTAAACACTCCCAGTGATGGTGACTCCTCCACCTCCCTGGGCAGCACATCCCAATGGCCAATCTCTCTTTCTGGGAAGAATTTTTTCCTCACCTCCAGCCTAAACCTCCCCTGGCACAGCTTGAGACTGTGTCCTCTTGTTCTGGTGCTGCTTGCCTGGGATGAGAACTGGTAAAACAGAAAAGAGTTCCATAATAGCCAGTTATTACTCCTAGTTCATTTGCATTTGGAGCTGTAGAAGTGTGTGATTAGAAATGCCATCTTGAAGCTGTGAAGGGAACAAGAAGCTAGGGGCTTTTAGGAAGATGGGACACAAAAGCTGATTGCCTTTCCCATGCTTTTGCCAAACTTTTATCAGTTTGATGGAGAAAGCTGCTGTCTTGATCCAGAAGGATGGTCTTGAAAATACTTCCCTTTCAATCACTTAAAATATGCTTGCTCATGGAAATGCTGAGTCTTACCAGCTGATGTCCCTGGATGGGTTTTTTTCTCTCCCTCTCTCTCTCTGCCCCTGGATGACTTTTTCCCCTCCCTCTCTCTCTCTCTCTGCCCCTGGATGATTTTTCCCCTCTCTCCCTCTCTCTCTCTCTGCCCCTGGATGATTTTTTTTTTCCCCTCTCTCTCTCTCTCTGCCCCTGGATGATTTTTCCCCTCCCTCTCTCTCTCTCTCTCTCTGCCCCTGGATGATTTTTCCCCTATCTCCCTCTCTCTCTCTGCCCCTGGATGATTTTTTCCCTCCCTCCCTCTCTCTCTCTCTGCCCCTGGATGATTTTTTCCCTCCCTCCCTCTCTCTCTCTCTGCCCCTGGATGATTTTTTCCCTCCCTCCCTCTCTCTCTCTGCCCCTGGATGATTTTTCCCCTCTCTCCCTCTCTCTCTCTCTCTGCCCCTGGATGATTTTTCCCCTATCTCCCTCTCTCTCTCTGCCCCTGGATGATTTTTTCCCTCCCTCCCTCTCTCTCTCTCTGCCCCTGGATGATTTTTTCCCTCCCTCCCTCTCTCTCTCTCTGCCCCTGGATGATTTTTTCCCTCCCTCCCTCTCTCTCTCTCTGCCCCTGGATGATTTTTTCCCTCCCTCCCTCTCTCTCTCTGCCCCTGGATGATTTTTCCCCTCTCTCCCTCTCTCTCTCTCTGCCCCTGGATGATTTTTTTTTCCCCCTCTCTCTCTCTCTCTGCCCCTGGATGATTTTTTTTCCCCCCCCCCTCTCTCTCTCTCTGCCCCTGGATGATTTTTCCCCTCCCTCTCTCTCTCTCTCTGCCCCTGGATGATTTTTCCCCTATCTCCCTCTCTCTCTCTGCCCCTGGATGATTTTTTCCCTCCCTCCCTCTCTCTCTCTCTCTGCCCCTGGATGATTTTTTCACCTATCTCCCTCTCTCTCTGCCCCTGGATGATTTTTTCCCTCTCTCTCTCTCTCTGCCCCTGGATGACTTTTTCCCCTCCCTCTCTCTCTCTGCCCCTGGATGATTCCCCCCCCCCAACCTCTCTCTCTGCCCCTGGATGATTTTTTTCCCCTCTCTCTGCCCCTGGATGATTTTTTTTTCTCTCCCTCTCTCTCTCTCTGCCCCTGGATGATTTATTTTTTCTCTCTCCCTCTCTGCCCCTGGATTCTTTCTCTCTTGGTGTTGAAAACATTTGCAAGTGTACATATTTGTGCAGGGCAAAGCTAATCAGGTCTCTCCGTGTACCATCAGTATGATTTATCTTGAGAGCTCTTTAGAGCTTTGCAGCACTGTGGCTTTTTGATCTTTTTCTCATTTGCATGACAGGGAATTAGAGATTTATTTCATCTGCTGTGGCAAATGTTTTTGCAGTGGATGAATTGCAGTTTTAAAGGATCTGTGCAGAAATGGTGTGTACTGCTGAAGCTCATAGAGGCAAAAAAGATTATCTCTGAAAACATCAGAGTTTTGTGGAGAGCAAGGGGTTTTATTTACAGAGAAGTGACTATCTTACTTCAGGGATTTATTTTAACAAGGCTCTGCTGTAGAACTGCAGGAGGTCTAATGTGAAAGTGGCTGAGGTGGCATGAGAGCAGCTGAGTGGGCTTGTTTTGCCCTAATTGAGGGACTCTCAGTGTATGGAGCTTTAGGGGTTTAAATCACTCTGTTCATAGTCCCTTTAAGAGGTGGTGGTCTGACTCTTCAACTGCAGAGCTGGGTTTTGAATGCACACTCTCAGACTTGTCATTGAGAAGGTTAAATACAATTGTCAGTAATTCACTTGGCTACCTTTAGAAGAACTTAGGGCCTTTTAGTTTGAGGGTGGTATTTTTCCTTTCTGTTGCATTAAATAAAATGCTGCATTTCAGTTATGTGAATCCCTGGAACATCATTGTAATGAATAGGTTTATTTGTGTAGTCATGCTCAAATAGCAGGTATTGGGCTCTCTTCCATGGAAATTACTCTGGCACTACATGTGGGAATACTGAGTCTTACCAGCTGATCCCTCTGTATTCTCCCTCCCTCCCTCCCTCCCTCCTTCCCTTCCTCCTTCTCTCCCTCCCTTTCTCTGCCTCTGTTTCCTCCCTCCCTCCTTCCCTCCCTTTCTCTGCCTCTGTGTCCTCCCTCCCTCCCTCCCTTTCTCTGCCTCTCTGTCCTCCCTCCCTCCCTCCCTCCCTCCCTTTCTCTGCCTCTCTGTCCTCCCTCCCTCCCTCCCTTTCTCTGCCTCTCTGTCCTCCCTCCCTCCCTCCCTTTCTCTGCCTCTCTGTCCTCCCTCCCTCCCTCTCTCTGCCTCTCTGTCCTCCCTCCCTCCTTACTCTTAACCTCTTGAAAGGTTAAAACTAAGCAGCAAATGAGAGAGAGCCCCTCCCAGCCTGACTGATTGGTGTGCATGATTGCAGGTGACTTCCTGAAGACTCTGGAGGACCCCGACCTCAACGTCCGGAGAGTCGCCCTGGTGACGTTTAACTCCGCGGCGCACAACAAACCGTCCCTGATAAGGGACCTCTTAGATACTGTGCTTCCTCACCTCTACAACGAGACAAAAGTCAGGAAGGAGTTAATCAGGGAGGTAAGCTAAGTGAGAGAAGCAGTGCTGAATATCTGGAAGGAGATTTCTCGTCTTGTTGTGGATCTCTTCCTCCTTAACTTTGTCTTTTGATCGGCCGGCAGGTGGAAATGGGACCATTTAAGCACACAGTTGACGACGGGTTGGACATCAGGAAAGCAGCTTTTGAGTGCATGTATACTCTCTTGGACAGCTGTTTGGACAGACTAGACATATTTGAATTCTTAAACCACGTTGAAGATGGCCTGAAGGATCACTATGACATTAAGGTCAGCTGTTGTTTTTTCTCTGTGGAAGGCAAGGCCTTAGTGAAAACATTTTGCAGAGTCACAGAATTGTCAGGGCTGAAAGGCACCTCAAGGATCAGCCAGTTCCAACCCCCCTGCCATGGGCAGGGACACCTCACACTACAGCAGGTTGCTCACAGCCACATCCAGCCAGGTCTTACAAACCTCCAGGGATGAGGCTTCCACCACCTCCCTGGGCAACCTGCTGCAGTCTCTCACCACCCTCATAGGGAAGAACTTCTTCCTAACATCCAATCTGAATCTCCCCATTTCTAGTTTTGCTCCATTCCCCCCAGTCCTATAACTCCCTGACACCCTCAAAGTCCCTCCCCAGCTTTCTTCTAGCTCCCTTCAGGTACTGGAAGGCCACAGGAAGGTCTCCGTGAAGCCTTCTCCTCTCCAAACCAAACAGCCCCAACTCTCTCAGCCTGTCCTCAGGAGAGGAGCTCCAGCCCTCTGCTCATCCTCATGGCCCTTCTCTGCACATGTATTTTAAACAGTGAATAGACTGAAACGGTTAAAATATTACTTCATATACTTAAGGACTTCACTCTGTTTGCCCTCTCATTGTAGTGTTGCTGTTGAAAAGGCTACACAGCACTGCAGGAAATGTATCTCAGTATCTGTGCTGAGCAGAACTAACTGTTGATCTTTTATTTTTCCCCCTCCACCTCTAGATGTTAACCTTTTTAATGTTGGTCAGACTGTCTACCCTTTGTCCAAGTGCAGTGCTGCAGAGGCTGGACAGGCTGGTGGAACCTCTGCGTGCTACCTGTACAACTAAGGTATCCAAAGTTCCATTGACTTCATTATTTTGGGTGCTCTTACAGGAGTAGAAGTGAAATGATGTGAAGAATACCTCTGTACTACTGCAGCACTTCCTGAGTTGTGGTTGATAAGCTGCAGTAGGCAAAACACTACAAATCTGTGGGCCTTTGACATGGGCTGGATGTCACTAACTTACACGTGGAGGGCTTGACTTGTTAACCTCCTGCTAAAAATCCTCTCTTTCTTTGATGCCAGTTCTTTTGCCTTCCTGAAAAAGTCCTCTGCCATTAGGGCAACTTCAAAGTCTCACTTTGTTATAAATACTGAAACTGGAATAGTGAGAGTTGTTCTGACTCCTGATGATTGATTGTCACAAAGAGGCATTTGGGTGATGAATCATAGACTGGAATAGAAGTAACCAGGTTGGAAAAGACCTCAGAGATCATCAAGTCCAACCTATCACCCAGCACCATCTCAGCAACTAAACCATGGCACCAAGGGCCTCAGCCAGGCTCTTCCTAAACACCTCCAGGGATGGTGACTCCACCACCTCCCTGGGCAGCACATTCCAATCGCTAAGCTCTCTTTCTGGGAAGAATTTCTTCCTAACATCCAGACTAAACCTCCCCTGGCACAGCTTGAGACTGTGTCCTCTTGTTCTGCTGCTGGTTGCCTGGGAGAAGAGACCAACCCCCACTTGGCTACAACCTCCCTTCAGGGAGTTGTGGACAGCAAGAAGGTCTCCCCTGAGCCTCCTCTTCTCCAGGCTAAGCAACCCCAGCTCCCTCAGCCTCTCCTCACAGGGCTGTGCTCCAGACCCCTCCCCAGTTTTTTTGCCCTTCTCTGGACACCTTCCAGCATCTCAACATCTTTCCTAAACTGAGGAGCCCAGAACTGGACACAGGACTCCAGGTGTGGCCTAACCAGTGCTGAGCACAGGGCAGAATGGCCAGCAGGAGCAGGGAAGTCACACTGTTGCTGATGCAGGCCAGGATGCCCTTGGCCTTCTTGGCCACCTGGGCACACTGCTGGCTCATGTTCAGCCAACCAGTACCCCCAGGTCCCTCTCCTGCTTGGCTGCTTGTTTGTGGGGTTGTTGGGTTTTGCCTTTGGTTTTCTTTCAAGAGCTTAGGCCATTTTGAAAGCTCTGGAGGGACTTCTGGAGGGAAATAGGTCTTAGTAAGATACAGCTGTTATCCTTTTGGGGGGGTGTGTTAGAAGAGCTTTAAGCAAAAGGCTCAAACATATTTTAATCTTTTGGGTTTTGTTTTCTCTTTAGGTAAAGGCCAACTCAGTGAAACAAGAGTTTGAAAAGCAAGATGAACTGAAAAGATCTGCCATGAGGGCAGTAGCAGCCCTTTTAACCATTCCAGAAGCTGAGAAGAGTCCTTTAATGAGCGAATTTCAGTCACAGATAAGCTCTAACCCTGAGCTGGCAGCCATCTTTGAAAGCATCCAAAAAGATTCATCATCCACCAACTTAGAATCAATGGACACTAGTTAGATGTTTGCCCATCAAGGGGACCATTCTGTTTGAACCATATGATGCACTGAATTGCCAGGTTATGAGTAAGAAACAGGAGAGAGGAGAGCAAGCAAACAAACAGACAGCCCACCCACCCCGAGTATCTAATCCACACGCATCGTTCCACTTGATTTCACTTTCATGGAGACAGTTGGCTGTTCCCAGTGTTGCTTTTTTTTTCTGTTGTTGTTTTCCTAGCCTTTCTTCCAGCAATGGATTTCCATAATCCACAGTTTCTGTTAACCACTCTTGGTTTTAGTGGATTTGGCCACCTTTTGGGGAAGTGGAGGGGGGAGGGGAGGGAGGGGAAAGTTGGCACGCGGTGTACGGCAATAAGCTCCCAACATCCATGTAGGGATTAAAGTGCTGAAATGTTGTGACCATGATCTGTTCTTTTCCCTTGCAGTCTTTCTGCTTGTAAAGAGAGAGAAGGGAAAAACAAAAACCAGAGGAGGGTGAGGGGGGAATTGGGAATCAAGTGTCCACCATGGGTTTGGGTTTTTTTTTTTGTATGACTTTTTATTCTTCCTTTTGGTTCTGTTTTGTTTCAGCTTCATAAATTCAGTTTGGCCTGCAGATGAGTTCTGTGTAAGATTTATTGTGCTGAAAGAGAGAGAGAGAGAGAGAAAGAGGGGGGTTGGGTACAGTTAACAAAAAAAACCACACCACCCATAATAAAAAGCAGACCTAAATGTCACTTCTGAAGGTGTGGGGAGTTGAAAGCAGATCATCCCTGTTGTGCACACTCAGTTCTCTCTTTTTTTTTTGCATGAGCAAGTTTCCAAATATAGATTGTCTGTAAACCAGCATGTGCAGTTTCTTCGTATTACAAGTTACCCAAACCAAGCTCTCCTGTTATCAGTGCAGCTCCCCGGTGCTTCTCACATGCAGACCGTTCACCCAGGGAAGGGGGGAGTGAAGCTTGGGTGTCTTGACCTTCCCGGCTCCTCAAATGCCAGGAGCCCGATGCTCAAGCCCTGTGAGGAGAGGCTGAGGGAGCTGGGATTGTTTAGCCTGGAGAAGAGGGTCAGGGGAGACCTCATTGCCCTCTACAACTCCCTGAAAGGTGGTTGTAGCCAGGAAGAGGTTGGTCTCTTCTCCCAGGCAACCAGCACCAGAACAAGAGGACACAGTCTCAAGCTGTGCCAGGGGAAGTGTAGGCTGGAGGTAAGGAGAAAGTTCTTCACCGAGCGAGTCGTTCATCATTGGAATGTGCTGCCCAGGGAGGTGGTGGAGTCACCATCCCTGGAGGTGTTCAAGAGGGGATTGGACGTGGCACTTGGTGCCATGGTTTAGTCATGAGGTCTGTGGTGACAGCTTGGACTCGATGATCCTCGAGGTCTCTTCCAACCTTGGCTATACTGTGATACTGTGAGTTCGAGCCTGCAGATATCCTTACAGTAAACACACAGCCGGCCCCGCGACTGTCACCTTGCCTTATTCCCAAAGCCTGCATCTCCTGCAGTTGAAGTGGGCTTAAACCAGAAGACAAGAAGCAAAATAGGGTGAGCTAGAGGTAAATTGAGCAGAGGAGACCAGTGGCTGCTCAGTGGTTCCTGAACTTTGGATTCAACTTTGCTTTTGTTAGGATAAGTGTGAAAGGAAGTTCTTTCTCCAGTTGGCTTCTACCTTCTAGTCTTAATCCAACAACTTTTGTTAAGGCATTAATATATCTAGATAGATATCTATCTCTATATATAGATAGATATAGATATATGTACCTGGATATATATCTGGATGTATTAGTGCCTTATCTAGTGCCTATATCTAGATAGAGATATATATAGATCTGTCTAGATATCTATCTATAGATCTGTCTAGATATCTATCTACCTAGATATCTGTGTCTAGATCTATCTAGATGTCTAGATTTCTATCTATAGATCTGTCTGGAGAGCTGTGTGTAGCTCTGTCTAGATGTCTGGAGAGCTGTGTGTAGCTCTATCATCTAGATATCTGTATATAAAGATATACATATATAGACATTTTTCACTGTAAGGGTCCCAGAGCACTGGCACAGGCTCCCCAGAGGGGTTGTGGAGTCTCCTCCTCTAGAGACATTCCAGCCCTGTCTGGATGTCTTCCTGTTACACCTGTGCTAGATTCTATGGTCCTGCTCTGGCAGAGGGGTTGGACTCAATCTTTGAAGGTCCCTTCCAACCCCTAACATGCTGTGAGCCTGCAAATTAGAGTGTTTTATGTAGATATCTCTCTATGTCTATATGGTATTACCTAGACCAGTATTGCCAGACCTTCATCCCATGGCAGGGAATGGTTGTAAGACTGCTAGAAAGCAACCAGGTACAAGAGAGAGAGACTCTGCTGTGTATATGCTGAGGTCATCTAGAAGTGGGGCAGAAGGTGGCAGCCAGCAGTCCCACACCGAACTGCATTTGGGAACTGACAGCAAAAGGTGGGGAACCACTGCCTCAAATTGAGCCTTGCCCCTGTTTGGTTAATGCAGTTGCTTAATTCTCTATTTTTTGTTTTTCTCCATGTCAGAGCTGTCTTGGATTTTTCTCTAGCTAATTGGGGTGGGTTTTGTCTGGCACTTGGTGCCCTCATTACATGGATACGTGGCACAAACTGCTATGTGATGAAGCAAGCACCCGTTGTCATGGCCCCAGGACAGTTTGCTGTGTGAGCAGCAGGGGCAAATTCTTCTTGCAGCTGAGGAGAAGCAGGGGACAGAACTGGTGCTTTTTTTTTCTTTCTCTTTTTTAAATAAAAGGATCTAAACAACAACAGCAACAAAAAAAATGCCTAAAAAGCTCATGCAGCAGTAACCATTTTGGTGCTGTAGAAGTTTGTTTTGAGACTGTAGCTTTCTCTGTCTCCACAGTCTTCACACTGATGTAGCAGTTGTCTTCTAGAAGCAGAAATAAAGGAGAATAAACCTAACCACTATATCTAAATGTCATGACAAAGCCCTATGAGGAGAGGCTGAGGCAGCTGGGGTTGCTTAGCCTGGAGAAGAGGAGACTCAGGGGAGACCTTCATGCTCTCTACAGCTCCCTGAAGGGAGGTTGTGGACAGGCGGAGGTTGGACTCTCCTCCCAGGCAACCAGCACCAGAACAAGAGGACACAGTCTCAGGCTGCACCAGGGGAGGTTTAGGCTGGAGATGGGGAAGAAATTCTACACAGAGAGAGTGATTGGCCATTGGAATGTGCTGCCCAGGGAGGTGGTGGAGTCACCATCGTTGGAGGTGTTTAGGAGGAGACTTGATAGGGTGCTTGGTTGCATGGGTTAGTTGACTAGGTGGTGTTGGATGATAGTAGCATAGTAGTATCATAGTATCAGTCAGGGTTGGAAGGGACCACAAGGATCATCTAGTTCCAACCCCCCTGCCATGGGCAGGGACACCCCACACTAGATCAGCCTGGCCAGAGCCTCGTCTAGCCTGGGCTTAAACACCTCCAGGGCTGGGGCCTCAAGCACCTCCCTGGACAACCCATTCCAGGGCTTCACCACTCTCATGGGGAAGAACTTCCTCCTCCCCTCCAGCCTGAATCTCCCCACCTCCAGCTTCATTCCATCAGGTTGGACATGATCTTGAAGGTTTATTCTATTCCTATTCTATTTCCATTCCATTCCTATTCCCATTCCATTCCTATTCCCATTCCTCTTCTATTCTATTGGATGGGATGACTCCAGAGAGAGAAACCCTATGGCAGAAGCAGCACCATGAAACAGAAGCATTTGTATCTTGCTGGCTAAGGCATCCCCTTCAGTCACAGCAATACACAGGCCTCCTCCTAATGAAGAATTTGTTCATTAGTTGTCAAATTAATCTTAGACCTTTGGTCTGGGGTTTTTTTCTTACCTTTTCTCAGAGAACCATTAAAATGTTTTATAGATCTCAATTGAAGTGTGAGAAGTGGTATGGCAAACATGAAATGGGAGGCTTAAAATCCTGTAAGTGGAGCAGGTGACAATGAGGAGTAAACAGAATACTTGTAGCTGAGAGGTTTGTGTGTGTTCATGTCCCACCCTAGCCCCTCATGTGGATGCAGGTAAGCTGCTCTTTGGTTTCCAGCCAGCTGAAGGACAGAAGAGAAGGTGATTGAGCTGTGTTATGTAGTGTGAATGGTTCTTGCAAGAGAGGAATTTTGGCCACAAGGATGAGCAGAGGGCTGGAGCTGCTCTATGAGGACAGGCTCAGAGTTGGGGTTGTTCAGTCTGGAGGAGAAAAGGCCCTGAGGAGACCTAATTGTGGCCTTGCAGTATCTGAAAGGGGCTACAAGAAAGCTGGGGAAGGACTTTTTAGGGTGTTGGGTAGTGATAGGACCGGGGGGAATGGATCCAAGCTAGAGGAGGGGAGATTTAGATTAGAAATTAGAGGAAGTTGTTCCCCATGAGGGTGGTGAGAGACTGGCACAGGTTGCCCAGGGAGGTGGTGGAAGCCTCATCCCTGGAGGTTTTGAAGGCCTGGCTGGATGTGGCTGTGAGCAACCTGCTGTAGTGTGAGGTGTCCCTGGTCATGGCAGGGGGTTTGGAACTGCCTGATCCTTGAGGTGCCTTCCAACCCTGACAATTCTGTGCTATAATCCTCAGTGATGCTAGTACAAGTTCATCCAGCTCTGATGATCTGGTTAGTTGTTATTCAGCAACTGACTTGTGTTCACTGATAGTTCCCCTTCCTGGCTTCTCCTTGATGACATTCTGAGCAAAGCAACATGTGGCCTTGGAAGCAGGTGGAGTTTAGTTTTGGTTTTGGTTTGTTAATCCTGATCATCCTGACATCTGTTTCTGCCAAAGAGCAGCCAGTTAAGCCTGCAGCCTCTGAATCTTAGTTCCCTGTTTACTCTAAACTCCAGGTGAAAAAAAAAAAAAAAGGGCTTTATTCCTTTATTTGGTACTCCAAATTCATTTTGAAGCAAAGAAAACTTCTACTCAAAAGTTATTACTTTCCCTTTGTCCTTGTTTTCTCCTTGCTGTGTGATGGGAAGGTTTTCTTGCTGCACTATTGAACGTGAGCAGGCAGGTGTGACAGGGAGCACTGCTTGCTGCCCTAGAAGAGCTCCTCAGTGCAGAGTTGCAGCTCTTGCACTGAAAGTGACCTTTTCATATCAGTAGCCATTTATCATTTTCCTTTGGGTGTGAATTTGAGGGAGGAGAAGGACAGGAGAGTTGTTGAGAGTGATGAAGTGAATTGCAGTGAGCAGGGTGTGTGAAGTGGGGAGGTTTTCTGCAAGACATGCTCTTCTGAGGACCAGGCAATTGCCTAGGGAGTAGGAGTTACTTAAATGTGTTTCTACCCCATGAAGCCTTAGTGTTTTCACATAAGCTTTGATGAGAAGAAAACTGCCTTCCCAATGGTCACCCATCCCTCAAAACGAAAGGGGTGGAGAGCAGCGAAGGGGAAAAGACCCTGGGGGTCCTATAGTGGATGGAAGGTTGTCCATGAGCCAGCAATGTGCTCTTGTGGCCAAGAAGGCCAAGGCCATTCTGGGGTGGATTAGAAGGGCTGTGGTTAGTAGATCAAGAGAGGTTCTCCTCCCCCTGTATTCTGCTCCTGGTGGGTGAGGCCATATCTAGAATCTTGTGTCCAGTTCTGGGCCCCTCAGTTCAAGAAGGACCTCAGGGAAGTGCTTGAAAGAGTCCAGCACAGAGCCACACAAATGGTGGAGTGAAACATCTTCCTTAGGAGGTGAGCCTGAGGGAGCTGAGAGCTCTGTAGCTTGGAGAGGAGGAGACTGAGAGGTGACCTCATTGCTGTTGATAAAGATGTGCAGGGTGAGTGCCCAGAGGCTGGAGCCAGGCTCTGCTGGGGGATGCCCAATGCCAGCACAAGGGGCAGTGGTGGAAGCTGAGGCAGAGAAAGTTCCATGGAAACAGGAGGAAAATGTTTTCCCTGTGAGGGTGTGAGAGCCCTGGAAGAGGCTGCCCAGGGGGGTTGTGGAGTCTCCCTGTCTGGAGATATTCAGAACCCACCTGGATGTGTTCCTGTGTGATCTGCACTAGTTGATCCTGCTCTGGCAGGGGGGTTGGACTGGATGAGCTTTTGAGGTCCCTTCCAACCCCTAACATTGTGAGTCTGTGATTCTGTTGATTTTAATCTTGTATACTGTAGTTTAGAAAATAACCTGACCCATGCAGAAGCTGGCTGGAAGATAGATGTTACCTGAAATACAGCACTGAGACAGAGAAAATGACATTTCCAAGGGAGGACACTTTCATTTTGGATAATTCTTCTTTCATGTTCCACCTTGAAGGTTGGAAGTAAGTGGGGGGGGGGGGGGGGGGAATCCAGCACACCCCCAAAGGCAACTGGGAAGCTGTGAACTTCTGTGCCCCCCCAGAACGTAGGGGATAATTCCCCTTCTCAACTACTTCCTTCAAACAAAACCAACAAAACAACTCCTCCACAAAGAAACAAAACAAATCATCAAACCCCCTCAAACAAACAAAAAGAAAACAACCAAGCAAAGAAAACCCAAACCAGAAACTAACCCAACAAAATCAAGCACCAACCACAGCAACAGAAACCAAACAAACCCACGACCCAACCACACATGCCCACAGAAACCCCAACCAAACAAATCCTCCAGTTGTGAAGCAGTTCAATAGCACAGAAGGGTCTGGGTTGGAAGGGACTTCCAAAAATCATCCAGTCCAATCCCCAACTAGATCAGGTTGCCCAGAGCCCTGTCCAGCTTCACCTTGAATACCTCTAGGGATGGGGCCTCAACCACCTCCCTGGGCAGCCTGTTCCAATGTTCCACCAAGATCACGCTGAAGAACTCCCTAACATCCATGGACAGGGACACCTCACACTAGGGTCGGAAGGGACCTCAAGGATCAGCCAGTTCCAACCCCCCTGCCATGGGCAGGGACACCTCACACTACAGCAGGTTGCTCACAGCCACAGCCAGCCTGGCCTTCACAACCTCCAGGGATGAGGCTTCCACCACCTCCCTGGGCAACCTGTGCCAGTCTCTCACCACCCTCATGGGGAAGAACTTCTTCCTCATATCCAATCTCAATCTCCCCACTTCTATTTTTTGTTCCATTCCCCCCAGTCCTATCACTCCCTGACACCCTAAGATGTCCCTCTCCAGCTTTCTTGTAGGCCCCCTGAATAGTGCTTTGAAAAGGCAGAGAATATAACACAAGACTTATGTGCAGAGTTAGCCTTAAGTGTCCCCACGTTGTTTCTGTGCAGCTGTGCTGTTTGTTTGCAGGGCAAATGTTCCAGCACAGGCACCTTAGGACTGTACACAGATCACATCTTTCATGGTGAATGTTTGTTTGCTTTATGTCACTACAGAGCCCAGTCAGGCTTGCCTTGGTTACCTCTTGTATACTTTTATGTGGTTTTATGCAGAGCTCTGCCTGGAGCAATAAAAAGGGAACTCTGGTGGATGGGAAACTGAACAGGAGCCAGCAGTGAGCACTTGCAGCCCAGAAAGCCAATCACATCCTGGGCTGCATCAAGAGAAGCAGAGCCAGCAGGGCCAGAGAGGTGATTCTCCCCCTCTGCTCTGCTCTGGTGAGACCACACCTGGAGCACTGTGTCCAGTTCTGGAGCCCCTGTTACAAGAGGGATCTGGAGGTGCTGGAAGGTGTCCAGAGAAGGGCCACGAGGATGAGCAGAGGGCTGGAGCTGCTCTGCTATGAGGACAGACTGAGGGAGTTGGGGTTTTTCAGGCTGGAGAAGAGAAGGCTCCAAGGAGACCTTCTTGTGCCCTTCCAGTATCTGAAGGGGGCTACAAGAAAGCTGGGGGGGGACTTTTGAGGGTGTCAGGGAGTGATAGGACTGGGGGCAATGGACCAAAACTAGAAATGGGTAGATTCAGACTGGATGTTAGGAAGAAGTTGTTCCCTATGAGGGTGGTGAGAGACTGGCACAGGTTGCCCAGGGAGGTGGTGGAAGCCTCATCCCTGGAGGGTTTTAAGGCCAGGCTGGATGTGGCTGTGAGCAACCTGCTGTAGTGTGAGGTGTCCCTGCCCATGGCAGGGGGGTTGGAACTGGCTGATCCTTGATGTCCCTTCCAACCCTGACAATTCTGTGATTCTATGATTCTATAACTGAAGCACTGTAATCCTTGTAGCTGTATATTTCACTGTCCTCTGCCAGCTGTGGAGTTGGATGTGGTACTAACCCCACTGGCTACAATCTCCCTCAATGGAATAATATATAAATAAGATGAATCCTCTTGGAAACAAGTTACTGTTTCTTTGTGATAGCTTTAGTAGTAACCACAGATCATCAAGGACATTCTTCAGGCTGCACAAAAGAGCATTCACAATGCACCAGGAAGACAATAATGTGCCTTGGGGTGTTAACATCAGGCAGAAGTGCAGGATTGAAATACCTGCTTGCTAGTAATTCTTGCTTCAAGTGTTCTGTTCTTTCCAAGGCTCTGTAATTTAACACAGTAAGATCTCCACTAGAGAATTTGTATGTCCACCTGTTTGAGAATGGCTGAAATTTCCTAGCTTGTTCCCCAACCCCCCTTTAATTGTTTGAATGTTTTTTGGAAGCTACCAGTTCCTTCTGGATGCAAGTCAGTGTTGCATTTTACAGGATGTCAGGGGTTGGAAGGGATCCAAAGAGACTATCAAGTCCAACCCCTCTGCCTGAGCAGGACCATACAATCTAGCTTAGGTCACACAGGAACACATCCAGATAGACCTTGAAAATCTCCAGAGACTCCACAACCTCTCTGGGCAGCCTGTTCCAGTGCTCTGTGACCCTTACAGTCAAGGAGTTCCCCCTTGTGCTGAGGTGGAACCTCCTGTGCTGCAGCTTACATCCATTGCTCCTTATCCTATCCCAGGGAGCAAGTGAGCAGAGCCTGTCCCCTCCTTCCTGACCCCCAGCCCTCAGACATACATCCTCTCTAAATATTCTCTTTTCCAGACTAAACAGCCCAAGGTCCCTCAGCCTTCCCTCACCAGGCAGTGCTGCAGTCCCTCCAGCATCCTTGTAGCCCTCTGTTGGACTCTCTCCAGCAGATCCCTGTCCCTCTTGAACTGGGGAGCCCAGAATTGAATGCAGTACTCAAGATAAGGTCTCAGCAGGGCAGAGTAGAGGGGGAGGAGAACCTCCCTGGCTCTGCTGGACACACTCCTCTCAATACACCCCAGGACCCCATTGGCCTTCTTGGCCCCCCGGGCACATTGCTGTCCCATGCAGAACTTGTTGTCCCCCAGCACTCCCAGGTCCTTCTCCTTGGGGCTGCTCTCCAGCAGATCACCTCCTAGCCTGTGCTGCTGCAGTTTATTCTTCCCTCCCAGGTGCAGGACTCAGCACTTGTCCTTGCTGACCCTCATTTGGTTCCTCTGTGCCCAGCTCTCAGTCTGTCCACCTCTCACATTTGTGGAAGTTATTTTAGTTCTCTGAAAAAAAAATAATATAAGCACTGACAATTCTTTGGTATTTTTTTCCCCCCAGTGCTAAGTGTTAAATAAAATCCTGGAGTCTTAGCTTCTTTTGAAAAGCTAACATTAATTCTGGCAGCATTTTCCTTTTAGAGGACAAGTGATTATATTGTTACTGCTGTGTCTCTTTTTGTAATGAAATCAAACATGGGGCTGCTTGGTGGCATTTCAATTTCATCCTGACGTTAGCCTTTTGGACCCTCTGGTTTTGTATTCTCTGACTTGAACACTCTGCTCTGGTGAGACCTCACCTGAGGTCCTTCTTGAACTGAGGAGCCCAGAACTGGACACAAGATTCCAGATATGGCCTCACCAGGGCAGAGTAGAGAGGGAGGAGAACCTCTCTTGGACTACTGACCACAATCCTTCTAATCCACCCCAGAATGGCCTTGGCCTTCCTGGCCACAAGAGCACATTGCTGGCTCATGGTCAACCTTCCATCCCACACACTAGGACCCCCAGGTCCTTTTCCCCTTCACTGCTCTCTGGCAGCTCAGAGACTGTTTGCAAAGGCCTGCAGGGACAGGACAAGAGGCAATGGCTTCAAAGCAGAGCAGATGTAGTTTGGATGCTAGGACCGAGTTCTTTACTCTGAGGGTGGTGGAACACTGGAACAGGTTGCCCAGGGAGGTGGTTGAGGCCTCTTCCATGGAGATATTCAAGGTGAGGCTTGATGAGGCCCTGGGCAACCTGATGTAGTTGGGGATGTCCCTGCTGACTGCAGGGAGGTTGGGCTGGATGAGCTGTGGAGGTCCCTTCCAGCCTGGACCATTCTCTGGTTCTAAGGTGTCTTTATTTCCAGGAGGTGGCGCTGGAACCTCATTAACAAACAGCAATCAAATTGGGGCAGGAACATGAGCCAGGTTTGTCTGTGGGTTAAGAGCTCACAGGTATTTGAGGAATGGATTGGGAATTAATTCTGTAGTTTGTTTTTTTTTCTTGACAAGATACAGAAGCTTTCTGTCATGACTATGAGGAGTGGGCAGCCTCTTCTCCTTGGTGTCAAGCAACAGGAGCAGAGGAAATGGTTCCAAGCTGCACCAGGGGAGGTTCAGGCTGGATGCTAGGAAATATTTCCTCACAGAGAGGGTTCTCCAACATTGGAATGCTCTGCCCAGGGCAGTGCTGGAGTCACCATCCCTGGAGGTGTTCAAGTGCTGTGTGCAGCTGGGGCTCAGGGACATGGTTTAGGATTGACTCTAAACTGGGTCAAAGGTTGGGCTGGGTGAGCTTTGAGGACTCTTCCAACCAGATGTTTTCTGTGATTTGGAGACTAGCTAACTTCAAGCTTCCTTCCCAGTCTTTTACAAGGCATTTTTAGGGGTGACCCTTGTCAAGAAGGGTCCTGGGTTGGACTTGGTGAGCCTGAGGGTCTTTCCCAACCTGAACATTTCTGTGATTCCTAAACTTCATTTCTGTGCTGTAAAGTTTGGCTAAGCTTATGCAAGTAGAAATTCACCACAGCAGTGCTGGTGCAGCTAGGTGTCTGCTGGTGGTGTGGTCTGAATGGCTTGGCACTGCCATGAAGAGAGACCGTGCCCAGAGAGGCTGTGAATGGGATAAGTATCACAGTACATTAGGGGTTGGAAGGGACCTCCAGAGATCATCCAGTCCAAGCCCCCTGCCAGAGCAGGACCATAGAATCCAGCACAGGTCACACAGGAACTCATCCAGACAGGGTGGTTTGAAAGGCTCCGGAGAAGGAGACTCCACAACCTCTCTGGGCAGCCTGCTCCAGGGCTCTGGCACCCTCACTGCAAAGAAGTTTCTCCTCATCTTGAGCTGAAACCTTCTCTGTTCAAGTTTGTCTCCATTGCTCCTTGGCTTATTCCTGTGCACCACCCAAAAGAGCTTGGCCCCCTCCACTTGACCCCCAGCCCTCAGCTATTGATAGACATTGATCAGATCCCCCCTCAGCCTTCTCTTCTCCAGACTCAACAGCCCCAGGGCTCTCAGTCTCTCTTCACAGGGGAGATGCTCAAGTCCCCTAAGCATCCTCCTGGCTCTCCCTTGGCCTCTCTCCAGCAGGCCTCTGTCTCTCCTGAACTGGGGAGCCCAAAACTGGACACAGTATTCCAGGTGTCAGCAGGGCAGAGCAGAGTGGGAGCAGAACCTCCCCAGCCCTGCTGGCCACACTTTTCTTGCTGCCCCCCAGGATCCCATTGGCTCTCTTGGCCACAAGGGCACATTGCTGTCCCCTGCAGAACTTGCTGCCCACCAGCACTCCAAGGTCTTTCTCCATGGAGCTGCTTTCCAGCAGGGCAGCCTCTAACCTGTCCTGGTGCCTGCTGTTATTCCTCTCCAGATGCAGGACCCTGCACTTGTCCTTGTTGATCTTCATGAGGTTTGCCTGCAGGCAGCTCTGGTGTCAGCCAGCCCCCCTCCAGTTTGCTATCCTCAGCGAACTCGCTGAGGCTTACACTCCAAGTGATTTATTGCTGTGCATTACTTCTCCAGCCCTTCACAATGGAGCAATCACTTTTTTTAGATGTAATTTCCCCCCCCGCCCCCCCAGAAAAAAATTAAGCACAGAAACCATGAAAAACATCGCCAGAGAACACAGCTTTTAGCTCTGCTGAAAAAATGGTGACCAAAATGCTTTCAGCAGGACCTGGACCAAACTGCTCTCTGTCAATAGGTGCCGAGCATGGCCTACAATTAGCAGCTGCTTGAGGTGTTGCATCAGGTCAGAAGCTGTTGGTAATGTTTATTCAAGCACAGATAAAGCCACAGGGATTCTGCAGTGCAGCAGAAGTAACAGGATGGCTGAATATAAATGCAGTTTTCTGTCCTGCTATAAATAACAGCAGGAGGGCACAAGCAACAGTCGATGCTGGGAACCCAGACCCAGAGCAGCCCGGTGTGGTGGGTTGGGATTTCCCCCCAACACTGACTTTGCTAGACCAGCAAATGAAAGCTGTATTTACAAGCAGAAAGCACTGATTAGGCCACACCTTGAGTCCTGTGTCCAGTTCTGGGCCCCTCAGTTTAAGAAGGACATTTAGACACTTGAAGGTGTCCAGAGAAGGGCAACAAGGCTGGGGAGAGGCCTTGAACACAAGCCCTATGAGGAGAGGCTGAGGGAGCTGGGGTTGCTTAGCCTGGAGAAGAGGAGGCTCAGGGGAGACCTTCTTGCTGTCTACAACTCCCTGAAGGGAGGTTGTAGTCAGATGGGGGTTGGTCTCTTCTGCCAGGCAAGCAGCACCAGAACAAGAGGACACAGTCTCAAGCTGTGCCAGGGGAGGTTTAGGCTGGAGGTGAGGAAGAAATTCTTCCCAGCAAGAGAGCTTGGCCATTGGAATGTGCTGCCCAGGGAGGTGGTGGAGTCCCCATCCCTGGAGGTGTGCAGGAAGAGCCTGGCTGAGGCCCTTGGTGCCATGGTTTAGTTGATGGGTGATAGGTTGGACTTGATGATCTCTGAGGTCCTTTCCAACCTGGTTAATTCCATTCTCTTCTAAGTGCTTCCTGAGCAGTTGGTACCTGCTTCTGCTGACAATCAGCAGAGAGGAGTTATGATGCCATCACCAAATCCTTTTAGCACCAGAGTAGCAATAGTAAGTAATGCATTGCAGGCAGCCTTAGACCTTACTCTCCCAATGATCTCAGTTTCACTTCCCATGTTCATGCATGGAGCTGGAGAAACAATTTGTGTGTCTTCTGTGGGCTCATCATCACTGTGATGCTCTTGACATGGTTCTCCCCCTCTGCTCTGCTGTGATAAGACCCCACCTGGAGTGCTGTGTCCAGTTCTGGAGCCCCTATTACAGGAAGGATGTGGAGGTGCTGGAAGGTGTCCAGAGAAGGGCCATGAGGATGAGCAGAGGGCTGGAGCTGCTCTGCTGTGAGGACAGACTGAGGGAGTTGGGGCTGTTCAGGCTGGAGAAGAGAAGGCTTTGAGGAGACCTAATTGTGGCTTTCCAGTATGTGAAGGGGGCTACAAGAAAGCTGGGGAGGGACTTCTGAGGGTGTCAGGCAGTGATAGGACTGGGGGAGGATGCAGCAAAACTAGGAGTAGATTCAGATTGGATGTTAGGAAGAAGTTGTTCCCCATGAGGGTGGTGAGAGACTGGCACAGGTTGCCCAGGGAGGTGGTGGAAGCCTCATCCCTGGAGGTTTTTGCAGCCAGGCTGGATGTGGCTGTGAGCAACCTGCTGTAGTGTGAGGTGTCCCTGCCCATGGCAGGGGGATTGGAACTGGCTGATCCTTGAGGTCCCTTCCAAGCCTGACAATTCTATGCAGCAGAGTATTAGAAGGGATGTTTGTAAAAGCAGCAATAGAGCTTGGATACAGAGATCAGAAACTGTCAGCATTTAGCTGTTTTGAGAACAACTAAATGGACAGAAGCCAGCCTGCCTGTGGCCACTTAGGTTTGAATCCTTCCCTACCATTAAAATATCCAACTTTTTTTTTTTCCCATTTCCCCTAAAAAAGGAAGCAACCTTTCCAGTTTTGACACAGGCACTTGTCTTGACTGGCTACCCAAAATGCTTCTCCCTTCTAGGCAACACTTCAGTCCTGAGCAGTTTGCATTATAAAATGCTATTTATTAGGAGTGGAAAGATACAAAATCTCCTGAAGAGCTGAGTGGTCAATGCTAATGGAGGGATAAATGAACAGCTGATGAAGAAGTCCTTCAGCAGCTAAGCTGCTTCAGCAGCCCTCCATAAATTTTCCCCATTACCACGTTTAAAAAGCCATTTAAAGTAATTGTTGGAAGTCACTGAGTGCTGATAGCTCTGCTTTATGAATGTGGACTAATGGAGTAAAGTGATAATTATTTAGCTGCTGCTGCATCTTAATTCAATCATGGCAGGGCTGTTACAGTACATTGTGGCCAGAGAAGGGCAACAAAGCTGGGGAGGGGTCTGGAGCACAGACCTGTGAGGAGAGGCTGAGGGAGCTGGGGTTGCTCTCTCCAACTCCCTGAAGGGAGGTTGTAGCCAGGTGGGGGTTGGTCTCTTCTCCCAGGCAAGCAGCACCAGAACAAGAGGACACAGTCTCAAGCTGTGCAGGGGGAGGTTTAGGCTGGAGGTGAGGAAGAAGTTCTTCCCAGCAAGAGAGATTGGCCATTGGAATGTGCTGCCCAGGGAGGTGGTGGAGTCACCATCCCTGGAGGTGTTTAAGAAGAGCCTGGCTGAGGCACTTGGTGCCATGGTTTAGTTGATTAGATGGTGTTGGGTGATAGGTTAGACTGGATGATCTCTGAGGTCTAATAGACGTTGTAGGACCTCGCTAGATTGGGTGAGAGCAGGCAGAAACAGTGCTAAAGGCTGCAGGCACTTCTGTGATAGGAAACATTCCTGCAGAGTCTGATTTTTCAGGTGGTGTCACTGTGAAAAGGGAGCAGAGGGCGACTGTCATCAGAGCCACCCATCACAGAATCAGAATGTTAGAGGTTGGAAGGGACCTCCAGAGAAGATGGAGAAAAGCAATTCTGCCTGGCTCAGAGGTGGCAGAAAACAAAGGTAAAACCAGGCCAGCCAAACCCAGCCTCTGAAACCTGCCTTCTGCAAAGGATCTCTCCAGTAACTGGTACTAGGAATACAAATTAGGTGGGGAAAAAACCCCAACTCCCCCCCCCCCATCCAACCATCACAACCACCAAAAGAAAAACAAAGCAACAACAACAAACCACTAACCCCCCCCAAAGAGATGAAATGTTCCAGCTGGCTGGAGCCACATCGAGTGAGACACTTCCATTTCAGCACTACAGTCAGGCCCCAATCCTTGGGTTATTTAGGGACATTTGGGACTCCAGAGTGGCTCTTTGACATCTTGATGGTTGCTAGTTGAAGTGCTGTGCTGCCACCAAGCAGAGTCACACTGCTTTGCCAGCTGCCTTCTCCAGCCAGGGAGAAGAAATGTCTGTGGCAATTCCCAGTTTCAGGAGTGATGTGCTCAGAGATGTGTTAACATCCAACCTCTTCCCCACTCAGGCAGTTTTCTTACTTCCATTAGTCGAGCTCAGACCTGGAACAAACATAGAATAAGCTGAGATTCCACATGACTTGTGCCACAGACTGGATTGTAAAGAATCTGGGGGATGAGTGGCTGGAGAGCAGCCTGGCAGAGAGGGACCTGGCAGTGCTGGGGGACAACAGCTGAACAGGAGCCAGCAGTGTGCCCAGGGGGCACAGAAGGCCAATGGCATCTTGGCTTGGATCAGGAATAGAGTGGCCAGCAGGGCTAGGGATGGAATTCTGCCCTGTGGTGGGCACTGGGGAGGCCTCACCTGGAGCACTGTGTGCAGCTCTGGGCCCTCCCTGCCAGAGAGATCTTGAGGTGCTGGAGCAGGTCCAGAGGAGAGCAACCAGCCTGGGGAAGGGACTGGAGGGAAAGTGCTGAGGAGAGGCTGAGGGAGCTGGGGGTGTTCAGCCTGGAGAAGAGGAGACTCAGGGGGGACCTTATCACACTCTACAAGTACCTGAAGGGAAGTTGCAGTCAGGTGGGGGTCAGGCTCTTGTGCCAGGCAGCTTGTGACAAGAGGAGAGGGCATGGCCTGAAGCTGTGCCAGGGGAGGGTTAGGTTGGATGTTAGGAAGCACTTCCTGATGGAAAGGGGAATGAGAGACTGGCACAGGTTGCCCAGGGAGGTGGTGGAAGCCTCATCCCTGGAGGTTTTGAAGGCCAGGCTGGATGTGGCTGTGAGCAACCTGCTGTAGTGTGAGGTGTCCCTGCCCATGGCAGGGGGGTTGGAACTGGCTAATCCTTGAGGTCCCTTCCAACCCTGACAATTCTGTGATTCTAAAGGTATTTTCCTCCTTCTCTTTTTCAGCTTTGCTTTGCAGCTTGTTTGTTGTTTGGTTTGGTTGGGATTCTTCTGGGAGTTTGTTTGTTTGTTTTATCTTGGGGTTTGTTTCTCTGTGTGTGGGTGTGTTCCTTTTGGTGGAGATTAAAAATATGCAACACAAAGGATCTGTTGATCCTCCAGACTAAAACACCTCAGAGTTCTGTTGCTCCCTGGAAGCAGTTCCTGAACTCTCTTTGCCTGCCAGTGCCAGTAGATTTTTTTCCAGAGCCCATAATCAGGAGATGTCAGTGCTGCTAAATTGGGGGGACCATACATTTTCAAACATTTCCATAACATGATTTTAGCAGGCCTTACAAAGGTCAGGCATGCACTGTAAATAAATCCCCATCTTGCAGCCATATTCCTCTTTAGCTGAAGAGTAAATGATCATGGAGATAAGCAGGCAAGCAGTTACAGGATACAGAATTAACCAGGTGGGAAAAGACCTCAGAGATCATCCAGTCCAGCCTATCACCCAACACCATCTCAGCAACTAAACCATGGCACCAAGTGCCTCATCCTGTCTCTTCTTCAACACCTCCAGGGATGGTGACTCCACCACCTCCCTGGGCAGCACATTCCAATGGCCAATCTCTCTTGCTGGGAAGAATGTCTTCCTCACTTCCAGCCTAAACCTCCCCTGGCACAGCTTGAGACTGTGTCCTCTTGTTCTGGTGCTGCTTGCCTGGGAGAAGAGATCAACCCCCACCTGGCTACAACCTCCCTGCAGGGAGTTGTAGAGAGCAAGAAGGTCTCCCCTGAGCCTCCTCTCCAAACCCAGCTCCCTCAGCCTCTCCTCACAGGGCTGTGCTCCAGACCCCTCCCCAGCTTTGTTGCCCTTCTCTGGACACCTTCCAGCATCTCAACATCTTTCCTAACCTGAGGAGCCCAGAACTGGACACAGGACTCAAGGTATGGCCTAACCAGTGCTGAGCACAGGGCAGAATGACCTCCCTGCTCCTGCTGGTCACACTGTTCCTGATGCAGAGCAGGATGCCATTGGACCTGGGCACACTGCTGGTTCATGTTCATGTCAACCAGTACCCCCAGGTCCCCTCCTGACTTACTTTTCTGTTTTGTCATGGCCCTGTATTTTGCCAGCTAAAGACTTGGTCCTCCCTGAAAAAAGATAAGGAGATCCTATTGAGTATGAAATTCCTCTGCTGTACAAAGGAGTGTGAAAGATGCTTAGATCAAATGAAGGTCATACAGTTAGGTGTCCTCCTTTCTGTGACTTTCAGGGCTCTTTGGCACCGTGTTAGCAGACATGTAAGGAGCTGGGGATGGACTTTTGAGGGTGTCAGGGAGTTATAGGACTGGGGGGAAATGGAGCAAAGCTAGAAATGGGGAGATTCAGATCGGATGTTAGGAAGAAGTTGTTCCCCATGAGGGTGGTGAGAGCCTGGCACAGGTTGCCCAGGGAGGTGGTGGAAGCCTCATCCCTGGAGGTGTTTGCAGCCAGGCTGGATGTGGCTGTGAGCAACCTGCTGTAGGGTGAGGTGTCCCTGTCCTAAGCAAAGGGATAAAGACCTGGGAGTGCTGGTGGACAACAAGTTCTGCATGGGACAGCAATGTGCCCTGGGGGCCAAGAAGGCCAAAGGGATCCTGGGGTGCATGCAGAGGAGTGTGTCCAGCAGATCCAGGGAGGTTCTCCTCCCCCTCTACTCTGCCCTTCTGAGACCTCACCTGGAATATTTCATCCAGTGCTGGGCTCCCCAGTTCAAGAGAGACAGGGACAGACTAGAGAGAGACCAAGGGAAGGCTACAAGGATGCTGAAGGGACTGGAGCACTGCCCTATGAGGAGAGACTGATAGGCCTGGGGCTGTTTAGCCTGGAGATCAATGTCTATCAATATCTGAGGGGTGGGGGTCAGGAAAGAAGGGGCAGGGACAGCCTCTCCTCACTGTGCCCTGGGATAGGACAAGGGGCAATGGATGGAAACTCCAACACAGGAAGTTCCACCTCAACATGAGGAAGAACTTCTTTAATGTAAGGTTCCCAGAGCCCTGGAGGAGGCTGCCCAGGGAGGTTGTGGAGTCTCCCTCTCTGGAGGCTTTCCACCTGGATGCATTCCTGTGAGGACTACCCTGGGTGATGCTGCTTTGGCAGGGGGCTTGGGCTGGATGATCTCTTGAGGTCCCTTCCAACCTCTAACATTTTGTGATATTTCCATGGCACTTCCTCTGCCTCAGCTTCCACCACTGCCCCTTGTGCTGGCATTGGGCATCCCCCAGCAGAGCCTGGCTCCAGCCTCTGGGCACTCACCCTGCACATCCCTGTGGATGCCAGCACATCTCAGCATAAAAGCCAGGGCCTGGCTGCCATGGTGGGTAGGAACATACTGCCCTTGATGTTTTGTTTGACCCAGGCTCTGTGCCAAGTGAAAATGGGCTCCTGGTGAGGGCAGCACATAGATCACTAGATGCAGCAGAACCCCAGGAGGGAAATTGCCATGGATGGTGCCAGCCAGCTCTGTCCCAGGGCCAGAGTTGTTTCTCTCCTGGGGTGTCTGGTTCAGCTGCATAAGATCCTGCTCAGCTGGTGACCACCTGGTCTGGGGAGCAGCCCAGAAACTCAGCTGAGCCCTGCTGGGCCAAGAGCTGCAGCAGCAGGGGGGAAGCCTGATGAAGTTGGGTTTCCACAAATAGATAATAAATCTGATGAGGGGCAACTGACGGAG